>NC_053429.1:112616996-112933640 GCF_007990345.1 Gossypium hirsutum | reverse complement strand
AAGATGTTACTAACACTATACACAGCACTGAAACATGAAATTATCTATCTAATGGCTAGAAGTCAATCACAAAACTCCAATGTAGTAGTAATTCAATTCACATAATACATCCTACCTCATAGTCACAATTTCAATCTTTGAGAACCTTTCGAGCATTGTTTGATCACCCACAGGTGGGGTTTCAACAGAAGGACTGCTTGCATTTAGTGGAGCACTAATATTGCTAACACTTGCAGGAGATCCAACAACATTTGTTGCTGGGTTCTTGGGGAGGGAATTTGATTTTCGCTTGCCAGAAACTTGAGTCTGGTGTTGTCTCTGCATGGAGTCATTTGCACTTGAAGCCAAAGATGGGGTACCACCAACAGCAGGAATTGAGTTAACGGCCGCCTTCTCCTTTAGAGATGCTCCAAGTGCAGTGCTTGTTGCAACGGCCCCAAAGTGCTGTCCTATGGAACCACTTGAAAATTCCCCAGATTTGGATGATAATGGAGATTGAGGCAAAGCCCCAACAGATACACGTGGGCTTTGCACTAGTTTCTTTTTTAGGAATTGTTGCTCATTTCTCACATCTTTCTCAACAAGCTGGTTAATACCGTTCCAAGGTGTTTCAAGGAAACCAGGCCTCACAAGTCCATGGGGTAATCTTGGTTGAAGCCGTCTCTGCTGTGGATCCAAATGGTTTGTATCAGTTTCCCTATTGAGTTCAGCACTATCCAACTTGTCTGGATCAAATGGCTCTTCTTTGGCACCATATCTCACTGCTGACTGTCCAGCAGCAAATGGCATTGTACCAACCTCCTGATTCAGAACCCCTTCAAAAGCCTGCAGAGGATACTTCTGCATGCTGGCATTTGCATATTGAATTCCTCTTGCCGTCGCTTGCTGGGGTAGTAACATATTCTTCCAGCTCATATCTGGTCCATGGAGGCCATCCATATGTGAACTGATTTGTTGCTGAAGAATACTGTCAGATCCAGTAGCATTGAGCCTAGTTCTTTTATTAAGGCCAGTTAAGGGTGACACTGGACCGCCAGGATTCTCCCGCTTCACAAGAAGAGAAGCACTGGAGTTTATGTTGTCTGCATATGTAAATGTCATGTTCTGGGCAGCAGGGGATGCAACTGATGCATTGACAATAGAGCTAGACCCCTGGTCCTGCATGCTTCTTGCATTTACAGCCCTAGTTTGATACTTCGGTGACTGGTATGTCATCTGTAGTGCTGAAACAGAGGAATCTTGCACAAAAGTTTTAGGTTTTAGTGTTAATACATTGCTTGGACCAATATTTTGAGTTGTCAAATTTTCCTGAACTTGTTGCGGAACCAAACTTCCTGACATAATTCCTGCCTCTCCCAACCTACCACTAGAGCTTTCAGGCACTCCATCTATGCAAACCTTCTTACCATGGATCTTACCAGTAAAGGTCACTGTAACTTCTGGAGCCTGCCTCAACCTCTTTTTCCGCAAGCTAGAAGGAAGGTCAAGCTGCAAATTGGTCATGGTTAAGATAAATACAATCGGAAGTGCAGAAACTTTTACATTCTGAACTCATTACCTTAGTTGAAACAGGATTTGCATAGAGCCTGTCCAGTTTGGGAGTAGGATCTAAACAAAGTTGTGGTTGCAAGGCTTTTAATATTCTAGACTCTGCTTCCTGAAGTCAAAAGGGATTAAATGTTTAACAGCTAAGCAACATGCAAAAAAATAGTTGGCAAAGGATAAGTAGTTGTCTATATGTACCATTAAATCACCATATGTCCATGAATTATCTGAGCTCATGGGAATATCTTTTACAACATTCTCCAAAGACATCTTAAGACGGACTTTATTGATGATAGGGGATCCATCCAAAGAGGGGGTGATAGATCCCTGTTGAGATGCAACATTTTGATAATCTTGTACCTTCCAAAGGAAAACATGAATTTTAAGTCCTAAATATGAGTTCATTAAAAGCACATTCTTATAATCTTAATAGTTATGGAGCAAGCACTTAAATAAGTATAAATTTCTACCTTCGAAGCTCTTTCTGAGACACCAAAAAAAATATCAAAAGGTTACTTGTAGCAAAATGCAAGGATGGAATTTTGGTGTTCTTGTGATTACACACGATTATTACATAAATGGATAAAAAGATAGAAAGTATGATAATTTTATAACGCACCTCACATATGAGTGTCCCATCAACATATTTGCATGGTATATCATCCAAAATATCTCCTGGCAATCGGCCAAATTCAATTGCCTTCAAGCACATTCAAACATTGAGGAGCAAATTAGAAGTAGAGCTTATGCTAAGACAAAAAGGTTATATCGGGAGTAATTAAGCTGCTGTTTCAAAGTAATATGAAGTAATAGAACCATTAAATTGAGACAAATTCTTCTTGAAACCCAAATGATTTCTTTACTCAAAACAAGTTTCAAGACACAAGTGGATTAACTCCAACAAACCAATCAAAATAAAAAATGCTCAATTGGTTTTACTTTTGCTACTTGCTTTTCTTTTGTCTCTCAATTTTTATATAATACTAAAATTTAAATAGTAAAACGCAAAACCATAGTCAATTAAATATTTAATTCAAGCACCCAACATAAAACCAATTTGTAATATGCGGAGGGGCTCAACTTTAATATAAGAGCAAGGAAAACAACACTTAACTAATGTGGAATAACACTATTTAACACTCCCTCTCATGTCTAGCTTGTAAGGCTTACACATGGGCAACTTCACGTGGGATTAGGTAAGAAGAACAAGATAACAAAACCTATGGGTTGATACAATAATAAGCATCCAACCTAAAACCAATAAACAATAGTTGGAGGGGCCTGATTTTAATATAAGACCAACCTAATACTTAAATAACACCATTTAACACTCCCCTTCACCTATAGCTCATAGGGCCTATACATGGACGACCTGACCAAGGGTTGTCAACCACACATAGGGCTATCCAAGAAGAACGCAATAATAGAACCTAGATTTTGAAGGCATGTACCAACTAGTAATAGGAGGAAGGGCCTAACTTTAATATATGACCATAGAATATCCAATACTTAAAATATATAAGATAACAACACTTTACAAAGAAGAAATAGCTAAAATTTAAATCAAATTCCACCATACTACTTCTAAACAAAGAAATAAGTTGTTAAATATCAACGAAAATCCTTTTTTATTTTTTTATCTCTCAAAAGGTTTTTTTCTTTTATATATAAAATGAGCATCTAAAACTAGCAAAATTAACAACCAAGCAAGAAATCATTTTTCAAATGTCAATGTTTAACTCTAAGGTTCTAACTTATGTTACTAGGTAACATACACGATGTGGTTTAGGGGGGAAATAGTTGTAAATTAGCAAAATTAGGAGTGAAAAACGAGTAGAAAAGAATTGGTACTCCAGAAAAGTTAGGGTTATAGAAAACCTCTAGTTTGTCTCTATTAATTCAAAGACAATAATAAGAAAGTTTTGGCTATAAACATTTTGTAACTTATTTATACTAGCATTACAAATAAAGTTTTAATCATAAGCTTAGAGTTAAATCTTAAAGATAACTAATAATTCTAGCCCTACCCATCTATCGCATGTCTAATGATTAATAAATAAAATAACATAATAACAATAAAAACCTTCTATATCATTCTCCTTGGCCTGGAAAATTTGACTCCAACAAGAAAAGTTTCACCACTTCAGCAAATATTTTCAGACCAGCTCTTTGCAGGCATGATTAGTAACTTTTCTAACTCAACATGTGCCTTTTCATCTAGTTTTTTTTTTTTTTTTTAATTTCAATTTCATCTACAAACATTATTTCAAAAGTAACTCCATATCCCACTACATTCGAGTAAATATATTTCAAAAGTAACTCCATATCCCACTACATTTGAGTAAATATTTCTCTTTCAAGTTTCATAGCATTTGTGTAACATCTCAAACTTCCAAATTGACACATGACACTATTCCAGTAGCAAATATAGTGAATTGTTGAGAAATTCTGAAAATTTATCAAATAAAAGAATTTTTTCATGAAGATAAAATGATTTTGGATATAAGATTTGATGAAAAAAATTTTCACCACATTTTTCATTTGTGGACCTAGAACAGCAATATAAAAGAGCAACATCAATGAAATACATAGCAATAGTATTTGCCTTAACAGCATCATCTATAATGCTTTTGGCATAGAAGTATTGCTCCATTTCCCACAAAAAATTATTCACATTCCTTATGGACATCATTCTCATAAACTCAAATACCGACTATTACAAGGCTAAAACTTTAGTCTCGCAATCCGTGCAACTTTAGACAATTTTTTGGGTTCAAATCCGCCTAAATTAGCCTTACTCTCACAAATTAAGAATTCTCGACAGAAGTTTTCTAAGACACCCGAAAATAAAATAGAAACAACTCAAAAATAAAATCAACAAAAGAATAGAAAATATAAGAAAGCAAAACACACAAAGTGTTTGAATAAATGCTCTTAAAGTATCTCTATTACTTTAAAAAATTACAATTGAGTGATTACAAATAAGAGGGGAAGCCTCTATTTATAGTTGAGCTTCTCCAAAACCAACGGCACAGATTAAGTTATATCGACGATCAATATTAGAATCTATTTACAATTGAGATTCTTAGGGGATTTGCAATCTTTTGAAATTACAAAATGAAATCTTCTAAGATATGAAATCTTTTAAGATTAATTTTCATATTTGTTATGGCAATTCTAATTTTCTTTTAAGTGCTTCATTAGGTCACCAAAGCTTAAAGTAGATGGGTTTCTTCAAATATTCCACGAAATAGGCTAATTTAAGTAGGTCAAATGAGCCCTATTTAATCACTTAACCTCTATGGGACATTCTTTGTGCATTCATCACGAGCTTTGATTCACTGCCCGTGACACAAGAAGCTTGAAGCTTTGTTTGGGAGCATTGCATCACTCATCGAGTTTTTGAAGTTATTCTTTAATTATTAAAGATTATTTGTATGGGTTACTGGCATGTACATAAAGGCTTAACCTATCATAAGTGTTTATAATCATTTGGATTTATAAAATCAAGTATTTTTTGTAACCTCTTTGAAAAGTTAATACAAGTTTTTGAATTATAAATTGGTTTGCACATGTTTATGACTTGAAATTATATTTAAATATGATTTAGAATTGTTTTTAAATACTTTGGAATCATTAAATATGGTTTGATGGTTTTTAAGAATGTTTTAAAAGTATTTTTGAAGTGCTTCAAGAACACTTAGTGAGTGACGTCGTAACTACGAAGTTTCAACATCACGACTACAGAAGCCAAAATCATAACTTCGCACTTCACCTCATCATGACCTCATTTCCGTAAGTAATGTGGTGATGTCGCACCCCTATAACAGCCTTGCATTTTTTCAAGTTGTTTTTACCTTTCGGGGCTTGTTTTATGTTCCGATCAAACTTTGAATAAATTCTAAATGATTTTAAATTGTTTTTAAAATTTTCAATTTGCCTAAAGCATGTTTTAATTATTTTGTAGAAGTGTTTTAAACTTATAATTCTTAAATAAATCTAAAATTTATTACTTATACATGCTTCAATGGCACCTCCCACTTGTAGTGATTGCCTGAAATAGGTAAGGGATGTTACAATTTGAGTAACTCCATATCCAAACGCTAAAGCATGTTTTCACAACAATTCTCTCCTGTTCTTTCTCAAAGAATATTACAGTGTGGGAAACTCACCATAGAAATGTCCTAAGGAATAAACAAACACATCAGGAGCTTCAAACAAGTAATTGTTCTAAGAATGCCAAGGAAACAATCATGCCAAATTATTAACAAAAAGTTGTCATTCGTTCCTCTTTCATGAAGACTCTCCTTTTCCAAAGAGTATTCCAAAACCACCTCTTTCACTTGAAACCATTAGAACCTTCAAGTTTTCCTACTTAAGTTCAATGATGAGTTTAGTCTTAGCAAAATCAAATTTGACTATAGAAACTAGACCAATTTTTTTACTCCTAAATCATCACCAAACATTAAGTCCTTTGATATATCCAAGAGATTTCTAACTCACCTTTGACCCTCCCTTTGTTCTAAGGTTGTGGTTATCATTTTATAAACAACCGAAGACTTTGAGCTAATTCACCATTGAGGTTAGAAAAAATTTGTTTCTACTAACGTCAGATCCTCTTCTTATATCCTCTCAAATTCTTGATAAAAAATAAGATGAAGAAACCCTTCTAATTCATATTTTTCTCGTTCCTAATATAACACCTCTTTCAAAACCCCTTCAAGTTTACTCCAGATGACCCTATCATGGGTCGCGGATCAAAGCCTATAACAAATGCACACAAAGCGTCCCATGGAGGTCAACTAACTAAAAGAAACTTATTTAACTCACTTGAACAAGCCCAATTCATAGAACATATAAAAAACCCATCTACTTAAAGCCTTGGTGGTCCAACGAAACATTCCAATAAAACTAGAGTTATGAGGATAATTATTGTAAAACTTAAAAAATAAAGATGTATAAAGTTTAAATTTCTTAAGACTTTCATTTTGTAAATAAGCAATAATCTCAGTCGTTAATGTAATTCGATCTGTACCGTTGAATTTAAGAAAGCTCAACTATAAATAATGTCCTTCCTCTTCATTTATAATAATCTCACTGTATTTCATTCAAAGTAAAAGAATACTTTTGAGAGCATTTACTCAAACTTGGTGTAGTACTGCTTTCTTATGACTTTTCTGTTCGATTCGAGCTTTTTTTTCTTCTAGTTTTTCCGTTTTCTTTTCGGTGCCTTTCCATTGAGAATTCTCATTTTCGAGAGCTAGACTGACTTAGACTAATTTGAAGTAAAATAATTGCTTAAAACCGCACGGATTGTGAAACTAAAGTTCTAGCCCCGTGAGAATCATTTATAAATCCTTCTAACAATCTTCCTGTAGGTACAAAATAAGAGTATGTTCCAAATGACTAATCTTCAATGGCACGATCAAAAATAGGTATCACTATCTCCCCAAAACAACACGCTTTGGTTATTTTGGAGGAAACAAGGATGTTAGACTGTAAACCTGTGGAAACACCTATAAATCTTAGGGTTCGTTTGTTTGGAAGTAAAACATTTTCCGAAAAAGCTTTTCAGTCTTTCCGATGTTTGTTTGGCTGAAAATATTTTCCTAAGGTAAAATCAATTACAAAACAAGGGAAAAGAAGCCCTTAATTTTGGAAAATGTCTTACCGTTTCTAATTCGGTAAGACATTTTCAGGAAAATTAGAAGCCAACACCGATTTTCTGCTTCCCCTTCCCCTTCCCTTTCCCTTGACACCTGATCTTTTGCTTGCCGTTAGCCAACACCGATTCTCAACACCAGACACCGACGTTCATCAAAGCTTTTCCCCATCTTCGCCTTCCGTTGTCAAAATCTGCACTGGCGTTCATCTTCCTTTCTCGAAGGTAAGAACGAAAAAAATTGATATAAGGAAAAGGTGTTGTCTTTTCTGATGTTTAACTTTCGTTTGTCGTTAGCCAATTTGAGGAAGGGAAAAAAAAAACATGTGTTAACTGTAGTTTATATAATATCTATTGGATATTGACAGGATATCTATCTATTAAACAAACTTGAAAGCTGAAGTTCTACTCTTTTTTACAAACAAACAGGACCATAAAACAAAAATCCTCTAGTTTCATGAACCCATTTTTCTTCGTTACAAATTCGATCACAGTGCTTATTGTTACTTCTTTTGGGTTAAAGTGAAGCAGCGTTGGTTATGATTTCTGGTTTTTATTATCTAAGATAGAATAATTTCTGGAAATGGCTAAGGATTTTGGGTATAATAGAGAAGAATGATAACATAGAGAACTAGGAAAAACAATGCAACATTCAACTTTATGGTACCTGGTCTAGATTGTGTATTGTGAATACATATCATTATTCACCTATTCAACTATGGGATTATGAATATGGAATTGATTCACCTATTAAGCTGGATATTCAGTATAGTTAGGATCTTTGTTCTTAATTTTCTTTATCCTTCTGCAATTTTATGCTTTTTAAGTTCACATAGCTTTTTGTTTAACAGGCTACTGAAAAGAATCAAAGTACTAAACCAACTAGCATCGTTTGTGCTGATTGTGAAGGAAATGGTAATGAAAATTTTGGGTAATTACTTTTTTTGTCTGATCTTTTTTTTTCCTTGAAATTAGGTCTCTTGTTTCATATAACAATAGATTTTGTTGATTATCATTGTTCTCTTGATATCTACTGATACCGACTAAACTGTTAGAATTTAAGGTTGTGACTAAATTGTTAGAATTTAAGGCTGTGCTGTTAATATTGTGTATGGCAATATGGCATCTCAAACATCAATCTAAAAGGATGGTTTGAACTCCCAATTATAAGAGTGTTTAGTAATGATTCTAATTTCTTTATATAATATATATATGAAGAGTAAGCAGATCTAACCATCCAGCACGTCTTTTTATATGTAGCCTATGGTGCTTGTATTCATTCGAAGGATCATAGATTGGTTAAACATAGATATACTTAGGTGTTGCATGGTTCATAATGATTCATTACATGAGGCTGCAGAGTTGTATGGTTTCCTTTTGATGGAAGGGATAGAATGAACAATAATTTCATTTCTTCTCAAATGTGGAAGAAGCGTTTCTCTCTCAATTCACTCTTCCACTTGACCCAACTTAAAAAAAAATTTCTTCCTATTGATTAACTTATATTCTTCCACATTATGAGCCTATGTTTATCAGGTGTGAATACTTTGTCTTCTCTAACTTCTTTTAACTTTTTGGATAATTATTCCAGACAACTTCCTTTATTAACAAATGTTCAAGTCAACATTTAGGCTCTTAAAGTTTTTCAATGTTCAACTCCAGAGTTCATTGTTTGAGTTCTATTATTCTAAAACGACCAACAAACAAATAATAACTAGTTTCTATATCCAACTACCAAGTGCAAAACAATGTTCTCAATGCAAAGGAACTGGGGTTAATTCAGTTGATCACTTCAATGGACAATTTAAAGCTAGTGAGCTGTGTTGGCTTAGCAAGTACAATTTTCTTTTCCCTTACCTACCCTGATAATGATAACAAGCAGTAATATCATCTGTGTCATTTCCGGATAGGATCACATTCAAAGTTTGTTGTTTATTCTGTTGTTTGCATTCATCAAGGATTGAAATTCAATTTCTTTTTTGAATTGGTATTGAGAACAAGATAGAATACTGATGTTGAATTTCTGTTCTAAAAGAAAATAGAATTTTTATCTATGAACAATTCAACTGAGCACAATTCATAGTACTCTTATCTGAAATTTGTGTTTAGCGCAGACCAGATTCTTGAAATGTCTTTTTTCTTTCACTGGTAGATTCTTTAGATCTTTAAGAGAATGACTTTAGTACTTTACCTTTTTTATTGGAAAAACAAAGTAATTGATTATTGATACCTAGTATGAGGACTTATGGGTTGTTGAATCTGTCATATCCAGTTGTAGAAACTGGCACATTCTTGGTTCCAAAGAAAGTACTAAAGTCATTCAAGGATATAGGCAATGGTGATGCACTCATGCTTTAATCTTTCTGCACCATGGATTAGCATCAAAATTCTTGGAAGTGATTTTATTTCAGTGAATCAGTAGCATTCTAATCCCATGGATGAAAAATGTAGAAGTATTAGCAATTGGCATTTGATAGAATTAATATGTGTTTTTGTTGCAGGGGAAAAGGGAGATTTTATGTGGGAATTGTAATGGAGCTGGCTTTACTGGTGGATTTAGGAGCACCTTGGATGACTGATATAAAAGCTACAATTTTGTCTCACCAGAGGAGATTTACCATAACAAGCTTTTGTAATCTCGTCTGTTTCTTGGATTAACAATACATTTGCTTCACTCATGTTGTGTTTTTGGCATGCACAAGTTTGTTATATACTTAGCCAAAAAAAGGGGAGAACCTTTTTATAATTATTCAATCTTTGTTTTTTATTTTTTTATAACACAGTTAGAAATAATTTATTTGCTTTGCTTGTTTTCAATTTATGACGGTTAATATTCTAGCTTAATAATTGAGTATTATTATATATTTAATTTGATTTATTTATAAATAAATTATTGCAATATATGTAAAAACAATTTAAAATATAAATTTATTAATATATATAATAAACTCAATTAAACAATGAAAAGATAATAAATTTTTAAATACATATTTGTTTCATTTAAAACAGCTTTTATGAAATATTTTCAGGAAATCTGCCAAACAACAAAAAATATTTTACACAGATTCATTCAAACGCCAAAAATGTAAATCATTTCAGAAAAGTAAATCATTTTCCAGAAATTATTTTTCGAAAAACGTTTTTACTAGCAAACAAACGGAACCTTAATGTCAAACTTGTTCCAGACCAATGAGAGCTTCTATAAGGTCCTAGCCAATATTGAAAGTTGGTCAAAAAACTAAATTACCTTACCATCACTCAACTAGACATCTCTACAATGAGTGTGGTTAGTCAATTCCTTCAAAATCCATGCAAGTCAATAGAATGCAGTAATATGTATTTTTCGCTTCATCAAAAGTGCTCCTAGACAAAGTCTATGAAGATCATGGGAATACACAAACTGTAGGATACTTAGAAGCCGAGTGGGCTGGATCTCCTTCATATAGATGATCCACTTCATGATATTGTGTTCTCTTTGAGGGTAATTTAATATCATGGAAAAGTAAGAAACAAGGTGTTGTAAAAAGATCAAGTCTAGAAACAAAATATCGTGTAACAACCCTAATTACTTATGAGCCAATTTGATTAAAACAATTTCTTCAAGAACTGAAACAAGAAACAATCAGCACAATAAAGTTAATGGGATAATCAAGCAGCATTGTATATCGCGTCATATCCAGTGTTTCATGAGAAAACTAAACATATAAAGATTATTTGTCATCTTGTGAGACTAAAGGACTAAGTCAAGATGCACTGCTATTAGCTTTGTTAATTCAAAAGACTAGTTAGCAAATGTTTTTGCTAAGACTCTCAGGAAACCTCGTATCGGATGCTAGTGTAAATAGGATATGTATTAGGGTGTATATTGATATAGAAATGCATTCAGAATATTTCCCTCTTCTCTATTTTTCCTCTCTTTTCTCTATTTTTCCTTACGATTGAACAACCATAACAGAAACAAAAACAGCAGCCTTATTTCTTCTCTTTTATCCTCTTCTTTCTCTCTCTACTTCACATAAATATTTTAGTAACTTATTTATACTAGGGTTACAAATAAATTTTTAATCCTAGCCCTTGATTTAAACCTTAAAGATGACTAATAATTTTAGTCCTAGCCATTTATCATGTGTCTAATAATAATAATAATAATAATAATAATATCAAGGTCTTATTGTCTATCATGTGTCTAGTAATTAATATATAAAATAACATAATAATATCAACATCGCGCTTTACTATAACTATGGTCAAATATTATGAACGTTGCTTTCTTATATCACTAAATATGAACCTAGGAAATACCACTTTGCCAACCTAGTGCTTATTGACAACTGATGCAAAATATGGACTATACAAGAAACCATGCTATCCCTCCACTGTACTATTCACCAAGGATCAATGAAAGCGAGACAAACCTTTGCTAATTAAACTATTTAATTTGGAGATTTTATTTTCTATCATTCAATAATGAACTTCCAAATGTGCACCCAAAACCAAGATATATTTGATATTATGAGAGACCCTATATAACAACATTGTAGGAATAACAAAGAAGGTAAGAATAATTAGGAATAGTCAGAAAAAGCAATCAGAGAAATACTTGATCAAATCCTTACTAAGAAGAGAGTTTCAGATGACCTATCATATGGATGCAACTTTGGAGCACCCTGAAGAGTAGCCTGATTCAAAGCATCCTGAAAATTCAAAAATTGCTTTTAACTTTAAAGTAAGTTGATTGAAGCAAAAGAATCTGTCTTTTTAGTGAACCTTTTACAATGAATAATGTAACATTAATATTGTGTTAAACAAACCTCTGGTGGTTTTCCAATACAATATCCATCTGGATAAAGATTCAAGGTCAATGAAATTTCATGGTCTGCAAAAACAAGAAATAACGAACGCAGTCACAAATCGAACATTATCAATTATCTAGAGAGGGAAAAATAAAAACAAAACACAATACTAGTCTTGACTCTAACCTTTAGGAACACAAAGCACTTCATCAGAAACAAATGGTTGAGACACCTCAGGAACATGCTCAACGCCTTCAATGACATTACCCTAGATCAACAAACAATTCAAATAATCAGACAAAATCACAGAAAGGAAAATAGATACATATTAATTTTTATTCTATATCCCTTCTTCTCTCAGCCACGAACTATGAATCATAGAGAGAAAACTCGTACTAGAAACAGAATTATACAAGTTTTTATGAAGGTTGCAAACTCAAAACTAAAACAAAACCCCGTAACTACAGTATCTATTACACCAAAACCATAAAGGCTAAAACAAGGGCAAGATAATGTTTTATGAAATCAAGCCTATATTTTTAGCTTAAGACTTAACTGGTATATTTTTAAAATAAACAAAACATTAAAAAATCCAACACTTCAATCCCCCCTAACTTCTAACAGCAACCAATAATTAAAATTCCACTTAAATAGAATTAAGATACAATTATAGATATTTAAAAAAGGAAACTGGGAGGATATGTTAAATGAAACAAAAACCAAAATTTCTCCTTTTTTTTTAAATTTAACAGCAATATTTTTTATCATCAATTTACCTGTGAAAATGGTTCATTACAGAATTTACCTGGAGCTTTCTAGGCCATGAGCTCTCTTCAGAATTGTCAGGGACAACATCAACCGAAGCCTCCAATTGAAGACAAGGCTTCGGCTTGAACCTAGTACCGGTTTTTGAAACCTTAAACGAAACACCCATGTAAAAAAAAAAGAAAAAGAAACTTGTATGCTCTATCAGAATTAAAGCATGAGAATTTGAGGTTTTATGCTTTTTGTTTGGATCAAGAAAAATATCAGAAATAGGGAGACAATTAAGAACCCAGATAGAAATTATCTAGTAAAGAGAGGAGAAAAGCTAGCAAAATCGAACGAAATTTTTTTAAAAAAGTGTGGGTCTAATATGGCAGAATTGAGAATGAGAACCCAGGTTTAATTGAATAACAATGAGGGCGTGTATGGATTGGGAAAAATAAAAGAAAAGAGAGGGAAAAGAACTGGGAAAAGACACACACACAATGAGATGAAGGATTTGGGGAACTCAGAGTTCTGAGTTCTGAGGAACCAATTTGTAAAAGGTATGTTAAAGAGGAATGACATTTGTAACAGGGAGAGGGGGAACTTGATACAAGGTGTGACGATTAGATTTCTGGAAAAATTCGATTTCCAAATTTTCAAAATTCGAGGTAGTTCAAAAATTTTAAATCAAAGAGTTTATAAAATGAATATGAAATTAGAAAATAAAATTATTGCCGAGACATCTTTTAAGTCGATAGCTATTTTCATTATTGTCAACAAAAATAAATATGATAAAAAGTATAATAAGATTTTTAAAAATAAAAATTAAATACTTGATTAGATAAGTTATTAATTATAATATAATGTCTAATTTGCAAGTGATCTAAACCAAAGAAGTTAGAATAGAAAATTTAGCAAGCCCTTAAATGATAATAAGCCAATGTCTTAAGTGTATATAAATGCGTGGATAAGACAACAGGCTTATACATAGTTGTCATTAAGAAGAAAGAACGAAATAAATTTCTCTTAAGGCCTTGTTTGGTTCACATGAATGGCTTAGTCATTCCTCCCTTATTCAACACAATAAAATTATTCAGGAACTCGGTTGATTGTAAAACCTATTTCATTGAATAACCATTACAAATTGTAAAACATATTCCATTGAATAACCATTACAGATTCCCCAAAACTACTAAATAGCAATTTAATGCCATCTCTAATGAATGGCTATTCAATCTTCTAGTAATATACAAAATTATTTTTCTTTCCTTTTATATCCATCTCACATCCTCTTCAAACTCCCATCTAAGATTTTTTCAACAAATCTCAAAGATTATCGTGTGAGTATGAAATTTTTCTATTTTATTTAAACTTTCTCTTTACCCTCACAATTCTCCTTAAGTTAAACCCAAAAATAATATTCCTGTATAGAATGTTTGGAGTGAGCAAGAAGAAGAGGGGTTTGAAAGAACAACAGTAGCAGCCATAGCAAAGAAGATCAGCATAACAAAGAAAGCCTTGATTCCAGTTTTAATCAAACCCTCGAGAATGTCCAAGGGTACCTCTTTCTAATCGTTCCAATTTCCCATTACTTTTCTTCCTCTATTTTCTTTCTGGTTTCTCAATGTTAATTTTGGATTGTTCTTTTTTCATTAGATTTAGAGAAATACCTTTTGATATTTCAAATTTTAGTTTTGATTTTGAATTCCTGTGGAAGAATTTTTCCTCTTTAAAGGGAAATTTTGATTTCAATAAAAATTTCAATTAGGTTTATTAGGTTTAATTTGTTACGTTTTGCACTTAGATTGAAAGCACCTTTTAGGAATTAAAGCCAGATCTCACAAGTTCTACTTAATGGCATAACCCGGTTTCTCTTTCTTTTGGAAGATGATCCTTTCATCTTTGTGCTTAGATCATAGTATTTATCTATTTTTCCCTAAATACGTCTGATATTTTGGTTTATGTTATAATTTGATCATGGCATTGTCGTTAAGTAATCATAGGCATCATAGGGGTTCGAAAAGGGTTACTCCTTGTCTTTTAGCTTGGTTTTCCTGATAATAAAAAATATAGTTACTAAACGTGGGGAGTTCATAAAAGTTATGGAACAAAAATGTTACAATTTGTTTTCCCATGCTTATGAATAATAATATTGCTGAGCTTGGATTTTTTAACGTAAATTAGCTTAAATGCTAACATGGGTTACGGATTTATTTTTCTTAATGTAAATTGGCTGAAGATCAATGCTAACATGGGTTGCAATGTTGTTTTTCTTTATGCAAATCTCTCTTTTACTATTAAGAAGTCAAATTGAAAAAATTTCCTCTACAGTAAAGTTCCCTTGTCATGTTATATTACCTTTATTACCTTGCCTATGTGGATTTGGAAATTTTTGGTGGTTTTTATTATCTTAAGTGTAAAAGCAAATGCTAGGATTACATGTTAATAAAATCTTTGATTCATGCACTTGCTTACTCCATATTTATTTCTTCATCAACAAATAATAATTTTCTTTTATGCCTCTTTTAAGGTTGCTTAAGGGCCGCAGTATTCCTGGTAAAATATTATTGACCAGAAGGTTAGATATACTTGATGATTCAGATTTATAAGAATGATCTCGCAGTATTCTTCGTAAAATATTAAATAAATTTTGGTTTCTCCTTTGAAATTTTATTAAATGAAAACAAGGATATGCACCACCTAATTTAGATAGAAGGGAAGGAGTTTTAAGGTGGAAAAGCCTTGAGTATCTTGATTGTGTTGCTTAATTTGTCGATCTATTGAAAGTGATTATTTTTTCAGAAATAAGCACATTATGATTGATCTTGGCACCGATAATAACAACAAGATTAACTGGGTTCTCAAGATTAACAACAATAAGCAAGTGTGTCTGCTTCATTTACTCCTGCTACTTGTCTTTTTGAGGTTGCTCGATTGGTTGGCCATTGATAGTTATTGTTGACAATTATTTCAATAATCTCGTAAGCATCGTTATAATACTTAGAAAGAAGGGCTCCATTTGCCGAAGCATCCACCATCATTCTAGTATGAATATTGAGACCAATATATAAAGTTTCCATTTGAACGCAGTAAGGAATACCTTGATGAGGGCACTTTCGTAATAACTCTTTGAACTGCTCCCATGCCTCATATAAAGATTCTTCATCAAGTTGTTGAAATGAAGTGATTTCATTTCGAATCTTAACGGTTAAAGATGGAGGGAAATATTTCATTAAGAAACGTTCAACCAACTCTTACCATGTAGTTATGGAATTGGACGGTAGGGAGTTCAACCACGCTCGTGCTTTATCTCTTATGGAGCATGGAATAATCTCAGTCTTAAGGCGTTCGCAATCCCCCGACTAGTTAAAATGAGTCACTCACTTCCATGAATAGCTGAAGATGAAGATGTGGATATTCAGTAGGAATCCTACTAAATTGACCCATATTTTGCAACATTTGGAACATGACCAGCTTTAGCTCAAATTGTTGTGTCTTGGGTCTCCTAATATTCGGATTAACCTCATTGAATAGAGGAATGACATATTGTCAAATGGAACAATTTCTATCATCTTCAACAATGATTGGATTTTGAGTATTATAAGCAAATGTTCCTCCTAGATTTTGGTTTTGAATTTCAAAATTCATCTATTCGGTCCTTCTTTAGTTCGCATATCTTTTTCTTTGCCTGAAAGTCCTTTCAATTTTAGGGTCTACGGGGAGTAAGTCAATAATTTGATCAATACTCATAAACACCTTAAACAAACACAAAAAATGGAATTAAAATTTAACAGAAAAAATAGACCAAAATGCAAAATTAACAATTTCACAAATAATGTCTTTTAAAACAATCCCCAGCAACGTCGCCAAAAACTTGGAATGATGGAAATGTACAACTTTACGCAATCACAACAAGTAATAAGGTGACAAGTAAATGTCGAGTTATCATATTTACAGGGACTCTACAAAGAAATATTTATGAAATGAAATTCAAACACTTTGATGATTAAAAATATTTTGAATTTGAGGAAGTAATTAAAAACTAAAATTTAAATAAGTAAAATAGAATAGAATAAAAATAAAAGTTTCAATGCACAATTTCAAAAGATGGTTTTAATCAAGATGACATAATTGTGTTAGATCAATTACATTTCTTAACTTAATATTACTAAAACAATGTTCATGTTGTTATGAATAAATTCACGGCAACTTGGTAATTTGTTAACTATAACACATACAGATTTACTAAGTTAACTAATCTCTTGAACATATCACTATGCAAATTCAAACAATTTATCAGTTTAAATAAGCAAGTAAAATATTAAGTGAGGTAACAATATATACCTACATTGAAACGGTGTAATCATAATAATCTTGCAAGTTATGCAAGGCTAGTGTACCATTTAATACAGTCGCTAATTTAACCCTCAGCTACCTTAGAATAGAGGTGTGCATGGGCCGGGCGGCCCGGCCCGACCCGAAGGCCCGCCCGAAAAATGGGAGGGTTTGGGTAAAAATATAGGCCCGAAAAACGGGCTTGGACAAAAAATGAGGCCCGTTTAGAAAATGGGCCGGGCCTCGGGTAAGATTTTTTTGGCCCGAGCCCGGCCCGGCCCGGCCCGATTTTAATATTAAATTATTTTAAAATTTTTTTATTTTTAATTTTAAATAACTTTAGTACTTTTACTTTACTTTTTTTGTTGTTTTGATGTTATTTTGATATTGTAAAACTTTTGTTATTAATATAATTTAATTCTTAATTTAGTTTTAATTTGTTTCAATTTTTCAATTTTAATATAATTACTTTTTATTATATTTTTAATTTATGTATTATTTTAATAATTATTTTAGTCCCATTATTTATTTATTTTTTGTTTTAATATTTGTTTTTATGTTTTAAATGTATTTGATTTATTATATTTTAAAGTTTTTTATTTAATAAAAAAAGTAAAAAAAAATTTAATATGACCGGGCCGGGCTCGGGCCTACCATTTTTTTCTCGGGCCGGGCTTGGACAAATTTTCAGGCCCATATTTTGGTCCAGGCCGGGCCCGGGCCTTGAAAACGGGCCAAAATTTTTTTATGGGCCCGGCCCGGCCCATGCACACCTCTACCTTAGAAGATTAAACATACACTGATTAAGTATTGTGTCAATTAATTACAATTTCAATACAATTAATAATTAATTCATTAGTTACCTTACGATTGTAATGCAAGAATAACATAATCATAGTTTTACTTAATCAAACAATTTACCAAAACCTATAACAACACAAACATAATTTTAATAACTTAAGTGAACGAAATGCAAGTAACCTAACAGGAATTAAATTTAATCCATGTTAATTAAATTTAAAATAACAACATAACAAACATTCATAGACATGCTCATAGCAACAACAAGAAAATTTAAAGGATAGGAAACTAGAATCAAATCTCGTGTTTTTCCGAAGCCTGACTAGTTTGCTCTGCTCCTCCTTCTCTGCTCATTCTTATTGAATTGAGGCTTCTAAAAACACTTGAATGCTACTACCCAAGGTGGAAGAAAGGCTCTTTTCCAATAGGGAAATTGGCAAGGAAGGGACAAGAAAGAAAAATGGAAAACAAGAAGAGAAAGTGAGTGAAAGAGAGAGAGATGTGTGGAATGAAAGGTGTGTTGAATAAGGTAGCAAAAGTGGGTATTTATAGGTATGAATGGCTGCTAAAAATAGCAAATAATTAGCAGACACACACTCTTCCTTGGCGGGCCATACAACAAGCAAGTTTGAATGGCACAAAAACTTGCTATTTTAAGCTGGGGGCAAATCTTCAAAGGCACAAAAACTAGAGGGGTTTGAATGGAGTTTAGGGTAACTTCGAGGGCTATTTTGCAAGCATAAAAGTAGAAAAATTCAGCTGATTGGATCGGCTTGTTGGACAGTTTTGGGCTGCCATTTCTCTTGTTGGATCAGTTTTCTTTTATTAGCACAATTAGGCCACTTTCTCCTTCAGGCTTTATATTAAAATTTAACCCAATTAAATTTGGATAAAAATTAAATATAAAGTGCATAAAATTATCATCATTTGGACCGTCCTTCACTGGAAAAATATTCAGCCTTGCTCTTGGTTCACTTGATGTAAAAATTCCCCAACGGTTCAAGCCTTTTAAGGTGTTTGCCGAGCCAATTTTTACCTTTTGTGCAAAACTATCGAAAATAAACCAAATTTGTGATAAATTTATTATAAAAATAATTAAAATTCAATATGCTAATATTTTAAGTGCAAATTAATTATTTTATAATTAAATTGTAAATTTCGACCAAATTTATTACGAAACTGCATGAATTTGGGCTCAAAAGGTGTTGAAAAGTCTATATATTTTTGTGTTCCCAGTAATAAAAAAATCCAGCCAATAGTCTTCGCAATAACGCCTAGAGAAAAGGTAGATGATTGAGATTTCTTCTTGACTAACTTGAGAAGGCATGTAATCCTGTTGGGATTGCCAGTATGCCTTGTGGCACAACAGAAAAATATTTCGGCGATCCTCAACCATGGATCCATGTACGATGAACGAAAATGGTAGAGATAAGGTTGAAGATATACCTTCTTAACTAAAAAATTATGAAAAGATGTTGCTACTTTGATGTCGATTCCAAACCACAAAAAAAATGTCCTAACCTCTACATAGTCCACCCTGTATTAAAACGAATGGAAAAAACTCTCCAAGAACTTTTCTAGAGAAAAATCTTCCAAAACGATTGCTAGACCTTTTTTCTTAAAACACTTTTAACCCTAATTCGAGATTTTGGTATCCATATATTGAAAATAGAATCATCCTATAGAGAATATATGGAACGTATTAAAAATGTTATATTCTTACCAAAAAGAATTATAACTTACATGTTTCAATGTTTGACCAAAAACATAATTATAATAATTTATTATAATAATTTCGGTAAACTATATCCTGCTAAAATTTTATATGAATCAAATTCATATATTAAATTTAACTATTTTTTCAATTTGTGTACAACAAGTTTGTTCATTTAATTCATTTAATAATTAACTGTTAATTAATTTAATTCATGTGACAGCTAAACACAATACCAACTGTGTTTGGATTTTGTTCGTTTTAACCATAAGGTGTGACCTTGTAGGTTAACGTTAGTAGTAATACTAGAACATTTCTAATAATACAAGCAATGAGTGGCATCTAGCAATGCATCATTGCTACATAAGTTACAAGAAGTCATAATTTGACATAACCTTTCTGTAATAAACCTTTCATGTATTACATCCTTTTGTCCTTTATATCTAGATTGGACATAAGTCATGGAATAGTCACACTTGCATAATCTAATCTCATGTTTTTTGATATCTTGAGTAGACTACAATAAACAAATAAGTATGATATCTTATATCAACTTATTTGAGCATGACCATACATTTCTAGTCTCACTCAATCAAATGGCCTAAGATATTACTCCCATTATGTAGGAGGGACAAATCCTATATTGATTAACCATATCCCACTACATAGATTGTGACGTATCCAACACAGTCTTTTCAGTACAATCTATTACGGAAGACGTTTGATTGGACCAAAATATACGACTCACAATGTTAGGATAATGATAATCTCAAGTCTGAGAATCGTATACATAGTTATCATTATGAGTAATGTTGCAACTATTACATAAAAAGCCAAAAAACATGCTCATAGTGGGTCAGTCCAATATGTTGTTCTATAGCACATACTCATGTATTGATTTTGACTTCCCTATGTCAATGACAACACTTTGTCATCAATCAACTACACATTAGTCTCAATGCATTATTGTTGTCCAAGCTCATAATAATACTTGACTAAGGACCTTTTAAGAATAATTATATTTTTCTTAGGACTTTATTAGAATTCAATTTATTTATATACACAGAAAAAGAAACTAAAATAATAATGACAATGCCTTATATTAATAAACAAGGTAAAACGAGTATGTGATTACAATCATCTTATGATTGGTCTTTGGGCACACTATAATAACCTCCCACTAGTACTAAGACCAACCATTCATATATCTAATACCAAGTGACTTAGTGTGACGTTCATAATTCTACTATGGTAGAGGCTTCGTCAATGGATCAACAATGTTATCATTTATTGGTACATTGTATTTTTATATCTCATCGATAAATGATTTCTCGAAAAAGATGGAAACACCTAAGTATATGTTTGGACCGCTAGTGAAATCTGGGTTCTTTTGCTTGTACAATGGCTCCGTCGGTGTCACAACAAAGTTTTATAGCATCTGATATACTACGCATAACCCCTAGTTTAGATATGAACTTCTTGATCCAAACAGCCTCTTTTGCAGCCTTACTAGTTGCAATATACTCAGCCTCTATTGTAGAATCAACTATTGTATCTTGCTTTGTACTTTTCCAGCTCATAGTGCCACCATTAAGGAAAAACACAAAACCTAATTGTAATCATGAATCATCCTTTCGGTTTGAAAGCTAGCATCAGTGTAACCTTTTACACTCAACTTTTCCTCACCTCTATATATAAGTAATGTATCTTTAGTCTTTCTCAAGTACTTAAGGATATTTTTAACTGAGACCTAATGAACTTTATCGAGATCTACTTGGTACTGACTAGTCATGCTTAAAGCATACGTAACATTTAAACAGGTACATAGCATGCCATACATGATAGACCCAATAGCCAAAGCATATGGAATCTTCGAGAAGCTTGCTTCAATCCATAAATAAATATTTGTAGCTTGCATGTATTTTCAACATCTTTTGGATAGAAAAGACCTTCAGGTTGTGTCATATACACATCCTCTTCCAGTTTCCCATTAAGGAAAGTTATTTTGACATCTATCTGCCAGATTTCATAATCATAAAATACAACTATTGCAAGTAAGATCCGGATGGATTTAAACATAGCAACAGAAGAAAAGGTTTCATCATAGTCAATACCATGAACTTGGTGAAAACCTTTAGTAACTAATTTCCTTTTGTATGTTTGTACATTACCATCCATGTCTGTTTTCTTTTAAAAACCCACTTGCACCCAATGGGTTTAACCCCTTCAGGTGGGTCAACTAAGATCCATACTTGGTTTTCTAACATTGAATCCATCTCAGACCTTATGGCATCAAGCCATCATAATCTAGGCTTGCCACAGCTTCTTGATAAGTCCTAGGCTCATCTTGAATCATAAGTAGAATATCACCATGTGTTATAATGAGACATCCATATCTCTCAGATACATGATGTTCTCTTAAAGATCTTTGCAGTAGTTGTGTTTTTAAAACAATTGATTTTTCCACAACAACTTGTGGAACCTGTTGTTATTCTTAAATTTCTCTGAGTTCTATTCTGCTACCACTTCCTTTTCTAGATACAAACTCTCTTTCAAGGAAGACTCATGTCCGAGCAACAAACACTTGTTCTTGGTAGGATTGAAGAAATAATATCCTTTAGTTTCTTTAGGATATCCCACAAAGATGCACTATTTAGATTTAGGATCAAGATTAGTAGAATCTGATGTTTAACATAAGCTTCACAACCCCGAATCTTCATGAAAGACATACTAGGATGCTTCTCAGTCGACATCTCATATGGTGTCTTTTGAACCGATTTAGATAGAACATGATTTAGTGTGAAAGTAGCTGTTTCAAGTGTATGTCCCAAAAAGGAAGTAGGAAGATCAACATGACTCATCATTGATCAAACCATGTCTAGCAGTGTTCAATTTCTCTTTTCAGAAACTTCATTTCATTATGGAGTACCAATAGTTGTAAGTTGTGAGACAATCCCATATTCCTTCAAATATTCATTAAATTCTAAGCTTAAGTATTCTCCTTCTCGATCTGATCAAAATGCCTTGATACTTTTACCTTGTTGGCTTTGTACTTCATTTTTAATTCTTTGAACTTTTCAAGGGCTTGAAACTTATGGAGAATAAGATAAATATACCCATATCTACTGAAGCCATCAGTGAAAGAATAAAGTATTGAAAACCTCTCCTGACTTGTGTGTTCATTGGCCCACATACATCACTATGTATTAAGCCCAATAAATCACTAGCTCGCTCACTTTTACTATTAAAAGGAGTTTTAGTCATTTTACCTAACAAGTAAGACTTACATATATCCAATTGTTCGAAAAAAAGAGAGTAAAAACCTCCATCTTTATGGAGCTTTGGTCGCGTGATTCGTAACAAGTAATAAATATTTATAATGAAGATCAAACCTAGACTAATTATTATCACGGTGAAAAGGCAAGCGCACCTATCAAACAATAGTATAGTAATGGCAAGACCGGGATATCATACCCAAGGGAACCAAAAGTATTAGTAATAACTATCTTTTTATTATCTAGCCTAAGAATAAAAGGGTTTGTTTATTAAACTAATTATCTAAACTAATTAACTAATTTAATTAAAGCGAAGAGAGAATTTGGAAAAAGACTTGAAGAGAAGCAATTAATAAAGACGACACCCAAGGAGGAATCCACCTAGATTTCACTTGTTATCTGACTCTGAACCGGACGATTTATTCACTTGACTTGTTCCGTAGAGATCCCTAAGTTAAGTTATTATCCCTATCTAAGACTAATAACATCTAATCCTTAGATTGAATAATCGAGACTTTTCTCTAATTAACACTCTAGGGTTGCATTAACTCGATCTATGGATCCCCTTATTAGGTTTCACCCTAATCCGACAAAATCTCGTAACCCTATTTCTAGGCGTTCGATTAACTCCGCTTAATTATGCCAAATCTACTCTTAAGTAGGGTCTATTCCTCCTCTGCATAAGCGCATCAAATTATGAATTAATACCCAGAATATTAACTTAAGCATTAAGAACACATAATTAAGAACAAATCAAGTATTTATCATACAATTCAGATAATAATAACAAGATCCATCATAGGTTTTATCCTCCTTAGGTATCTAAGGGGTTTAGTTCATAATAAAATAAGAGTACATCTCAAAAGTATGAAAATAACAAAACATAAAGAAAACTTTAAAACCCCTGAAGGAATTCTGAGAGATATCTTCAGTCTTGGAGTAGCTCCGGCTTTTGAGATGGATCGTCTGGCTTCCTTCAAGTAATTTCCGGTGTGTGGTTCTGTGTTATAGAAAAGTTCTGGAGAGCCCCCTTTCTAGGTCATACTTAAGGTGTTTATATAGGCTTTTGATTGGTTTTTCTTCCCCCCCAAGTATCCCTTTTTCGTGTAGAATACAACTCCTTGAAAAAGGGACACGCTCGTGTGCCACGGCCGTGTGTGATCCGTTAAATTGCCACGACCGTGTGGGCTAAATGGCTAGGCTATGTGAGTCGTGTAAACCTTGGTCGACACCCTCGAAAGGCACAGGCATGTAAGCTGTCCGTATGGCAAGGCTTAGGCCGTGTGGGTCTTCTCGATTTGGTCCGTTTTGTCTCTTTTTTAGCTCGATTTTGGCTCCTTTTGACTCTTGGTGCTCTCCTGGGTACAAAACATGAAATGACCGGATTAAAAGCACCAAAATCCACAAATCTAGTAGTAAGCATCCATAAATATGCTAAGTATTTGGGGTAAAAACATGTATCATTTGGCGTTTATCAAATACCCTCACACTTAAGCATTTACTTGTCCTCAAGCAAAATTCTCACTTACTGCTAGAATTCATTCTTTTCAATCACAATATCAGTATTGATAATGTTACAAACTATTCCACGAAAAATTATACAATGAGAATTTAACTACAAGGGCATTAAAGCCTCAAACAATCTAAATCGGATATTTTGATAATAAAATTATAGGTAAGCTCCTTCCTTTAAGTAATTAACTTTAGTCCTAAATACACAAGATATGACATCCTCACTAAAGATTCACTCAAATCACTCAAAGTGTTTAAGGGTCAAGATTAAGCACTCGATTGTCTAACATGAAAAGTTATTACCATAGGCTTGCCTGAAAATCAAATCTCCACCACTTGTAAATGATATGATACACTAATCAAAAGGTCTTTGCATGGTTGTAATGGGGTTTAGGTTATAGGTGTGGATACAGGTCGAAGAACAGGGGTTAGAATCGAGATAATTTCAATATGTTACCCACTATCAAAAACTTAATTACTGAATCACAAACAAATAGCTAGAACTATTTTACATGAGTTCATGACAACTTTAACTTGCTGAGAATTACACACATTTTTTTAAGAACAAATCAAGTTAATACAATACAGAAATTATACTTCATGATTCAGTAACAAAAAATATGAACATAGTGAGGTAACAATATTAAATTCAATCTCGATAAAAAGGGTCAAATTAAGTAAGAGAATTTCAACAATAATGGGTTAATAGGTTAATGATGAGGGTTAATCAAAGAAAAAGGTTAATAGGTTCAAAAGGGGTTCACTAAGGGTTTAATTATGTGGGAAGGCTTTTTATGGAGTAAATGGGTTAAATCCTAAGTGCCTTTATCATCTCAGTATATCAAATTATACGTATGATCTCGACATGTATAATCGAAGCAAGTTCTAGAATAACAGTTCAATGTTGACACACTCAAACCACAAAAGAAGTGAGCAAGAAAGAAAGCTATATGCTCAAAAGGCTAAAAAATCTCACCAAAAATTCGGGTTTTTGATGTCAGTCCTGTATACTTAAGATTTTAAGATAATACCTCAATTTAGGAAAATAATCTAAAAATTTTAGTTCTCAAAATATCAACTTATCATGCTCGATTCTTTAATGTCCTATAATCAAATAATCATGCATAATTCCCATGGTCTAATTCATGACATACCAACAATAGTTATAGATCAATCAGAATTCATTTTATCAATATTATGAGAAAATCACTTAAGCACAAGACCAAATTCAGGGATTTGAGAATAATGCAAAAAGTTAGGTTCCATGTTCACCCCCTCACACTTAAGATGTACATTGCCTTTAATGTACATAGATAGACTAGTCAACATAAAGAAAATCATAAGAGGGAAAGAGGTGAAACTCCCTGTTAGAAGGATGCGGAGCTTGATTCTGAGGCTAGAGTATTTGGGGACAATGGTAGCAGCCACTGTTCTTGGCTAGATGAAGAAATTGGGTCGTTGAACATGGCACTCGTTAGGTATTGCTCCCTATTTGTTTCCTCATTGCGTAAAATATTCCTAGCAGCTTTGCTTGGAAGTCTGTAGAATCATGAAGAGCTGATTCAGAGTTGGTGTGGAAGAGAGTGTAGTGGAATTACTTGTTAGAAATACTAAAAAATGGAAAATAAAAATTTACTAATATAGATATGTCTTTCAAAATAAGAAAATTGAAATGAAAATAAAAATCAAAAGAAAAATAAGAATAAAATAAATAAAATAAAATAAAAATAAGAATAAATAAAAATAAAAATAAAAATAAAATAGGAGGATTCAATAATCCTCATCGGTGAGGCCCTCAGGTGGTGGTACTGGAGGTACGATGTGGAAGTGCTAGCACAACTGCTGCATCATGGCCTGCATATCGTTCATCTGTCGATCTCGTCGCCGATCTCGCTCATGGATCATCTCGAACTACGTAGTGCAGTACTGCTCGAAGTGGGCGAATCGGTTGGAAAGATGTGCCAATGAAGCAGCCGCAGGAACTGGTCGTTCCTTAGGTGTCGCGGTCGAAGGCTCCTCGTACTGTGGGGGAACATCATCAGGAATGTCCTCAAGATCCTCCTCGTCAATGGTATGTAAGAGACGGTACTAAGGAGGATCGGTCCCACGTTGGCGCTCGATCATCCGCATGTGTAACATAGTCGTGATGCCCTGTGGGGACATCTGACCTATCAGTGTAAGCGCTGATGACTGGGCTGCGGTGTTAAGGAGGCCGAAGTGTCTGGCAATGAGCGTCACGTAGGGGCCGATGGAGATCACTCCCTTCCTATGCCACTCGGTCTGATGGCGAATGGCGAAAGTAATGAAGTAGGCCAAGTCAGTCACGTGTGCATTCATTATGCACCATAAATAGTAGGCGTCGTGAGTGGTGACAACGCCGATTCTCTCTCTCCTCCCGGTCAATGTGTATACCAATATGGCATGGAGGTAGCGTAGGAAAGGAGCGAGGGCTGAAGCTTTCGAGCGGCTGAGGTCGTAGGTGGAAGAGAGTGGTGCCAAAGCCTTCCAGCATAAGGAGGGAAAGATGTGGAGATTGCGTGGTAGTACATTCATGTTCTCCTCCTCCATAAATTCATCGGTGTAGAGTCCCAGAGCAACTCCAAACTCTGAGACACTCATCGCATGAACTAGACCGCCTAATCGGAAGTGAATGGTGCCTGGGTCGTCATTGTTCGTCATCAACACCTGTAAATGAAAAGTATAGCATAGTTCTAGAGTTAGCTCTAAATAAGTGGGCTCAGTAATAGCGAAGAACCGTTCCCATGGGTCTGTGCATAGGATGGTGGGGATTGCATCAGCGAGCTGGACTTGCTCTACGGCAGCCCAATTGATGCAGCGACCTGTGGTAATGGGTCTTGTGCGTAGTATTTGAAATAGCTCCTCCTATGAAGCTTGTGGAAATTCAAGGAACGGGTGCTGAACTTCGGCTGTAGCTCGTACCGAGGAAGAACCCAGTCCCCTACGTCTTTTTGAGGAAGGGACCGCGGCCTTCTTGCCCTTTGATGACGACATAATATACCTGAAAATATATGAGTATTGATAGAATCCAAGATACATTAGTAGTTAAGCAAGAGGCCCAAAAACTAGTATATGTTATTTAGTGTTTAAGTCAAATATAGAAAATTCTAAAGCAAATTCTTAACTTGTCTAAAACATATTTGTAATAGTAACAATATATATGTAAAGCATGAAAAATACTAATGTAACAATACAAATTGGAAAAAAAGGTTAAGAAAGTGAACCAAGGGCTGTTGGATGGCGGTGCACGGGCATGTGATGGCGAGCACGGGTGTGTGACGTGGAGTGGAAACCATGTGGTGGGAAAATAGAGGGTATAGGGACGGGAAAATGGGGATTAATGCAAGTGGAGTGACTTTGAGGGTGGTTTAGGGTTGGGGAAGTGAGAATCTAGGGAATGGTGGCCGGAATAGGGAGCAGGGGTTGGGGTAGGGTGGATTTCGGCTAGGGTTTTGAAAGGAGGAAGAAGATGAACAGTGGTTTGTTTATATAGGGGAGGGGCACACGGCCTAGGGCCACGCCCGTGTGCTGTGAGGGTAGCCCGTGTTTTTTGAAATTTTCAAATGTGGTCGTGCCCGGCTACTATCACACGCCCGTGTATCTTGGGCGTGTGTGGCATGAGCTTTGTTCGCTTCTCCCATGTCCGTGTGTTATGGTAGCATGTCCGTGGTAATTGAACAGGCTCGACCATGGGTGTTAGACACGGGTGTGTCACACACCCGTGTTGTCTTAACAGGTTCGACCATGGTTCTCTAATACGGGCGTGTCGAACGCCCGTGTTGTTTTGGCAGTCTCAACCACGGCCATGTCGTACGGCTGTGATGTGTTATCATAGCCCGTGTTTGGGGAATTTCGTGCCCTATTTTCACACGGCCATAAGCGCGCCCGTGTGCTTGGCCGTGTCTCTGTGAAAAACCTGTATTCAAAAAGCTTTGTTAGTAAGTTAGGTGTTGATGGCTAAATTTTTAAAGAAGTTAATACAATTAGTGCTTGGGCTGCCTCCCGAGAAACGCTTATTTATAGTCTAAGCTCGACTTACCTCTCCTGTTGAATAATCATGGTGGTTCGAGGAGTTCATACTCCTTATTCCTGTTGTCAATTTTAAAATAAGGTTTTAAACGGGTGTTGTTTACCTTAAAAGTGCCGAACTTGGGATGACTCACCTCCACTGTACCGAATGGAAAAAATACTAAGTACCGTAAGAGGGATTTCCTCATTTGGTGTGGTAGTGACAATGTGAGGATCAACGGCATCTAATAAGACTGTATCGTCGACCTTAAGTTGATTAAAAGAGGTATCGAGCTTGTTTTTGTGTAGTTTCGGTTTATCATGTGTCCTCGGTTTACGTTCTCGCCATTCGTCTAGCTCCTCTATCCGTAGTCTTCGTTCTTCATGGATGTCTTTGTTCTCTTCATGATAGTAGCACACTGTTTCTGTTGTCTTTTTTCGAGGAAGTTCCTACAAGGACATTTGAATATTAGTTTTATCATCAACAGTTTTTATAGCATTATCTTAAGTCTTAGAGGTTTTGACTGAGTCGCGTGCTTGGAGCGTTACTGCGTAGTCACCTGCACGAAGTGTTAGCTCTCTTATGCCTACATTAATAATGGTTCTGGCAGTTGCTAAAAATGGTCGTCCTAAAATTAAAGGTACCTCATTATCCTCATCCATATCTAAGACAACGAAGTCTACTAAGTAAATAAATTTATGAATTTTAACGAGAACGTCTTCAATAATACCCTTAGGAAATCTGTAAATAAATTTATGAATTTTAACAAGAACGTCTTCAATAATACCCTTAGGAAATCTAACTATTTTGTCAGCCAATTGTATGCTTATCCTAGTCTGTTTGGGTTTACTGAGACCTAGTCGTTTAAACATTTTGTAAGGCATAACATTTATACTTGCCCCTAAATCAGCTAAAGCATTATTCACAGATAAACTACCGATTAGGTAAAGAATTGTAAAACTCCCTGGATCTTGCAATTTGTTAGGTAGCTTTTTCTTTAGAATAGCAGAGCAAACTGCATTGAGTTCCACATTGCTCAGAAGTTCCTTTAAGAATTTTGCTGAGTTGGGCATCTGTGAAAGAACTTCAATAAAGGGTAAGTTAATATGTAATTTCTTTAAGAGTTTGACAAACTTACCAAAATTTTCTTCTGTTCTGTCTTTCGTCATCGCTTTAGGATATGGCACACGAGGTTCATGATGCGTACTTACCTATTTAGGATCACTATTGTTTACCTCTTCTCATCCTTTGTTCATCGCATTGTTTTGCTGTATTTCTGGCTCAGGTGTAATGAATCCTTCCTTATCTTCAGTACTAATTGTATTGAGGTGTTCCCTCGGATTAGGTTCTGTATTACTTGGTAGGCTACCTTGTGGTCATTCGGAGATTAGTTTGGATAGCTGGCCTATCTGAGTTTCGAGTCCTTGTATCGATGCTTGTTGATTCTTAAGTCCAGTCTCGGTATTTTGGAAACGGGTTTCTGACACCGAGATGAATTTAGAAAGCATCTCTTCAAGGTTTGGTTTCTTCTCTTGTTGATAAGGTGGCTGTTGAAAGCCTTGAGGATTTTGTGGCTTTTGATTTCCTTGACCACCCCAGGAAAAATTTGGGTGGTTCCTCCAATCGGCATTATAAGTATTACTGTATGGGTTATTTTGAGATCTAAAGTTATTGTTACCCATTTAGTTGACTTGTTCCTCTTCAGTTGTGGCATTGAAGGATTGATATTCTATATGCACACCTTCTCCACTTGAGTCACACCTCATTACTGGATGTACCTACATAGAACTAAGAAAACTATCAATCTTTTTATTGAGAAGTTCTACCTGATTTGAGAGTATGGTGACTGAATCAATGTTATAGACGTCGGCTATTTTTGTTGGCTTTGTCCTCATAACTTACCACTGATAGTTATTCAGTGACATCTCCTCTATAAATTCATAGGCATCTTCCGGTGTTTTATTGTTGATGGTTCCGCCAGCAACTGCGTCAATCATTTGTCTTGTCGAGGGATTCAGGCCATTGTGGAATGTTTGAACTTGCAGCCAAAGCGGTAACCCATGGTGAGGGCACCTTCACAGTAAGTCTTTGTATCTCTCCCATGCATCGTAAAGTGTTTCCGAATCCATCTGCACAAAAGAAGAGATCATTATGTAATTTAGCTGTTTTAGCCGGCAGAAAATATTTTAGTAAAAATTTCTCGGTCATTTGTTCCCAAGTAGTGATAGACCTTCGTGGTAACAGTTCAACCACTGTTTAGCTTTATTTCTTAGTGAAAAGGGAAATAACCGAAGACGAATGGCATTATTAGAAATGCCATTGATTTTGAACGTATCGCAAAATTCTAGGAAATTTGCTAAGTGAGCGTTGGGGTCTTCATCCTACAAACCATCAAACTGAACAAACTGCTGTATCATCTGAATAGTGTTAGGTTTTAATTCAAAATTATTCGCAGAAATAGTAGGTCTAACTATACTTGATTCAGTTCCTGTTAAAGAGGGTTTAGCATAGTCATACATAGTACGTGGAGCAGGATTTTGATTAGCTACAATTGCAAGAGGCAGCTGATTGTCTTGGTTTTCAGCCATCTCATCGGTTGGAGGTTGAGTATTGTCTTCTTGTTCGTTTTCTGTGTATTGTAAACTACGCCTTATTTCTCTTTGATTTCTACGAACTTTTCGATCGATTTCTTCATCAAAAAGTAAGGGTCCTGACGGGTTTCTTCTAGTCATAAACTATAAAAACCTGCCAAGAGAAAGAAAAAAATAAATTAATAAATAGTAAAATAAAATAAAATTGCAAGAAAAATAAATGGCTAAAGTAATAAAAATTTAGTGTTCCTAATATTTTAGTTCCCCGGCGCCAAAAACTTGATCACGAGATTCGTAACAAGTAATAAATATTTATAATGAAGATCAAACCAAGACTAACTATTATCATGGTGAAAAGGCAAGTGCACCGATCGAACAATAGTATAGCAATGGCAAGACCGGGATATCGTACCCTAGGGAACCAAAAGTACTAGTAATAACTATCTTTTTATTATCTAGCCTAAGAAGAAAAGGGTTTGTTTATTAAACTAATTATCTAAACTAATTAACTAATTTAATTAAAGCGAAGAGAGAATTTGGAAAAAGACTTGAAGAGAAGTAATTAATAAAGATGATACCCAAGGAGGAATCCACCTAGAGTTCACTTGTTATCTGACTCTGAACCGGACGATTTATTCACTTAACTTGTTCCGTAGAGATCCCTAAGTTAAGTTATTATCCCTATTCAAGACTAATAACATCTAATCCCTAGATTGAATAACCGAAACTTTTCTCTAATTAACACTCTAGGGTTGCATTAACTCGATCTATGGATCCCATTATTAGGTTTCACCCTAATCTGGAAAAATCTCGTAACCCTATTTTTAGGTGTTCGATCAACTCCGTTTAATTATGCCAAATCTACTCTTAGGCAGGGTCTATTCCTCCTCTGCATAAGCACATCAAATCATGAATTAATACCTGGAATATTAACTCAAGCATTAAGAACACATAATTAAGAACAAATCAAGTATTTATCATACAATTCAGATAATAATAACAAGATCTATCATAGGTTTTATCCCCCTTAGGTATCTAAGGGGTTTAGTTCATAATAAAATAAGAGTACATCTCAAAAGTATGAAAATAACAAAACATAAGGAAAACTCTAAAACCCCTGAAGGAATTTTGAGAGAGATCTTCAATCTTGGAGTAGCTCCAGCTTTTGAGATGAATCGTCTGGCTTCCTTCAAGTAATTCTCGGCGTGTGGTTCTATGTTCCAGAAAAGTTCTGGAGAGCCCCCTTTCTAAGTCATACTTAGGGTGTTTATATAGGATTTTGATTGGCTTTTCTTCCCCCTTAAGTATCCTTTTTCGTGTAGAATGCAACTCCTTGAAAAAGGGACACGCCCGTGTGCCACGGCCGTGTGACATGGTTGCTAGGCCGTGTGCGATCCGTTAAATTGCCACGGCTGTGTGGGCTAAATGGCCAGGCCGTGTGAGTCGTGTAAACCTTGGTCGACACCCTCGAAAGGCACGGGCGTGTGAGCTGCCCGTGTGACAAGGCTTAGGTTGTGTGGGTCTTCTCGATTTGGTCTATTTTGTCCCTTTTTTTAGCTCGTTTTTGGCTCCTTTTGACTCTTGATGCTCTCCTGGGTACAAAACATGAAATAACCGGATTAAAAACACCAAAATCCATAAATCTAGTAGTAAACATCCATAAATATGCTAGGTATTTGGGGTAAAAACATGTATCATTTGGCGTTTATCAAGCTTTGATATCTGTTTCTCACTTATATAGCCCGATTAGCAATGATAAAAACAAGTTTGATTAGATTAATTTATTTTTTATCTTTTAATATTCATGTTATAAATAGGTCTATCTTGATCTAAAATGTAAAGGCCATTTACTAATTGTGCCGAACCATAGAAAACATTATTGATATAAAATGAAAAAAATTATTCTTAATAATTATCTCAAAACCATTTCTTTCTAAACAAGAAATTAAAATAATGTTTCTAGTCAAACTTGGCAAAAAATAACAATCCTCGAAAATTAAATCAGGTCCACTAGGCAATGATAAAATATGTGTTCTTACAGCTGATGCAACAACTCTTGCTCCATTTCCAACTCACAAGTCCACATCTCCTTTAGCCAAATTCCTACTCCTTTATAGTCCCTGTACAGAGGTACAAATATGAGAACCACATTTGGCATCTAATACCTATGAAGTAGATGTTGATAAATTAATATTAATAACATAAATACATGAAGTGTCTAGTCTTACCACAATGGAAACATTTTCCTTAGCAATTCCTCCTTTAGGTTTCAATGCAGCTTTTCCTTTGTTGGGTTTGGCCTTGCCATTTTCCTTGGGCTTTGCCTTAGCATTAAGTTTTCTTTTGCCCTTGTCCTTGAAGACCACCAGAATAGGCTTAGGTCCAACCTTTTTCATGTTACTTTTAGCAGTTCACAACATGCTAAGTTCATTCATGTTAAAATTAAGGACAAATTGGCTAGAACTATCCAACAATAATTGCAATATGACATCGGTGACCAACTCCAAACCTAGAGGAAATCTTAGTTTTTCAAGGCTTTCAATATATACTATCATCTTGAGAACATTAGTTCCCATAAGAGATCCCTTACCATTTTGCATCGAAACAGAGCCTTAGAGGTCTTGTACCACTCTTGACAAGATTGCCCCTCATATAATTCCTTAAGGTGCTGAATCATATTATAGACAACCATATCCTCATGTAGTTTTTGAAGCTCACGAGTCATGGTGGCAAGCATTGACATCCTATGCCTAACTTGTCATCAAGATGCTTCTTATAAGCATCATTGTCAGCTCTAGAGGCATTAGCTGCTGATTCATAAGGATTGGGTTCTTCAATGACATATAATTTTCATTATTATTTGAGAATAATCCTCAAGTTATGGAACCAGTCAAGGAAGTTCAAGCCATTCAACTTGTCATTCTTAAGGACAGATCGTAATGATAAAGGGTTTGTGTTGTTTGCCATAATAAATCGACAATAATAAAATATGCTCATGAATAAATTTACCAAGCTTATTATAATCATCAAAAGGACTTTATTAAATGATGCTCCCACTATTTTATTTAAAATTATTAACCCTCATATTTTAATTTTGGAAAGACTCTTTCTAAATTTTTCTAGTGGGTAAGGATCCATATTTCACCTCTTCTTAAGTCAGCTTTGGCTTTACTCTCAAAATTATGGTTATTTAGGTAAACAACACTTGCTAATGACATCACATGTAACTCTTCTATTTGGTAAACAGCTCTTGTTCTAATCATCTCATGATTATCCAAAACTCTTGCCTCTAGGTATCTAATACTATTAAAATAACCTAGTTAAGTTATTAACCAATATTATAACCAATGGTTATCACTTACTTATTCTTCGTGTTTGACCAAGATAGATACATGTACTTTTCTTTAGTAGAACCCACATTGTATCGATCGAGGCTTTAACAAGGGTAAATATTGGAAGATAATATTAATTTAACATTTTCTTAAAGTTTTCTAAATTAAATTAATCTCACCATTAATGGTCAAAATTTGTCCATTTAAACCTTTAATTTATCTTATCAATGTCCTATAACATGCATGCTACCATATCATCCATTGTATCATATATAGGAAAAATATAAAGTAGTAAATAAATGCAGTTATAGCTAATAAAAACAAGGTGGTTCCTCCCAAGCAAATGAGAGAATCGAAAGGAATCCTAAGGGTGTATGCCGCTTCTCAAGCTTCTTTTCCACTTTAGGTAGCCCAACCTTTTTTTCCTCTAATCCATAGCAGATCATATGATTTACAATTATAGAAACTTGTTTTACATACGAAGGAGTAAGATGAGAAGAGAAATATAGAAAGGCACAACATGTAGGTTGTATTTATAAAATTACAATATTTTTAATTAATAAATTAAATGGGCTATCGGGCTATAACCATTCATTTCCAAACACCGTGCATATCAAACATAGTATACAACATTTGATATGTTTTATTTAATGATTTTTTAATGTGAATTACCAAATTGTCTCTACAGTTAATGTTGCCCATGCACAAGGGTCAGGGGGCGAAGGCTTTTGCGGTGGTCTCGTGCCTTGGTGCTACAGGCGACGGTGCCGTTAACCATTCAGTGGTAGACCCCAAGGAAATTTAAAAAACTGCACTCATATCTCTATGGAAAATGTCACGGTTTAAAAACTTTTATCAAAATAGAATAATATCTTTGTTTTAAAAAATTTGATCTAAGATGCTTCTTACTGGAACAACTTTTGTTCCTATTTCGAATGTAGTTAACAAGTTAACAATTAACTTTGAATGAAAAAAAACCCTACTGCCCCAAGAATGATTCGTTAACACTTAATAAACCATATACAAGACCCAATAAACTTCAAAAATCAATGATTAACACTTAATCATCAATCGAGAGGAACAAATACTCACATAGGTGTAACAAATTAAACATGTATGTTTTAAATAGCAATTAACAGATATGATATGTAACCTCTTGTTTTTAGGGTTAATTAGAATAGTAGTTTTGGGACCACAATTTGAAGTCTAAATATTTATTTTATTATTTTATTAAGGTTTACAGTATGATGGAATGTTTGTGTGAAAATTTCGTAAAGAAATTTTACCGTTTGAGTGGTTAATTCGGTAAAAAGGACTAAATCAAGTAACGCATAAAACTTGTGTTCTATTAGCTAAAAGTGTCAAATAGCTATAGAATATTATGGTAAAGGTCCTTAAGTGATAAATAGGCCAATTGTGGTTAGTGGATGATGATAGTATGGCAAATTGTGTAATTTTTAATATTTTTAAAGGTTAATTTAGTAAATTGGTAAATAAGGTTAATAAAATAAAACAAAAACAATTTTAAGTTTATTTTCTCATCTCTTTCACCGAAATTGACCAAAGAAAACAACCATGGAAGATTTATTGGGTTTGACACACTATTAGCTTGATTAAGGTACAATTTTAGCTCAATTTTTAATGATTTCTACGTTTTTGAGCTCATTGCTTAATCTAGCTAGCTTGTACCTTCATTTTAGAAACTGCTATAGATTTTTAATGATGACATTGTTTAATGCTTGGTTTTTTAGATGTTTTATGATAGATTATTAATGTGTGAAGCTAGATTAACAAGTTTTATAAAGTGATTTTTGACAAAAATGTCAATTAAGGACTAAATTGAGAAAAGTGTAAAATTCATGGTTAGATGTGTGATTAAATTGAAAATATGGGCTGCTAGTAATATGGGTAAAATTCGGCTAGCATAGATTGTCCTTAAATTGCATGAATTTGCAATTTTACGTGATAAGGACTAAATTGTAAAAATGTAAAACATTAGGGGCAAAAGCATAATTTTTCCAAAATGTGTATTATATGTTAAATTGAATAATTTTGAAGTTAATATACTGAATTTGATACTATATCTAGATCAAGATAAGCAATTACCGGAACTAGATCAGGGAAAACGAAAAGTGGACGAATAGCCAATAGTTTTATTCGAGCAACTCGAGGTAAGTTCGTATAGCTAGAACTAAATTATTATATACATGTAATTATCTAAAATGTATGTGTATAAGTTGAATGAATAATCCACTTGAAATTCAAATTACTGGTTACATGATTATATTACTATTTACATGAATAGAAGTGAAATGTCATAAATGTTACATAGGTTGCATGGATTCGGTATGATCATATGCATTGAGTATGAAAATTGAGTATTTAAATGTATATATTTAATTGAATTGAATGTATATGATTTGATAAATTGAATTATTGATAATAAAATGTTTAAATGATGAAATTGGATAATACCGAGCCCCGTTCGAACTTTAGAAAATCGTAGAATACGAGTGGCATGTCACTAGGGTTACCAATTTGGTCGAGCTCTTGCATTTGTTGTAGACTCACCATAGCTCATAAGAGCTTACTATTTTTAGCTCATTAGAGCTTACCGTTTCAGCTCGTATGAGCTTACTGTTTAGCTCAATAGAGCTTACCGTTTCAGCTCAATAGAGCTTATTGTTCATCAGCTCAGGAGTAGCTTACCAATCATGGCTCGAAAAAGCATAAATGATAATGAATTGACAGATTACCTATTAATACACTTAGAGTGTATCACTCGAGTATTCTTCAATATTCTAATAGGTTCAGCGTCTATAATTACTGTTAATGATCATATGAATAAGATATGTGTTGATACGGATGAATTACTGTTATTACTGATGAACTATTGTTTATACGGATGAACTATTGGTTACATGAATGAATTACAATTTATACAAATAGAAATGAATTGCCATAATGTTATGTAAATTACATGGTATTGATGATTTTGTATTCTTATGCATTTGGCAAATTTGGTTGGATTGTATTGAAATGGTAATATAGGTTATAATAATGTATTAACAAATGTTATATATGTGAATCGATAAATAGGTGGTTTAACCACATATATGCCTATTAGTGTGCAAGATAAAAAATATTCGATGTTATTTTCATGGATCAACAGAGAAAATAACGGTACGAGAATCAAAATGATGATATGAATCAATTTAGGTATACGTGACATGCTCGACAAGTAAGTGATATTTAATAATTTCATATAATATGTAAATGAAAACTGATGAATACATACAAGAATTACAAGGTTGTTATTGTATTACGTGTTGATTTTGATGGAGTTGATTTATATATCCTCATGTTTCTCTAATTCCGAATTAATTGTTAAATTGTATATAGTACATACTAGTCATACGAGCTTACTAAGCTTATTAGCTTACTCTATTTATTTTCTGTATTTTACAGTGATTTAAAAGCTCACTCGGGTTGGAAGTCATTGAAGATTTCATCACACTATCTAGGAGTTGATTTGGTATTTTTGAACTCTTTGAAATTGGTAATATGGCATGTATAGGCTAGTTGATAATATGAGATGTATGAGTTATTTTAGCTATTGAAGCTTATATGCATTGATGTGTTTAAGCCATGTGATTTGGCTTAACTTGGTTAAATATTGATCATGTATATGTATATTAAATATGGCATGTTTTAGCAAGTAGTTGATGAAATGAAGATAGGCAAATGGTTTGAATATGTGATGGTTATATTTGGATTGAAAATGTTTTGTTAAGTATGGCATATTGTATGATTAAAAATTTGAGTTATAAACATATTATATATATGTGTTTATTTGCTCATAAAACATGTCAAGTTAGTGATATATTTGGATGTGTAAATGATGATGATTGAGTATTGATATGATTAGATTATGATATGGTACGAAATGTGCATTGAATGATATTGATTGGTTGCTTATATGTATATAGAAATGGTACCATTTGAATAATTGTAGGTACATGTGTTTTGGGTGAGAAATGTGACTTGTGAATAGCCTATTTTCGTCCACACGGGCAGAGCACACGGGCGTGTAACTCAACCGTGTGTGACACATGGCCTTGATACACGACCGTGCGTCCCTTAAAGCTTAAATAAAAATCAAGTCAGTGAGTTACATGGACTAGACACACGGGCGTGTCTACTGCCGTGTGTGGCACGCAGCCATGGCACAAGGGCGTGCGTGGCCATTTCGAATGGGTACACGGGCCAGACACATGAGCTTGTGGTCGGCCGTGTGACCCAAGTCAGTATGTATACCCTGTTTCCACACGGTCTAAGACACGACGTGTTTATTAGCCATGTGAGGCACACGGTCTGCTCACACGGGCGTGTGATACTTGAAATGTTGAAATTTTTCTAAGTTTCCAAATTTTTCATGTGTTACCGATTTAGTTTCGAATGCATGATTTAAACTTTGTATGCTCGATTTAAGTACATATTGATTGTGAATGAATGATATTTACTGAAATGAGATGACATTTGGTAAATGATTGTTCTGAATTGAGTTGCAAGTCCGGTAATGCTTCTTAACCTATTCCAGTGATGGTTATGGGTTACAGGTGTTACATGATATATTCATAACAAAAGATTGATTAAACATATCAAATAACATATATCTCATACAATTGTATCAACCAATCAATTTAATCACGAATCCATATCGTACAAGTGGCTCTGATACCATTGTTGAGACCGTCGTGCGCCCCATGGCATAAGGGAACAATATTCCGACGATCCTCAACCATGGATCCATGTACGATGAATGAAAATGTGTTGAGATAAGGTTGAAGATATGCCTCCTAAATTGAAAATTGATGAAAAGATGTTACTAATTTGATGTCGATTCCAAACCACAATGAAAACGTCCTCACCTCTATGTAGTCCACTCTGTATTAAAATGAATGCCAAAAACTCTCTAAGAACTTTTCTAGAGAAAAATCTCCCAAAATGACTGTTAGACCTTGTTTTCTTATTTTTTTAAAAATAATCTTAACCCTAATTCGGGATTTTGGTATCCATATATTGAAAATAAAATCATCCTATAAAGAACATATGGAGAGCATTAAAAACGTTATATTCTTTCCAAAAAGAATTATAACTTCTATGTTACAATTAGAGGTGTGCATGGGCCGGGCTACCTGGCCCGGCCAAAAGGCCTGCCCGAAATGTGGGAGGGTTTGGGCAAAAATATAGGCCCGAAAAATAGACTTGGACAAAAAAATAAGGCCCGTTTAAAAAATGAGCCGGGCCTCGGGTAATGTATTTTTAGCTTGGGCCCAGCCCGGCCCGGCCCAACCCGAATCACTAAAGGACGAAAAGAAATCTGCATATTTTTTTATTTTTGAATGTTATTTTCTTATTATTTTCTCCCTATTTTGCTACCCTTTTACTATTATGTTGCTATTATTTTGTTGTTATTGTTTGGATATTGTATAAAATTTATTTTATTGTTAATTTTCTTATTATTTTAAAGGCATTTGTTAAATTTTTTATTATTTTAGAAGCAATTGCTTGTTAAGTTGCATTTATCTTAGTGTTATTTAAGTCTACATATTTTTTAAAATTTATTTTCAATTTGTTGGAAAATATTTATTTTGATATTTTTTGTATTTTTGATGTATTATATATATTTAAAAATAATATAAAAAATTAATACGGGTGGGCCGGGCCGGGCCGGGCCCGAGTTTTAGTATTTTTATTCGGCTCGGGCTTGGACAAAACTTTAGGCCCATTTTTTGGGCCCGGCCCAGCCCGAGCCCAGTAAATGGCATGATTTTTTAGTTGAGCCCGGCCCGGCCTGGCCCATGAACACCTCTAGTTACAATGTATGACCAAAACCATAATTATAATAATTTTGGTAAACTATATCCTATTAAAATTTTATATGAATCAAATTAATATTAAGTTTAACTATTTTCTCAATTTGTGTACAACAAGCTTGTACATTTAATTCGTTTAATATTTAACTGCCAAATTAAATTATTCAATAATTAATTTATTTCATGTGACAGCTAAACACAATACCAACTGTGTTTGGATTTTGTTCATTTTAACCATAGGGTGAGACCTTGTTGGTTCTTGTAACCTTAGTAGTAATACTAGAACATTTGTAATAATACAAGCAATGAGTGACATCTAGCAATGCATCATTGCTACCTAAGTTACAAGAAGTCGTAATCCAACATAACCTTTCTGTGATAAACCTTTCATGTATTACATCATTTTGTCCTTTATATCTAGACCAGACACAAGTAATGGAACAGTCACACTTGCATAATCCAATCTCATGTTTCTTGATATCTTGAGTAGACTACGATAAACAAATAAGTATGATATATCGTATCAACTTATTCGAGCATGGCCATGCATTTCTAGTCTCACTCAATCAAGTGGCCTAAGATATTGCTCCCATTATGTAGAAGGGACAAATCCTATATTGATTAACCATATCCCACTACAGAGATTATGGGATATCCAAAATCAGTCTTTTCAGTACAACCTGTTATGAAAGACTTTTGACTGTATCACAATATACGAATCACAATGTTGGGATAATGATTATCTCAAGTCTGAGAATCATATACATAGTTATCATTGTAAACTCTAAATTATATAGATTTTTTTTATAGCTGTTTAAATCACCTTTTTGATTAGAATTTATGTTAATCCTAAGTGATATTTAATTGGGCGATTTTTGTTCATATTGAGACAATGGGCATAATTTTACTAAAGTATGCAAATTTATGGATTCATGTATTAAATTTTGTATAAGTTAACTATCTTATGTTACATAGTATTATCTGTGTTTTAATTGTTGCAGTGGGACCATTGGATTTAAAAGTGTAGGAGCTTATTTAGATCATACTTGGACATGAGTTATACTCCACCTCAATTGGATGACAAAGACAACAAATTGAGTCAAAAGAAGTCAATTTGATCCAATTGAAGTTGTCCTGTTGAAAAGAGAACGTCTGATAGTTATTTGGGTCACAAAACCATCCAAGATGGGGAAAAGTAGTCCAATTCGGCCAAGGCATCAAGAGCAGCCCAAATTATAATTGGGATAATTAATTTGGAGGTCCCTACACTATTGAAAAAATCATAAATCGGTTCCCAACTAATACCCAAGAAATTGTCCAACTCCTTGCATGATTCATGCACGAAATCAAGCATGAATCAAACAACCACCAACCTCTTCTTCCACATTTCATGGTCGACCAAGCAAGGAAGCATTTCAAGGGATCTCCATGATTATTTTAACAAAATCACTAGACATTCCTCTACTATAAATGCCACCCCTCATTTCTCATTTCAAGCATCCCTTATTCATCTCTCAATTCACATTTTGTAATAGCCTATTTTTGAGTTAAATCAGAATAGTGGTTTTGGGACCCTAAATCTGAAGTCAAAATATTTATTTTATTATTATTTTAATGTTTTTAACATGGTATGATGATTGTGTGGAAATTTCATTAAGAAATTTTATCGTTTAAATGGTTAATTTGAGAAAAAAACTAAACGTGTAAAATGCAAAAGTTGCATTCTACTTGTTAAAAGTGTTTAATTGCTATGATTTAATAAGTCAAAGGTCCTTATGTTGTAATTAGACCCTCCCTAGTGTAAGTGGACAATAATGGGCATTAAATGAATGTTTTACATGATTTATAATCAAGGGTATATGTGTAAATTAGTAATTAACATAAGATAAATAAAAAAAGAATCAATTTAAACTTCATGCTTATCTTCTCTAGCCGAAAATAGAAAGGAAGAAGAAAGCCATTTTAGGGCTTGAGATATTTGACCAACTCTTAGCTTGATTAAGGTACGATTTTAGCTCGGTTTTTGATGATTTTTATGTTTTTGTAATCGTTGCAGCTCAATTAGCTAGCCTGTACCTTTAATTTTGAAACTGTTAAAGATTTTGAGAGTTGCCATTGATGATTTTATGTGTTCTTTGGTGGTTGAGGATGAAATATGAATTTTTAATGATAGATTTTCAAGTTTTGTAAAGTGATTTTTGATGAAAATGCATAATAGGGATTAAATTGTGAAATGTGCAAATTGAGTGGTTGAAAAGTGAAATAAATGATGGTTTTGGCCTATTAGGGGCACTATGGTAATTTGCTAGCATGGGTTAGTCTTGGTGGCACGCATGAAACAAAATATCTCAAAAAATTTTTCGAAATGTTTAATTTGTCAGCAAGTCAAAGTTGAGCATCAAGTGCCGTCAGGTTTATTACAACCTATTATGATTCCTGAATGGAAGTGGGATAGAGTAACAATGGATTTCGTATCGAGTTTGCCCTTATCTCTGAAAAAGAAAGATGCAATCTGGGTTGTTATTGACAGATTGACAAAATCAGCTCATTTCATTTCGGTATGTACAAATTTCTCGCTTGATAAATTAACTAAGTTGTATATTTCTGAAATTGTGACATTACATTGTGTTCCCCAATCAATTGTTTCAGATAGAGATCCAAGATTTACTTTGCAATTTTGGAAGAAATTACAAGAAGCTTTAGGTTCAAAGCTGCATTTTAGCACTGCATTTCACCCACAAACAGATGGTCAATCCAAATGAGTTATTCAGATACTTGAGGATATGTTGCGTTGTTGCATTCTTGAGTTTGAAGGTAGCTGGGAGAAATATCTCCCGCTGATTGTATTTGCTTACACTAATAGCTTCTAATTGAGTATTAAGATGGCGATGTATGAATCTTTATACGGTCGTAAAAGTCGAACACCATTGACTAGAGTGCTTAGTGAAAATAAGATTCATGGGGTTGATCTGATTAGAGAGACTGAAGAAAAAGTGAAAGTAATTTGTGATAGTTTAAAAGTAGCTTTAGATCGGTAAAAATTGTATGTAGATTTGAAATGGAAAGATATTGAGTTCTAGATCGGGGATAAAGTGTTTTTGAAAGTGTCGCCATGGAAAAATATATTGCGGTTTGGTTAGAAATGGAAATTGAATCCGCGATTCATCGGACCGTATAAGATATTGAATGAATTGGGCCAGTGGCATATTGACTATATTTACTGTCTGAGTTAGAGAAAATACATAATGTGTTTTATGTATTGATGCTTCGATGATACCAATTTGACCTTTCACATGCCATTTCCCCTATCGAGGTTGAAATTCAATCTGATATGTCATATGTCGAAGAACCGATTTAAATTTTAGCTCATGAGATAAAAGAGTTGAGAAAGAAGAGAATTGCAATAGTGAAAGTATTATGGCATCGATAGGGGTTGAAGAAGCTACATGGGAAACTGAGGATGCTTTGAGAAAACAATACCCGAATCTATTCACTAGTAAGATTTTTGGGGACTAAAATCCCTAAGGGCGGGAGAGTTGTCATAACTCATTTTTGAGTTAAATTGGAACAATGGTTTCAGGACCACAAATCCAAAGTCAAAATATTTATTGTATTATTATTTTAATGTTTTTAACATGGTATGATGATCGTGTGGAAATTTTGTTAAGAAATTTTATCGTTTAAATGGTCAATTTGAGAAAAAGGACTAAATCGCGTAAAATGCTAAAGTTGCATTCTACTTGTTAAAAGTGTTTAATTACTATGATTTAATAAATAAAAGGTTCTTATGTTGTAATTAGACCATCTCTAGTGTAAGTGGACAATAATGGACATTAAATGGATGTTTTACATGATTTATAATCAAGGGTATATGTGTAAATTAGTAATGAACATAAGATAAATAAAATAAAATCAATTTAAACTTCATGCTTATCTTCTCTAGCTGAAAATAAAAAGGAAGAAGGAAGCCATTTTAGGGCTTGAGATATTCGACCAACTCTTAGCTTGATCAAGGTACGGTTTTAGCGTGATTTTTGATGATTTCTATGTTTTTGTAATTGTTGCAGCTCAATCTAGCAGGCCCATACCTTTAATTTCAAAACTGTTAAAGATTTTGACAGTTTCCATTGATGAGTTTATGTGTTTTTTGGTGTTTGAGGATTAAATATGAATTTTTGATGATAGATTTTCATGTTTTGTAAAGTGATTTTTGATGAAAATGCATAATAGGGATTAAATTGTGAAATGTGCAAATTGAGTGGTTGAAATGTGAAATAAATGAAAGTTTTGGCCTGCTAGGGCCAATATGGTAATTCAACTAGCATGGGTTAGTCTTGAATTTCATTAATTTGTGATTTTGTGAAATAAGGACTAAATTGTGAAAAATGTGAAATTTGGGGGCAAAAGTGTAAATGTGTTTTAAAGTGTATTTTAGACTAAATTGAATGGATAGATGATTGAATAAGTTAATTTGAATATAATTAGATCAGGAAAAGTGGAATACAAACTTGGATCGGGGAAAAGATAAAGTTATCGACTAATTGACTCGATTCACTATTTTCACATCCGAGGCAAGTTCGTATGAATTAAGCATTATAATAATTATGCTTTTAGTGCTTTGATATTGGATAAATTGTATATACGGGACTATAGACATGTTCGATGACAAATCGGTTATTTGTGGCACTTAGTGTGCGATTCGACTTAGCTTTGGCTATTATGGCACTTAGTGTGCGATTGGAGATAGCTTCGGCTATGTACGGCAGTTAGTGTGCAAGATATCAAGTGTGGCACTTAGTTTGCAAGATATCGAGTATGGCACTTAGTGTGCGAGGCATTGAGTAATCAATGACATTCCGTGTATATATGAAATTGTTATGATTGGTACAGGTATGTACATGTATATTATGAGCTTAAAATCGAAGAAGTTACAAAGTTTGTATATAAGCTTATGAATAAGTAGTTGAAAAGTTTGTTAGTAATCTTAAAGTACATGATAATATGTTTAGATTGATGAATGTTGTATTTGTGATTAGTGAAGTTTATATCATACGAGCTTACTAAGCTATGAAGCTTACTTTGTGTTATTTTTCTATGTTTTATAGTGAATCAAGGCTAGCTCGGATCCGGGTGTTTTCAGGAACATCACCGCACTATCAAACATCTAAGTTGGTACTTTTGGATTATACATTAATGGTATATGGCATGTATAGGCTAGATGTGGTATTTTGGTTGTGATTATAGCCATGAGATTTGGCTTGTAAATTGTATATGTTTTGTTTTGTATATATAGTCATGAGTGATGGTTAATTTTGGTATGTTTTGTATGAATGTGGTTATGGTTTTATAGTTGATTAAATGGTTAATTGATTTGTGGAGTATAAAATGCTTGGGAAATGCCTTGATGAGTTATGATTTTGGATGTTGTGTGGTTATTTAGAAAGAAGTTATGTGTGTGTGAATTATGGTAAATGAACTATATAGATTGATATTGTTTTGGCATGTATTTGGCTAAGTGAATGGTTGTGAATTGAGATTTGGAATTGATGAAATTAATGGTATGAATTGTGCATTTGGTTGATGATTTTGGCTGCCTAATTGTATGATGAAATGGTACCATTTTGGTGTTTAGGTGAGCATGAATAAGGGTGGCAAATTGGCCTTGAAAATGGCCTATTTTTGTCCACACTGGTGGAGAAACGGGTGTGTGCCTCAGCCATGTGTGACACACGGTCATTTTACATGGCCGTTTGTCCCCTGGTAATGAAATTGAATTGAAGTCAGTGTGCTCCACCCGGTCTCACACACGGGCGTGTGACTGGTCGTGTGGTACAAGTCAGTATACTCCCTATTTGGCACACGGCCTAGCACACGGGCATGTGACTTGGTCATGTTGCATAAGCCAGTATACCCTATAGTTTTGGCATGGCCTAGCACACAGCTTGGCACACGAGCGTGTGTGGCCTATTCAAAGGGCACACGGGCTAGACACATGGGTGTATGGTTGGCCGTGTGACCTAAGTTAGTATGTATGCCCTGTTTCCACACGGCATGAGACACGGGCGTGTCTGGAACCGTGTGAGGCACATGGCCTGTTCACGCGGGCATGTGGCCCCTGTATGGTTGAAATTTTTCTAAGTTTCCAAAATTTTCATATGTTATAGGTTTAGTTTTGAACCACTTCTGAAGCATGTTTAAGGCCTCGTAAGCCTTTATAAGGGACAATGTGATTGTGTTGAATGATTTATGAGAATAATTGCTTTATGCTTGATAAATGTATGTTATATGTTGTGAATTGATCAGTAATACCTCGTAACCCTACTCCGGCGACGGATACGAGTTAGTTGTGTTACACATTCCTCTCATCTTTTCTTCCATCTTTTGCACACATAAGCCATCCATTTCTCCACCTCCCTTTGCTAGAATTTCCCTTAAGGAAAACCACTCTTGGTCGGCCACCTTGAACAGCATTTTGCGAAGGAGCAATCACGAGAAGTGAAAGAAGCCACCACGATTGGTCTTCAAAGAATCACTGAAATCATCAAAAGTTTTTTCTTTCCTATTCTTTAATTTTGTTCTTAGTTATTCAACATGTTTGCAAATTGTTGTGATGTTTTTCCATTGAAAATGATAACTTAATTTTTATTAGTTAGAATAATTGCAATGACTGGATAAAATTTTTTTAATTCATGTTTATATTGTTTTGTGCCTCAGTTGTTCATGCTTCCAATTAAAATTATTATGTATTTCATGCATTAAAATATGTTTGAATGCGTTAGAATTAGTTAGTCAAGCCTAATCAGATGATAACTAATGGACACGATAATTGGAAGGTGAATGCTTAATTTATATCCTAATCAACATAAATTAGGAATTCGTAATAGACTAAAAGAACCTACCTTGCATAACTTTAGGTTGATGTGATTAAATTGATTCAAACCTAATCCATCCCTGTTACTTCACATAAATTCTAAGGAATCCTTAGTTAAATTATGACATTGGTTTATGCATATTTTTCTAAATATAGGATCTAATTGAACTTATATGAGATTCTCAGTTAATGAATGGTCAAGTTGCTACGGAAAACATGATGAGAATGAATTGAGTCAGGTGTTGTAATTGTTCTAGCTTATTAATGTTATTGTACTCGAACTTGTGAAATTGCTGCTAGCCCATCACCCTGCATTTTATTTGATCTAATTTGTATTTAGGTTAATTTGCATCTAGTTAATTAATTTAATTTTAACACCTATGACTTCAAAATTGTTGTGTTTTCTTTACCAACTTGTAAATTCATAATTTTTTAATTATTTGATTAACAGATACAATTCATATGGAGACGATAACCTTTTTACTTACTTATTACTTGATAAGAATTGTGTACACTTGCACAGACCTACGATCACTATGAGTAATGTTGTGACTATTATATAATAATCCAAGAAACATACTCATAGCGGGCCAGTCAAATATGTTGTTCTTTAGCACATACTCATGTATTGATTTTGACATCCCTATGTCAAGTACAACATTTTGTCATCAATCAACTACACATTAGTCTCAATGCATTACTGAATAATACTTGACTAAGGACCTTTTAAGAATAATCGTATTTTTCTTAGGACTTTATTACAGTTCAGTTTATTTATATAGATAGAAAAAAAACTGAAATAATAATGGCAATGCCTTATATTATTAAACAAGGTAAAACAAGTATGTAATTATAATCATCTCATAATTGGTCTTTGGGCATACTATAGCAGTGCCCAACCCGATATATGCGTCATTTCCGATAGGGGACCCAAAATACTTGTGAAAATTGAACGACACAGAAGCCTTTGAGGTCGCACTCACCATAGGCATTGTCTAAGACATGTAGCTGCTAATTACCACGGACAATACCATTCGGATACTCAGTGGGCACAAGTAATTAATTTGGGTACATATTTCCAACTATCATGCCTACACATATGCAGTGTTTGCAAAAATGGAGCAAATGACTATTTGATGCGACAAGGTACGAACTCGTCCAACATCATTTTCATCAAATGTTGGAAAACTTGCACGCCATTAACAAGAATGGTGTGGCATACCTCAATAACATACTCTTTGAGTAATGGACTCAATCTATAATGGGGGTCTATGATACGAGTACATGACAATAAACCTAGTGGAATGCATCAATTCCATATTGAGGGGGACACGCCATTTTCTAGTAACATTGGTGGTCAAAGAAATATACTTCCACTTGGCAGCATCATTTCCAAAGCAAGCAGAAAAATATGAAGGACAGATAAAGGGCGGTCACATTTGGTACGAGGATATGACGAAAGAGATTAGGCAAGGTAGAATGAGCGAGCTGTATGTCTGTAGTGTGTCACTCATGTCCAAACCTAACATTTCAGGTTACAGAGTTTGACAAACCCGACCAAGGTTTTTCCAAAAGAATATACCACGTTAACTTGAAATGAGGGACCTGCGACTGTGGGAGATTTGACGCAGTTCGTTATCCATGCACACACACAATTACTACAAGTGCACAGACACATTTAGACTAACGAGCTTTGTGGATGAAGTGTACAAACTAGAACACATGTATAATGTGTGGAAATTTGAATTCTCATTGGTCCCAGATGAACGTATGTGTTACCTATATCGAGCGTTCCATTCTAGTTGCTACCGAAGATTTCATTACACTGCAACCTAAAAGGTCGATTGAATTCTACAAAAATATGTGCCAATATGGATATTTAAGTGACAACACACCAACCAAAGTTATGTAGTTATTGTAGGAACCCGGGGCATATTAGGCCAAAATGTCCACGCTTGGAGGATACATTGAGGACAAGACCTTGTGAACAAATTTATTTATTTATTATCCAAAATTTGTTAATTTTTTCATTGATATAGATTTTTTTAGTAAATTATTAATATTGGTTGTAAATATCGATATATTTTTCATATGCCAAATAGAACGATACAATATAAAATTTTTTCTATACATTTTGTTTATTTCCAAATTTTCCTAACTTTGAAGCTCAAATTGGTATCATACCATACCGGGGGTATCGATACTAGGGTCCAATACATAATAATTTTTGAGTGCTTGAGAGATATAATTAAAATTTATCTCTTATAACTATTCCAAACAAATTATCACTTAAAATTTATCAATTTTGTTTGAAAATATATAATTATTTAAAACCATTACATTCTTAATATCAGTCTAAAGTATCAAATTTTACATGTATGATTTACATGATAAGACAGAAAACAAAACCATCTGCGTCGCCGAGCTAAATTTGTGCAACAACCCGATGGTGTCAGTTGTGAGACGGATTTCTTCATACAAGTTGGGGTTTTGGCTCCTCCTCATCTTCATCTTCATCTTCATCTTCATCTTCATCTTCTTCTCGACCACCATGTTCATATTCATCTCCTTCCTCCATGGTTGAGTGCGGTGTCGTCCTATGTTACCATATGTGTCCTCCGTTGTACAAATAGGTGGTTGTGAAGATGAACCATCTTTTTAAAATAATAATGCTGGGGGTGATTGTGACACTATTGGTGTATAAGTGCATGGTGACACATACCCCGATGGCTGATAATATGGTGGAATTATTGGAGGTGTTGGATACGTCCGTGGTGGATACATCAGTGTTGTCATTGACATTAGCGTGTAATATGTTGGGGATGGAGGTGGTGTAAAAAACATACCTATTAAAGGTGTAAAAGTACGGTGCGGTGGTTCATAGCGTGATGCTTGTGTAAAAATTACGGGATATGTGAAAGAACCAAAATAAGTCAAGCCATACTGACTGGGAGGTGGTGCAACCATCAGAGCCTCTTATTGAGTTGCAGCCAATGATGAGCCCGACTCGACACCTGCTCCAGACCTTGGATTCTAATGCAATCATTGTGGCCTTATCGAATGATGTTGCCTACCCCTCGCCTCCTCTGGTAGTAGCTATAACTTGCCGTGGTGTCTAAACCATGACATGCACTTCGAATTGATCACCAATTCTCGAGTGACAATTACTTCTCTAATAGGTAAAAAATCGTACCTATGCTCCCAAGTGTTGATATATTGCTCATGGAATTTAGGCTAGTCTTCGTTGGTTCTCCCTCGCAAGTCAACTTTATACAGTGTTCCGATGTCTTGGGGTGGTAATGGAATAGTTTGCCTAAGCTCGAATTGTTACATCACTCAATAAGATTTGTGCATCTCCATCGTGGTGTAAACTATCAATGACACCTTCACATGCAAGATATTGAGATTCACTAGGAATTCAGACGAGATGCATTCTCAAATTCTCGATCGGCATATGGCATCCATTCAAGCTATAGTACGAAATAATAAAATAAAAATTTTAAAAATTTTGAAATCCTTACATAAATATTACATAATTAAAAATTTTTAAAAACTAATCTCGACTTCCGATCATTGATTTAATAGTTGCAAGATATCTTTGAGCTCCTCTGGTTGTCCCACATAACTCGAGCCCTGGTTCCACCTATTCAAATAATATTTTTTTTTCAAAAATCGGCCAAATTAAATATTGTTATGATAACTACATTATAATATTAATTTTACCTTATTACGAGTGGGAAAGTATAAGGGTAGTTAGTTCAAGAATGTAAAAATGGTAGCTGGAACCATGCCCATGACTACTGAAGGAGTACGCCCATCAATTTTAGTTTTTCGTAGTTGTGTTGCCTGATACATCTCTCAATACTATAAGATAATTGGGAATCTTTTAGTCGCTATTCCCGCACTATTGTAAACCAGCTTGATAAAGGGTAGTGGTAGAGTCTCAGTACAATGTTAGAAACACGGTTGACCCCCAACTAAGTCCGCCCTATTTTTTCAAGTTGATGAGTTGTAGCAACCACCTTAAATGTACAAGAGTTCGAGATTTATCAGGTATTAGAACACCTCCAGTTAACCTCATGAAGTACACTTGAGTGTATTGCTCTTTTTTAAGGGGATTCAAACTCTCATCAAGATCTTTGAAATTGTCTTCCAACCATTTCAACTCTATCTGACCACCAAAAAACTTTAGTGGGACCTTGCCTAACAGTTCCTCGCAAATATCACTCCAATTGCCAACAACCACTGATCCCATAACGACTGGTTCATCCACCTATAAACTGAGCTATGATTGAACATCCTAAAGTGTGATTGTACACTCATTGCATGGAAGATGGAATGTGTATGTCTCAGGTTTCCATCTCTCCACTAACGTGTTGATAAGTCTGAGGTCCAATTTACACCCCTAGACATACGAGACACATGAAAGAATCCCGTAACTTCCAAATATGATTCAATAATACACAATGACCCTCGTAGATAGATTGTGTATACATGTCTCCAAAATCTGATTTTTGACCTAATTATAAAAAAACAAAAAAATTCTAAACTTTTAAACAACTTAATAGTGAACATACATATAATTATCCAAATTAGAAATATTTCCTTACCATTTGCGAAATGTGGTTTTCATTGAAACAAGTAAGAGTATTTGTAGTTCCAAAATTGAATTAACATGAACAAAAAAAAAATCAAATTAAGTAAAGAGGAACTTGAGAGAATTTTAATTTATTCTTGAGATATTGAAAAAAGTTGATAGATTTAAGAGAATTGACATAATTAGGAGAATTGAGAGAATTGATCGAAATGGATTTGAATGAAAACATGAGGAGACTATTTGGGTTTATGTAAGAAAAAAATTAGCCCTTTTTTAATTACCGTTGGAATTTGACCGTTGGGGCAGATGATCGTTAGAGAGAGGGGGTGTTTTCCCATTTCTCTTCAAAATCGACCTATTCCAATAAATATGGTGAAAATCAACCTAATCCCTCAAATACTATTTAAAAACGACATATAATGTTAATTTAGCCAAGTAAAAGAGGTGAGGACAACAACATGCCCTATGGGATACTAGGGTTTGTCGCTCCTTGTATTTTGCAAGGTCTTATTGGGTCTTTCATGTTTTAGGTCTAAGTACTTGTCTTATCTGGACTTTTATCAAATACTTATACTTTATCCAACCCCATATGCATATTCAGTTTCCCAAAGTATTATTTATTTAATCAATTAATTAGATCAAACTAATTTCTCATGTAAATTATTTTCTTAACCAGATTCTAAATCCGTTAAAATCATAATAACTTTACCTTACCAAAAACCATGAGGAAATATATTTAATTGCCTTATTCAACAAATCCATTATAACTAATTAAATTAATTTTAACTTCTAACTTCAATTATTTTATTACAATCAATTTAAGAATAATTCAAAGAAACGAATTAATCTCTAAGTCATCATTTGTACTTAGAGAGAAAACGCATTCACTGCGAATGGTGATACATGTGATATATTTCTCTTACTTCATCATGTGGGTTCAAAGAACCACATACCAATTGCACAGAATGAAAACTTTTATTAAGTACTGGAGTTAATTCTCTCTTTAATCGGAAACTATGTGTTTTTCTTAAGAAATAGAATTTATTATGTAAAATAAATTTTCACTATTTTTTGACAAAATAACAATGTTGTAATGCATGTGTGCATAGTTCAACACATAGTTCCTATTTATAGAGAATCAATACAAGTTCCTATTTATAGAGAATCTATACAAGAGTTCTGTTCAAATCAGGTCTAAATAAATAATAATATTTTTGTAACGCCCCAAGTTTTTTAAATATGTTTCTGTAATTCATTAACATAATTGAGTATCTGCTTTAATGGTTAAGTGCTTTGAGTGTGTGTGTGAGGTCCTAAGTTCAAGCCACAACCTGGGTAAATTTTGGTATTCTTATTAAAAAAGGCATATCTTTAGATGGTAGGCTTTTAATTAAATGTTGGTAAGTTTATATCAAAATGGGTTTGTTGGTCTGGTGGTTAAGTGGAGTGTTAGTATGAAGGAGGTCTTGTGTTCGAATTTGGACAGGAGCATTATTTTTATTGTTTATCTCATGTAGGAGTCTGAAGTGTAGTAAAATACTGAGTATTTGAGGGATAGTGGGAGTGTGGTGGACGGTTTTTAGGAGAAAAATAGGGGATTAATGGTGGTTATTGGATATTCCGTTTATCTTTTTCTCTATAATCTCTCCACCTTTTTTGCCATTGTTTTCCATCCTCATTGTTGCCAAATTTGCTACCGAAAATTCTTTTCCCCTCACCTATTTTTTTCCTAATTGGTTTCTTTTGTTCGTTCGTTCCGGGTGTAAGCGTGCGATTTCGTGGTGCGGTAAGTTATGTTCATACTCTATGTTAATGTTTTCTAGTTAAGAGGTTTAAGGGGTTTTTTCTGTTGGTTGACTAGGAATTGATCAAAGGGCTAGAGGTCTCTGATTGACGTTTTAAGTGTGCGAAACCCCGATTGATCAACTAAAGGTAACATTTTTGTAAGTTTGGCATTTTGCTATCTTGTGTGTTTTCATTGAAGTTAGCATTAAATAATTTAATTGGCGTGCTAATGGTCAATAATAGGTTCTGGAGTGCTCGTGGTCTTGTTAGCTTCGAATCAATACCAGGTGTATACCCGAAATATCGAAAACAAGAAGCGAAAAAATGCAAAAAAAAGTATTCTGTCAACGCCACACGGGCTTGTGGTCGCCCGTGTGGTAGGCCGAGTAGCAGTACAAAAGCATGTGATCGACAAGCCAGGCTGTGCGTGAAGCACACGGCCGTGTGTTGGCCGTTGAGGCCGTGTACGACACACGGGCTCGACCAATTTGGGTCGTATGGGCCATACGGGTGTGTGGGCCCACACAGATGAACCACATTGGTGTGTGGAATTCTGGGTCAGGCCGTGTAATCCACACGGACAAAGCCAATTTGGGCCGTGTGGGCTAGACGAGCGTGTGGGCCCATACAGGCAGACCACATAGGCGTGTGAGCCTATTTTTCTGGAAAACTCTGTAGGGTTGTACGGGTCACCCTAGTCGACTGTGACCTTTCATAGGGTTGGTAAGCATTACTTAGACTCATAATTTCATGATCTGATTATGTGATGTATGATTTAATCATGTGACACTTAGCATGTAATTCTGAATTGTTTGAGTAATCTGATAGACTGCATTTTAGCATGCCATATATGCATGTTGCATTGTATCGGGGTTGGGTTGATGTAATATTGGAGAAAGTATTCTGAAAGGCTTTTAAGCCTGATATCGGGCAGCTTAGCTGTGATTATCTAATTATTTGTCGCATTTCGGTACAACCTGGTGTGTAGGGATGGGTGGGTTGATTTATCCCCACATGGTGTGTAGGGTTGGATGGAGTTGGTGTGTAGAGGCTGGTGGGTAGGACTTTGAAGGTCTGTTCTGCGTCTGTGTCTGAGTGGGCTAAGTCCCCAGACTGTATTTTGATGATTGATTATTCTGTGTGTTTGATATCTGTGGGGATTACATACTGAGTTTGCGAAAACTCACCCCCTTTCTGTTTTATCTGTTCAGGTAATCCCCAGCAATAGACAGGTCGGAGTAGCGGAGGACTCAGCGATGGCCACATGGTTTTTTTTCCACTTTGACTATTTCCTGTTTTCTTATGATTTGATTTATATTTGGGAAAAATTGATGTAATTAAGGCCTTTACAGATTTTTGCTTAATTTGGGATTGTGTAAGGTTTTGCGGTTTTTACTACTAGTAGTAGGAAAACTTGGGTTTTCAATAGAATCAAATGTTTTACAAAATTACCACGCATACGAAATGGTTTAAAAAGCTTCTGCAAAGTTTAACATTTTGAAAATGGTTAATGACACAGTTTTGGAAGATAGCATAAGATAATGAAAAGAGGTATCTACGGAGAATTGGTTTTAACGTCATTGCGATTTCTAAAGCACTATCATGTGACATCGCTATATTTGGCCATAACGTCTAGGCCGGGTTTGGGGTGTTACAATTTTAATAGAAAATAAAACTTCTACTCTAAGTAGAAGAGGTAGGGGCGACGGCATGCCCCATGGAATATTATGGTTTGCCACCCCTTGTATTCCGTAAGGCCTTATTGGGCCTTTCATTTTCTGAGTCCAAGTATATGTGTTATCTAGACTTTTATCAAATACTTATAATGTATCCAACCCAATATCCATTTTTTATTTCCAAAAAAATTATTTATTTAATCAATAAATTAAATTAAATTAATTTCCTAATGTAATTCTAATTCTATTAAAATGATGGTAACTTTGTGGTACTAAAATCTATGAGAAAATATATTTAATTGTTGTATTCAACAAATTTATGATTACTAATTAATTTAATTCTTACTTTGTACTTCAATCATTTAATTCATTAATTAATAATTTAAAGAAATCAAATTAATCTTTAAGTCATCAGTTGTACTTAGAGAGAACAAATTCACTACGAATAGTGGTACATGCAATATATTTCTCTTACTCCATTGTGTAGGCTTAAAGAATCGCAAACCAATCGCTAATAATTAAAAATTTTATCTCTTTTAATTGGAAACTACGTGTTTTTTTTCATAAAATAGAATTTATTATTTAAAACAAATTTCCACTATTTTTGAGAAAATAACACGCTAAATAATGTATTGTGTGTATAATTCAACACATAGTTCCTATTTATAAAGAATCAATACAAGAGTTCTGTTTGAATAAGGTCTAATTAAATAATAATATTTTAATAGAAAATACAACTTCTACTCTAAATAGAAGTGGTAGGGGTGGCGACATGCGCTATGGAATATTATGGTTTGTTGCCCCTTGTATTCCACAAGGCCTTATTGGGCCTTTCATGTTCTGGGTCCAAGTATATGTGTTATCTAGACTTTTATCAAACACTTATAATTTATCCAACACAATATCCATTTTCTATTTCCCAAAGCATTATTTATTTAAACAAGTAACTAAATCAAATTAATTTCTGAATAAAATTATTTTTTCAACACAATTCTAATTTCGTAAAAGTCATGGTAACTTTGCCATACTAGAATTTATGAGGAAATACATTAATTGCCTTATTTAACACATCCATGATAACTAGTTATTTTAATTCTTACTTTGGACTTCAATTATTTAATTACAATCAATTAAATTGTAACACCTCTTGCTTGATCCAATCGTCGAACCTGAGCTATGGAATGCTACTACAAATGTCGAAGAAAATTATGTACAGTTCATAACAATTAATTCACTTAAACATCAATTTATTTCCTAATTTCATGTACAATATGATTTATAAACAAAACTAAGACTCAATCGAGCTTCCAAAAGCTCTTAAGTTGACTTGAGCATGAAGAAGGATCATATTGAAAACTTTTCAAGATTTTGACAATAGGCACCGATACCTACATTAGGTATCAATACCATTTTTAGCTTTGATATTTCAAAAATCAAAGTAAAATGCACAAGTATCGATACTTGGAATAAGGTACCGATACTCTTGTTAAGAATTATCAATATCAAATTCAATATTGATACCAGTTTGACATTCTACCATTTTTCAAAATTTGAACACAAGTCAATTTGTATTGATACATTTATAAAGTATCGATCCTTGAGAATAAGTATCGATACTCTATACTGGTATCAGTACCAAATTGGCATTCTGTTAATTTTGAATCATGGTAATTTGGTAAAGTACCAATACCTTAATCCATGGTATCGATACCTTTTTCCAGATTTTACATGCTCAAGCCAAGCAAAAAATCAAATGGTGCTTAAGGGCACCCTACAAACCTGTGTAAAGCAATTCATATCATACCTTAAACACAATTATTCAACCATTTCCAAATCAACCAATATCATACATCAATATAGTCCCTAAACATACCATTTTCTAATTATAACATTCATAACCATTAACATTTGCATTTATTCAAGTCCACCATTTAAGCACACCACAATATACACATATAAGGCATAACATATTGCCTAAAAATGCATTCATGCACATAATAACATTAGTTTTCCAAGTTCAAACATTAAACATAATGTCAACCAAAGCAACAATCACAAGATATGACATACAAAAGCCCCTAAGTACATGCCACAATACTGAGCTAAATGAGTAAAAGTCTACCGAGTCGATAAAGGGATAGTGTGATCTTCGAGCTAATCCAACTAATGAGTTTCGCAAACAACGATCTATAGAAGCAGAAAACAACTACGTAAGCATTTCAAATGCTTTGTAAGTTCATAGGTAAATAATTATATACAAATAATCGTATAACTGAATAATGTAACACGATACAAATAACCTGACATAGTGTAAACTCTAATTTATATAGGTTTTTCCTAGTAGCTTTTACCACATTTTTACTTAAAAATAATACTAATCCTGAGTATTTGTTAATTAATTTGGTTAATTTTTCTTAAACCTCGATAATGGAATGAATTTATAAAATATGCAAATTTTTGCTTTATTACATGAATTTTCAAAATTTTGCTTTATTACATGAATTTTGTGCATAAATTAAATTATTTCATGTTATTTATTAATTCGTTATATTTAATTGTGCAATGGGATCATGAAGTTGATTTAATAAAGAGCTTATTATGAAGTTGCATGAACATGAGCTATTTATTTCCTATGTTGGACGGCAAAACCATGTTAAATGGGTCAACAAAGTGTTATTTTGACCCAATTAAAATGATGCTATATGGTAGACAATTCTGATTATTTAATGGTTTACAGAATTGTCCAACAAGGGGGAGTCAAGCCCAAATTCGGCACAAGCATGTTGGCTACCCAAAAATTTGTTTTGGGATATTTACTGGAGGTCCCTACATTCGGAGAATCATTGGAAATCAACACACAAAGATTTTCCTTGAAACTGTCCAACCCATGCCTAAATTTAGCATGATTCTATGGTCAAATAAAGGAACCATCATCCACCTTCGTCCACAAAATGTGGCTGGCCAAGCAATGGAGAAAATAGAGGGATTCCAATCCCTATTTTTCATAAACTCTACCATCTACTTCAAGTATAAATATCCGCACTCATTCCCCATTTTAATCATCCCCCATCCCTACATCCCTCATTCTTTACATCTTTCAATCATCATTCATTCTCTCATTTCCTCTCTTCATTTCCACGCATAGCATCTCATATTTTATTTCTTAACCAAAACCTTGATAAGATTATCTCTTGGCCGACCACCTTGAGGAGCCATTAGCAAAGGAGCAACACAAGGATTAGAGGAAAACATTTTCAATTAGAGTTCATGAGACTATTGATTTGACAGAGTTTATTCTTTCTTTACTTTGTTTTTTTTATATTAATCATGTTTGCAATGTGCTTTATTACCTTGTCATCAACAATGGTAGCTTAATTCTGTTTAGCTAGGATGATTACATTTATTGAATGAAGTTTGTTTAAATCATGTCTATAGTGTTTGTGCTTCATTCGATCTTATTTTCAATTACACTTAAGTATGTTTTTCATTCATACGTGATTGGATGCATTATAATTAGCTGAGCGATCCTAACCAAATGATGGCTAGTGGACGTAATTATTGAAATATGATGCTTAATTTAGATCCTAACCTAACTAAATCAAAGTTTCATAATAACTTTAACGAGCTCTATTATCTTGCATAGTTTTTAGGTTCATGTGATTAAAATGTTTCAAACCTAACCTGTTCTTATTACTTCACATGAATCCTAAAAAGCCCTTAGTTTAATATGATCAGTAAAATACATGTTTTACTAAGTAAAAGATTCCGAAAGGACTTAATTTGGTTTCCAAACTCATGAAAGATCGAGTTGCCATGCAATAATTTCCGAACACTGTTAAGTATGGTAAAAATAAGCTAAGTTGAATGATGTAATTATCCTAGCCTATTCATGTTACTGGTTGTTGAAGTTTGTGTTCTTGCTAAATTCATTCATACATTTCATTTCATACTTCGCATTTAGTTTAAATTGCATTAGGGATCAATCTTGCATCTAGATAATTTAATGTAGTTAATCGCCCATCACTCAAGATATTGTGTTTTTATCATCAAATTGTTAACTTTAATTTTGCAATATATTGATTAACATACACGGTCCCTGTAGGGACGATAACTTTTTTACTTACTTATTACTTGATAACAATTGTGTATACTTACACAAATCAAGTGTTACACATAGCAAATTCACAAAAAAATAGGTGAATTCATTATACACTAAATCACATGGTAATTTCAAAATTTAAAATGTTATTCAATTTAGTAACATTCACATAGAATTCATGTTTCAATGCTATATGCATTATCAGATCATCAAATACCATTTAAGCATCAAGCTCGTAACATTTCAATTTCAATTCACTTTCTATTATTCAAATGGATCGATAAACTTTAGTGAATAAACTCGAATACACGGATAACCTCACCACACTAGAAAGCACCAAAGTCCTAACCAGAGAGCACAAAGTTTTAAGTGATCTACTATAATTCGGTGTAACATGTTAAACTAATTTTCACACTTTAAGAGTTTGAACACAAGAATTTTAGTTAAGTTTTGATTATGTTTTCATAATTTTAGTTAAATTCAATAAAGTGTGCAATTTGAGTCTTTTATTGACCTTAGGAGCCAAATGAGGCCTAAGGGCAGGCTAATATACTTTGTGAGCATGCAGGTGACCGTTAGAAGGCGCGCTAACTCGATACTGATCATTTTGTTGCAACATGGAAAGCTAGATGTCGTAACATAGGGAACAAAATAGAAGGATTTCAAGACTGCCTTTGATGTCACCACACAGCTTGAAGATGTCGCAACATACCTTGAAGATAGAGTATATTGCCCTCGATGCCATGACACAGGACTTTGTGTGTCACGACATCACCTCTGTACGAGAAATAATTATGAGCAAAGGGTGTTTTGGTCAGCACAATCAAACATTAAGCACAAGGATGACATTTGACCTAGGGTTAAGGACGATAGCCACTATAAAGTCTATAAATAGGCTCATTTAACACATTTTTGGGACAACTTTCATATTGTATAATTTTATTTCTAGTTTTAGTCTTTAGTTTTTCTCTTTTTAGGCTTTAGGTTTATTTTAGTTTTTTATTCTTTGCCTTGTGGGAGAAATCAAAATTTTGAAATGTGATCAAACTATAGGAGGATTCAGAATTCAATTCTAATACAAATCAGGCTTCTTCTAAACCTTATATTCTTGAATTATTGTTCATGCCTATTCTTTCTATCAAGTATATATTGTTTAAGAGATCCATGAGAAACTAATCCTCCTGTGGAGTGTTAGTGAGTAGAGGCATGATTAACTAACAATTTTATGGGGTTCTTTCAGCGAATTAGCTCTTCAGGATAGGAAGATCTTAAACCCTAGGCCTAACAAACCTAGGAAGTCAGTAAGGTGGGAATTAACCCAAAATTGATATGGTTTATCCGTTAACACCTTAGCCCTAAACTGATTTGGAATGTGAAGTTGAGAGATAAGTAGTTCTTGCCAACTCGTTATTCTAGTGGAAGATCAGAAGATCTTGCTGGGATATTGACTAGTTGATTGAACAAGAAAACCCAAAGCAATAGTTGATTATGATTATCAGAGCAAGCTAATTACCCATGCTCAAAATTGATAAATTTACTATTTGATTTCTCACTATTTCTTTATTTCTTTTCTTTTTCTTTTTCTTGTTATTAAGAATCTTAAAAGTCTTTCTTTTTGTTTGATCATAATGTAATTCATCTAAGGTACTAATTAAATCTATTTATGCTTAGATTAGAATTAGTTTGGTGTTCGCATCCCTTAGTTACGATCCTCGAAGTATTCATCTAATCCGTTGTAACTATATTACAATCTGATCCGTATACTTGCGAATACCACTTTTTCTAATGTTTTGTGGAGGATTTCTACTACGGATGTTAATAGGTTCAGAGGTGTTCACTAAGAAAAGAGCATCGATGTGCTAATCAGAGGGTACAAAGTACTGATTAGTGAGTACCGAAGTATTGAACAGAGAGCACAGAAGTGCTAAACCCATACAAGTGCGCAACTAACTCTATTAGCATGTCAATCGTATCCTAATCGTTTACTAAGTTCACATGGGCATTTATACTGATTTCAAAACAATGCCACCGTAGCATCTCCATGAACATATCATCTACCATGAAACGTTTCATACCAATTCAATATTCCATATAGGTTATAATTGTCACATGTACAAGACTTTATAGTTTAATCCATATCTCACATTTCGTACTAAATTGTAAAGATTTCAAAGTATAATTAAATATTCATACATACATAATTCAATTATATAAAACTTTATACACAATTATACCATATGAACTTACTTGAGAAAACTCAGTAAACAAGTTGAATTGCAGAGACTATTCATCAATTCCCCCTTTTCCCTAATTATCCTCAATTTAATTCAAATCTTGATCAATACGATAATTAAATTTCAATTTATCAATTCCAATTATCCTATAACACCTAAATATATGCATATGATATTTTAATTTAATTTTTAAAAAGTTACCTAAAGTTTCACATTTTATTTAATTCAGTCCCTAAAATCGAAATTGCCATAAGTTTAAGATTTGAGTCTCAATTTCGATATTGATCTCAATTTCATCCTTCTAAGACCCTCTACAGTACATATTTATAAAAGTTTGATACCAATTTTGAAATATTTAAACTTTAATCCCTATGTTCAAAACTAACAAATTTCACTTTACAAATTAATCATTTATCACATCTAAGCTTACAAAATATTCATTTAACATAAAAAAAATTCAAAAAATCATAAATGGAAACTTTTAAAAACTCTAAAAATATTACAAATTAGCACCTGGGCTAGCTAAATTGAGTTATCAAGACTTCAAAAACATAAAATTTACAAGAAATGAATAAAAAATTGCTTACAAATTTAAGGTTTAGATCTTGGAAGAAACTAATTCGTTTCTCCTCTTTGAATCAGTTTTAGTTGAAAAAGATGAAGATGATCCTTATTTTTTTTTGGCTTATATACTTATGTTTAGGTTTATTTAATTACTAATTATTCTAATTAAGCTTATTTAACTTGTCCATAAGCCAAATTAACTTAAGTTAGTGGTTCCATCATCCACCACCATTGAATATAAATTTTCTAATGGCCTAGTTGCATAATTGGTCCATTAATTAACTAAAACTTCATAGCGATTAACTGTTGCAACTTTTACAATTTAGTCCTTATACCTTAATTAATTACCAAAAAAATAAAATTACTAAACCAAAATCTAATATAATACTAAAAATAGACTCGTATATATTAAATAATAATATTTAGAGACTTACTTGTCAGAAATGAGATTCTGAAACCGCTATTTCCGACACCACTAAAAAACGGGTTGTTACATAAATAATAATTTGAAGAAATCAAATTAATCTGTATGTCATCATTTTCACTTAGAGAGAAAACACATTCACTGCTAATAGTGATACATGCGATGTATTTCTATTACTTTATCGTGTAGGCTCAAAGAATCCCAAATCAATCGCATATAATGATAGCTTTTATTAACTTTCAATATGGAAGTTAATTCTCTCTTTAACCGGAAACCAGGTGTTTTCTTAGAAAATAATTTATTTTGTAAAATGAATTTCCACTACTTTTTGAAAAAATAACGATGTTGAATAATGTATTGTGTGCATAATTCAACACATAGTTCCTATTTACAGAGAATTAGTACAAAAGTTCTGTTTGAATAATGTCTAATTGAATAATAATATTTTAATAGAAAATACAACTTTTACTCTACGTAAAAGAGGTAGGGCAGCGACATGCCTTATAAGATACTAGGGTTAGTGGCCCCTTGTATTCCACAAGGCCTTATTGAGTCTTTCATGTTTTAGGTCCAAGTATATGTGTTATTTGAACTTTTTTCAAAAATTTTATCCAACCTAATATCCATTTTCTGTTTCCCAAAATATTAATTATTTAATCAATTAATTAAGTTAAATTAAATTCTAAATGAAATTATTTTCTCAAACTAATGCTAATTTGATTAAAGTTGTGGTAACTTTTCTGTACTAGAATTTATGAGGAAATTTATTTAATTGCCTTATTCAATAAATCCATGATGACTAATTAATTTAATTCTTACTTTGAACTTCAATTTTTTAATCACAACCAATTAAATAATAATTCGAGGAAATCAAATTAATCTCTATATCATTGTTTGTACTTAGAAAGAAAATGCATTCATTGCGGATTGTGATACATGTGATATCTTTCTCTCACTTCATCGTTTTCATTCATTTCATATTTATTTGTTTTACATACAATTATTTTATGGTTATCTCGAGCCAGGGGATGGGCCAATTGGACATATATAATTAGAACTCAAATAATTTGTAATTACAATATTTTTTAGTCTTGAAGTCATCCCACTAAAGTATCATTACTAAGCTCTCATTTATTATATACCATTACGAAAGCTACTAAATAAGTGTCCGTCCATGACCTTGTCATAAGTGTGTTACTTCATAGGATATCTTTAATATCTTTCGGATAAATTCATTCTCCCAATATGGTCATGGTAACCATTACATATCCATTCATGAAAAAGCCAATTATTAACAAATAATAATTAAATCATTTGTCTCTAAGAAAATGACTCCTAACCACATTACTTTTCATTCATCATGTAATGTTGATGAGAGGATATGATTTACCCTTTATTAGGCTATAAATTTCATTGTTACGGAATGATGCTACATCATGCATAGTTTTTGCAAAAGAGTCCATTTTTCCAAAATTTCGGTATTTTACAATTTAGTCATTATTTCTATTTTTGTCAAAATTGAACACTTTATTCAATAAATTTTCAATATATACATATATAAAACATTTCTAATCTATTTAATATAATTAAACAAACTTCAAATCATCCTTTACTTGATTTAATAAATTTTAAATTTAAATTTATCACTAATTATTTCATACTTTCTTTGAGTTCCAATTTTCTTTATTCCAAATAAGCATAATATATTCTTTTCATACAAGAACAATTTCTCTATCATTCTAACACATGAATTATACAATCATTCATCAATATAAATTCACAAGTTTAATTTCTTATAGATAACTTAATTAATTTACCAACAATAATTATTTACTAACATAAAATCAATCATAAAATCATCCATCATTCTTTTCTTACCTTTAAAAAAATATTTCCATCTTTAATAATATTATACCCCATCTACCTAGAATGCGTGGAAACATGAGAAGTGATTGAAAATACATCTATGGTTGAGCCTTCTGACCGCCTCCAGACGTGCGAACGTCTGGACTGGAACTACTGCAACAAATAAATATATAATTAAACAGGGAGGTCCATAAGTATACGAGTCAAATTGTAATATAGTAAAAAAATGTTACAACAAAACACTTTGGGAAGTATTCCGAGGATTGTAACCAAGGGATCACAGATTGAAGAAATTTGTTATTGATTTAATTACACTCAACTGAGTTATTTACCACCCTTAGCTATGAATTCTCTCTCGATCTCATCTTCACTAAGGATTACCACCTATGTTATTGTAACATCCCAAGATAGGGCCTACAAGTTTGGACTTCATAAGCAAGGGATTCATTAGTAGTAAGGCAAACTAGTGTTTGCCAGAAGACTTTCAGTAGGGTTTATCAGTAAGATCAGTGAGCAGTGTATGCCTAAGGACATAGTAAGGATTTTTATCTAGTTGGTTTGGCGAATTGGCGAACTGGGGTTCGTCGGTTGGTTTGGCGAGTTGGGCTTCGCTAGTTGGTTTGGCTAGTTGGGGTACGCCAGTTGGTTTGGCGAGCTGGGGTTTGCCAGTTGGTTTAGTGATTGGGGTTTGCCATTATAAGTATAGTTACACTTAAATTAGGAAATTGACTTGTTTTCCAATTAGGACACTATCTATGCACGTAACCTTTTCCTAAGTCAAGTAGGGTACACTAAGAGTACTAAAACATCTAGTGCCTATAAATTAAGCCATTCTCATTTTTTTCTAGTCTCTGTTCTTAATTAAAGTTCTTAGAAACCAAGGTAAGCCTCTATTATGCTAAGGTAAATTTTCCAGTAAACTAGGTTCACTCGTATATTTAAATTTTATTTGTTTTGTTTGTTGAGTAATTTGTGTATGTTTATGTATGTTGTGAACCAGCTAGACCATCTACTAGTAAGGACAAAGGACAATAAAAACTTGTTAAAATTCTCAACTAATCGGTAAGTGGTCAAGGATCGCCATTTGTGTACTAACCATTGTGTTTTCAGGAGCTTAGTTTTTTTCTTCATTTAAAAAAAAACTAAGGTCCAAGAGTAAGCTTTTCTATAAACTCTGTTTTCAAAATCTACGGTTATGTTTTTAAAGATATGTTTTATGTGTGCTTCTACAGGAGCTTATGTTTTAAATATTTTAAATATATGTTTTAAAGGCTTGATTTTAAAAATTGTATTTTCACGAGCTCTTTATGTAAGCCCTATGTTGGATATATTGGCATACCAAAGGATTGTGAGTGTTCACCTATAAGTTTTGTGATTTGGATGTTGACACCGTGGTCATATAGAGAGATAAGAGAATGTCGAGCTATGCTCCATTCAAAGGGACATGTTGGTGTAAAAGAAGGTGTTTAGCTTTATTCTACACTTATGGGACATGTTAAGGACTCTTTGGGTCACAAGTGAGACGTTATAAGGAGATTCACTTATCTTGTAACAACTCGATTTTGGGCTTAGTCAGAATAATGGTTTCGGGACCACAAATCCGAAGTTAAGAAATATTTTAATATTATTTTGGGTATTATAACATGATTATATGAGTGCATGAAAATTTTGGTGAATTAATTTTAGTTTTTGTGAGCTTAATTGAGAAAAAGGACAAAATCGCATAAAGGGCAAAAGTTGTGATTTGCTAGCTAAATATGTTAAATAGCAAGAGAACCTAAATTTGGGGTCTTTAAAGAGCAAATAGACCTTTAAGAAAGGCTTGGCCGGCGATAGAGAGAAAGAAAATAAAAAAGTCAAAATTAGGTGAAGTTGGTAACTTAATTTTGTCTAGAAATAAAATAAAATAAAACAAAAGGTATCATCTTTTTCGTCCTTCTTTTTCCCCACCAAAAATACCAGCAAAGAGGGGGTTTTGGAAGCTCAAAAATAGCATCCACTTTTCACCCTTGCAAGTAAGTGATTTTGATGGCTTTTCTTGATAATTTTTGTACTTTTGAGACCCTTTAGCATAATCTAGCTAATGAGGGGACAATTTTGCAAAATGGTTGAATGTATAGGGTTTTTCCATGTGAATACTCATATTTTTTACTGAATTTTTATGGAAGAAAATGAGTCATGGTTGTGTAATAAACAACTTTTGTGAAAGAAGCTTGCATGAAAACACCTAAAAAGGGCCATTTTGTAAAGTTGTAAAATAAGTTGTAAATGTGTGAAATAATTGAAATTTTGAGTTGCTATAGTTATAAAAAGAATTTAGCTAGGCTTGGAAAAGAAGAAAATTTGACAAAAATTGATTTACGAGCCTAAGGGGAAAATCATAATTTTTGTAAAGTCTAAGGGCAAAACGGTCATTTTTCCAAATTGTGAATTATAGAATGTTTTAATTAATGTAAGATTAAATGAGTGAATTTCATCATGTTAGATCAAGAAAATCGAGATTTGGGCTTAAATCGAAAAGTATGAGGTTATGGCTGAAAATGGAGTAATTAGCTGAAATTATATTCGAGGTAAGTCCGTGTGACTAGATAAGCATGTTATCCATGTATTTGTTAAAATTACTTGAAATCTATCTTGCTTTAGTTATATTGAATTATATGTTGATGATATTGAGTATGATGAAAGTGATGCCAAACGTTAATAAGTTGATGGAATATTATATTCCATAGAAACGAGTAAGTTGTACGTAAATAATGCTAATTCAATATTATCATGTATTGTACGATTAGTATGGTATGAATTGTTGGTTTGCGTTGTGAATGAGAATTTATATAATGAAAACTTCCGGTTGAACATTAGGAATAGATTTGGATATTCATGCCATGACATTGGGTGATATTTGTGCTAGTGTAAGACATGTCTGGGTAATGCATCAGCCTCGAGATATACCAGCCAGTGTAAGACATGTCTAGGATATGCATCGGCCTCGAGATATACAAGCTAGTGTAAGACTTTTCTAGGACATGGCGTTAGCTTGTTGTGTATTAGTGTAAGACCTGTCTGGGACATGGGATTGACAACAATAGATGAGAGCTAGTGTAAGACCTATTTAGGACACGACATCGGCCGCGATATATAAAAGTCATTGTAAGACCTGTTTGGGACATTACATCAACTTTGATGTGCTAGCCAGTGTAAGACCATGTCTGGGACATGGCGTCAGCATCTTATCCCATGTTTGGGGCTAATGAATATCCTGTAGTATTCCAAATGGTTCAACGTAAGATTTACGATTTTTATCGAAATGAAAGAACTTATGACCATTGGTGAGTGGTACAGATACCTAAATGAGAAGTACGAAATACGAGCTTCATTTATGTTGTATGTTTAGTAAGAAAGGAAAGTGAGTAAGTTATGCTTATGAACATCCGTGTATTTTACATGAAATTGATGAGATGTGAATTCAATTCATGTTGTATGATTAATAAGGAATGAATATGAGTAAGTAAAGTATATGAGCATGTTGAGTAACATAGGTATGTATGCCAAACTCATGAGAAATGATTTCGGTTTATGATGCACATTTGGTGAGGATGTAAATAGGTAAGTCATGTCTATGAGAATGATTTTGTGATGACCTTATGATTATAGGTCTATACTTATGATGTATAAACATGTATTTTTACGGTGAAAATGAATTAATAAGGCGTGATAAACTTAGTATCATTAATTTACACAAAAATAGTTTTGGATAGCAGTAGTAGTCCGACTTTGGAAATCCACCAAAAATAGTGGAAATTGAGTTAGAGGCTGAATAAAATATGAAATTAAATACTAATGAGTCTAGTTTCATATAGAATAAACTATGTAAGCAAAAGAGTTTAATATTATCAAATATTTAAATTGTTGTGAGAAAGAGTCAGAATGATTTCAAAATCCCCTGTCTTGATTTGGGAAAATCATCAAAAATTTTATAAAAAATAATTATGGGTTATAATTTATATGTTTAGAATACGTAATGAGTCTATTTTCAAAAGAAATAAATGGGAACATCATATGACGAGATAATTAATTTTTAGTGAAGAGGGGTCGAAGCTATTAGATAACAAAACAGGGGTGACTTTAAAGAATAAACTGTACTTATCGGCTAAACAAAGAATTTTGAAAATTTTATGGTAAGAATATATGTCAGTATATTTTTTGGGAAAATTAGCGGATCTTAATTTGGAGTTCCGTAAGTCTGAATATAAATAATTTAGTGACCGTGACTCGAGAAAATAGCTTGACTTGAATGTAGGTAAAAATGCAATTATGAAAGTACTACCTTGAGATCATGTTGTAAGAATTGGTGGAAGCATATTGATAAATTGCTTATTATTTTTATATGAACTTACTAAGCATGAAGCTTACTCCCTCCCTTCCATTTCTTTTAGCTTTGTCAGGTTAGCTCGGGGTTGGAAATCATCGGAGGCAGCATCACACTATCAAGTCACTACCTTTGGAATGATGAAGCATATGTTAGAAATTTTCAAGTGAGGGTAATGTATAGGGATCTAGTTTTATGACATGTGTTATTATGATTTTGGCCAAATGTATTGGCTTATATTAAGTTATATGTATATGGCCATGAAATGTGGCTCATATTGATTGCGGTTTGTAAATCTAGCTGTTCATATTTTGTCTAATGTTTATGATGTGATTACGTTTGGTTGCCATGCATGGTTGGTAATATGACATGTGTGTTGGATGTATGCTCTATGACCATTTGAGGTGATCATAGCTATGTAGAAATTGTATGTTATAAAAACAACATGACGATGGTTAAATATGAGTGCCCGAGGGGTAAGTTGGTAACTTAGCATAATGGTAAATATGGTCACCAAAATGACGGGACTTATGAATGTGAATTAATGAATCTAGACTTGGTATTTTATGAGTAGGTGCATTACATGTAAGAGGACATGTCAATTTTATGAATGTGTCTTACTAAAGGGTGTTTAATCACTAAAATGATGCCATGATTTGTGATTTTGATATGCATAAGGCTGTAAGGGATTATGGGTAACATGAAGGCTTGGAAAATAGGCTAAGTGTTGGCCACACGGCTGAGACATGACCGTGTGTCTCAACCGTGTAAGGTACACGGCCTGGAGACATGGGCGTGTGGCTCAGCCATGTGGTTTAATTTGCATGCTGATGTCATAAACAGAGAGTTACATGGTCTGAGGACACGGGCATGTCAAAGACACACGGGTGTGTCCCTATGTCCACACGGGCCTGTGACCCTGTTTCATGGGAAAATTTTCTATGTTTTCCTGAAACTTCTTATATTTCTCTGTTTAGTCCCGAATCGATCCCGATGTATGTTTCAGGCTTTGTAGACCCAAATAAGAGACGACATGCATGTGTTTGAAAAGTGTTGAAACCTTCCTTTTTAAAAGCGAGAATTTTGAAAAGACGGGAGTCACCACCAACCTTTTAAAGTGTGATTGGATCACCTTATAAAACATTTTGGTCTACGAAATTATGAGAAAATGAGCTCGGGAGTCGGTTACGTAAGAAGAAGGGTTAGCACCGTCGCAACGCCCAAAATTGGTACCAAATTGAATAATTTCATCTTAATGTCAAAAGCTTGAAAGAATTTAGCAATAAGATCTCTTTTAAAACCGTAATAATTTGAGTTGAAAATTGAAATTCTTTCGTCCCAAAAGAATGCGAACATCACATCCAGCATGATTGGACACGATATTCTTAAACTTTCGTAACTAAAGATCATCTCGTAATTTGTAAAATCTATTAAAAAAGGATACTTTAGATATTTAGACAAACAGGAAATCGCAACCCAGCATGTTAGGGCACTATTCCCCGAATTCCTAAATACAAAAGACATTGCCTTGTTTTTTAAGATTGCTTTGGATTAAATGAATTTTTTTTAAAAAAACGATGATGCATTTAACCTATTACAAAAGATCAATATTGGATTAATTAAACTACGTACTTTAACATTTCATGCAAATATAATGTAGAAAATGGTAAATACGACATAAATTATACAATACTTTAACATTTCATGCATATATAATCACAAATAACATGAGTATACACATTATCATTTCATGCAAAAATACAAAATGGCAAAAATAATGAATATATCAGTACAAATTAAACATATATAATAATACTTCATGCGAATATATTTTTAAATAACAACATAAAATGACCAATTTGCATGCGAATATATAACAATAAATAAATAACATGAAAAATAACAAATAATTTATGAGATGAAATTAGTGTGTTAAAACAATACCTAATAAATACAAAAAAGGGATAAAAACAAAATAAAACAATAAAAAAATAAAAACATTAAGCAATATAAGTAATAATAATAAAAAATTTTAAAAAAATATTATGTAATATAGTAGCTTGATATACTTATAGAAAAAATTATATGTTAAATTAGAGTAAAATTTAGTAGTTAATTTTAAACATAGACATATAATAACAATATATGTATTAGTTTATAATAATTTACAAATTTAATTTTTACGTACTAATAAATAATAAATAATGAAGTAACATATATAATAAAAGGAAGATAATATAGGGAATAATATATAATACTATATGATATGTAATAAAATATACAAATAAAATATAATGAAATATAAATAATACGATAAATATCATATAAATAAGGATAATATATATACTATTATTTAATAATAAATTTTAAAATATTTAAAATTTTAGACAATTAATGAATAATAAAATAATACATAATTTATAATAAAATAAAAATACAAGGAATAATATATATAGTAAAATATAATATATAATAAAATTTATAAATAAAATGTATAATAATATAAATAATATAATGGATAATATATATAGATAAAAATAATATATACTATTTTATATAACTAGTATTTATAAAAAAATAATATATAAGGTATTTAAAATAAATTAAATATATAAAAAGGATTAAAATTGAATTTAATTTAAAGAATCTTGGGTTAATTACAAATAAATAAAAAATCTGGGCTTAATTGAAACATGCGCTAAAAGCCGAGGGACTCATTGGGTAATTCGACCCTAATCCCAAAACGACGTCGTCCCAAAATAGGCTTTATAATGGCCATTAGTACTAATTTGAAACAAAAATAAAAGGTTAGGGCCAAATTTTAATAAAAATAAAATGAAATTGTAAATATTAAAAAATCGGAAGGATCAATTGGGCAATTAGCCCTTTTACTAAAAACGCGCGGATCCTCCCCGGGGTCACGAGTCAACGCGCGAATCCTGGGCTCTAAAACGACGCCGTTTTGAAGCTATTTGTTTTAAGCAAAACAGTACCGTTTTCATATGGCTATATAAGCCAAATTTTGACCTAAAAATCATTTTTGAAATCTGATTTAAAAAAAAACCCTCTGAAAGAGGGTTAGGGGGGTTCTCGGAGCTTTATCGAGCCTCCGTTCAGTGGTCTTCACGCTCTCATGCACCACTGTCAACGCCGCCACATACGGCGGCTGGAAATTGGAAAACCTTCACCTTTTACCCCGCATCGAAAGGTAATCCGTTTTTTATTTATTTTTAATCTTTTACATGTATGAAATGTAGATATTTAAGAGAAAAATAAAATATAAAAAAACAAGACAAGCCACCTTTGCTTTCTGGTTTTAAAAAAATCTGTAATCTGTAATCTGTGAATTTGTAATTTGTTTCTCTTGTGCTATTTTTATTTCCTCTCGTGTGTCTCTACAGATTAAAAAGAAAGGCTTTTTATATCCCTTTGTAAGTCATTACAGTTTGGGAAAGAAATCTTTGATTTCTTTCCATATTTTGCTTCTCTTTTTCTGCTGTCGTTCTTTCCATTTTGCAGATACCAGCGAGGATATCACGGCAGTGAATGTGCTGACGTTGCACCGATTGTGGCGTGGTACAAGGCTGGAGTCACGGCATCGATGGAGAGTCACTGGAACGGCGCCTAAACGAAAGGGCGTGACTATTGGTGTGCCTGCGGCGCCTAGGGTTTCAGAAACCCTAGGCCTTCTGTCTTCTGTCAACATTTTGGGCCATTTGGGCCTTGTATGTTTTGGGTTGAGGGTGTAAACGGGTATTGGGTAGTTTAGGCTAATTGGGTCTTGGGTCATCTGTTAGGCAACCAATGTAAACGGGTTTGGGCTATCAGGCTAAGGGTTTTGGGTATAACGGGGTTTTGGGCTAACAGAGTTTTGGGCTTTGTTAATGGACTGTAAATAGACTCTATTAATTAATAAATTTTGTTTTTTTATTTTTATTTATTTACGGGCTCGGGAAAATTTGGGTTATTACAAAAAGTTTTGAATTAAAAGAAATTTTATGGCCCGGGTTTTGGGCTAACAAAATAGTCCCTTTTTAGGTGTTTTTCATGAACACCACTTCACAAAAGTTGTTTATTTAACAACCAAGATTCATTTTCTTCCATAAAAATTTAGAAAAAAACATGAATACTCTCATGTAAAAACCCTAAACTTTCAACCATTTTGCAAAATAGTCCCCTCATTAGCTAGATTATGCTACAAGGGTCCCAAAAGTACAAAAATTATCAAGAAAGACCATCAAAATCACTTACTTGCAAGGGTGAAGAGTGGCTGAAAATTTCAAGCTTTGAAAACCCTTATTTTGCAGGTATTTTTGGTGGAGAGAATGAAGGTGAAAAGATTATATCACTTTCTTTTCTTTTTTTTTTTATTTCTGGTCAAACAAGTCACCAATTTCACCTAACCTTTGAAAATTTTCATTCCTTTGTCTCTATGGCCGGCCACTACTAATTTAAAGGCCTATTTGCACTTTAAAGACCCCTAATTATGGTTCTCTAGCTATTTAACACATTTGGTTGGCAAAACAAAACTTTTGCCCCTTATGCGATTTAGTCCTTTTTCGTAATTAAACATGAAATCGCTAAAATTATTTCACCAAAATTTTCATGCACTCATATAATCATGCTATAACACATAAAATAACACTAAAAAATAATTTCTCTGACCCTGGAATAGTGGTTTCGAGACCAATGTTCTGACTAGGCCCAAAATCGGGCTGTTACAAGTTGAATTGGTAAACAATTGGACTGTGTGAAATTATAGAGAGCATAAGACCAAAATGAACTGACTAGTTTTAGTATTCTAATTCGAAAAGATTCAAGTAAGAGTGTATATGTAGCATGATTGTATGGATCAAACTTTCGAGTGCATGAACTCTCTGATAGAGATTAAGGTTCAGTGAAAGCGTTGTATAACGAAGAATCGCTCATGATTCGAATATGAGAAATTAATGAGATAAGTATTAAAGGCATAGATGAGTGAAATTTCTTTAGCAATGATTGTGAGAAAGAGAAGTTTATGTGAAAAAAAAACCAAACCACTTTCCTGGTAAGATTTTCAGGGACAAAAATCCCTAAAGGGGGGAGAATTGTAAAAGCCTAATTTTGGGCTTAGTCAAAACAGTGGTTTTGGTACCACAAATCCGAAGTCAAAAAATTATTTTAATATTATTTTGGGTATTATAACATGATTATATTAGTGCATGAAAATTTTGGTGAATTAATTTTAGTGTTTGTGAGCTTTATTGAGAAAAAAACTAAATTGCATAAAGCGCAAAATTTGTGATTTGCTAGTTAAATATGTTAAAGAACTATAGAATCAAAATTTGGGGTCTTTAAAGAGCAAATAAACCTTTAAGAAAGGTTTGGCTGGCCATAGAGAGAAAGAAAGTAGAAAGGTCAAAATTAGGTGAAGTTGGTAACTTAATTTTGACTAGAAATAAAATAAAACAAAACAAAAGGTATCATCTTTTCATCCTTCTTCTCCCCACCGAAAATACCAGCAAAGAAGGGGATTCAAAAGCTCAAAAATATCAGCCACTTGTAGCATAATCTAGCTAATGAGGGGACTATTTTGCAAAATGGTTGAATGTCTAGGGTTTTGCCATGTGAATACTCATATTGTTTACTGAATTTTTATGGAAGAAAATGAGTCATGGTTGTGTAATAAACAACTTTTGTGAAAATAGTTTGCATGAAAACATTTAAAAAAAAACCATTTTGTAAAGTTGTAAAATAAGTTGTAAATGTGTGAAATAATTGAAATTTTGAGTTGCTATAGTTATAAAAAGAATTCAGATAGGCTTGGCAAAGAAGGAAATTCGACAAAAATTGATTTACGAGCCTAAGGGCAAAATTGTAATTTTTGTAAAGTCTAAGGGCAAAATAGTCATTTTGCCAAATTGTGAATTATAGAATGTTTTAATTAATGTAATGATTAAATGAGTGAATTCCATCATGTTAGATCAAGAAAATCGAGATTCGGGCTTAAATCGAAAAGTACGAGGTTATGGGCTAAAATGGAGTAATTAGCCGAAATTGTACTCGAGGTAAGTCCGTGTGACTAAATAAGCATGTTATCCATGTATTTGTTAAAATTACTTGAAATCTATCTTGCTTTGGTTATATTGAATTATATGTTGATGATATTGAGTATGATGAAAGTGATGCCAAACGTTAATAACATTCATGTGAAGATAGAATACATTAGAAATTTGATGGAATATGATATTCCATAGAAACAAGTAAGTTGTGCGTAAATAATGCTAATTCAATATTATCATGTATTTTACGATTAGTATGGTATGAATTTTTGATTTGCGTTGTGAATGAGAGTTTATATAAAGACTTTCGGTTGAACATTAGGGATAGATTTGGATATTCATGCCATGACATTGGATGATATGTGTGCTAGTGTAAGACATGTCTGGGTAATGCATCAGCCTCGAGATATACCAGCCAGTTAAAGACATGTCTGGTACATGCATCGGCATTGAGACGAGAGCTAGTGTAAGACATGTCTGGGACATGCATCGGCCTCGAGATATACAAGCTAGTGTAAGACCTGTCTAGGACATGGCGTCAGCTTATTGTGTGTTAGTGTAAGACCTGTCTAGGACATGGCATCGACAGTAATAGATGAGAGCCAGTATAAGACCTATCTGGGACACGACATCGGCCTCGATATATGAAAGTCAGTGTAAGACCTGTCTGAGATGGCATCGACTTTGATGTGCTAGCCAGTGTAAGACCATGTTTGGGACATGGCGTCGGCATCTTATCCCATGTTTGGGGCTAATGAATATCCTGCAGTATTCCAAATGGTTCAACGGAAGATTTATGGTTTGAATCGAAATGAAAGAACATATGACCATGTGATGAGTGGTACAGATACCTAAATTAGAATTACGAAATACGAACTTCATTTACGTTGTATGTTTAGTAAGGAAGGAAAGTGAGTAAGTTATACTCATGACCATCCATGTATTTTACATGAAATTGATGAGATGTGAATCAATTCATGTTGTATGATTAATAAGGAATGAATATGAGTAAGTAAAGTATATGAGCATGTTGAGTAACATAGGTATGTATGCCAAACTCATGAGAAAAGATTTCAGTTTATGATGCAGATTTGGTGAGGATATAAATAGGTAAGTCATGCCTATGAGAATGATTTTGTGATGACCTTATGATGTATAAACATGTATTTTTACCAATGTGGTGAAAATGAATTAATACGGTGTGATAAACTTAGTATCATTAATTTACACTAAAACAGTTTTGGAAGGCAGCAATAGTCCTACTTTGAAAATCCACCAAAAATAGTGGAAATTGAGTTAGAGGCTGAATAAAATATGAAATTAAATATTAATGAGTCTAGTTTCACATAGAATAAACTGTGTAAGCAAAAGAGTTTTATATTATGAAATATTTAATTTGTTGTGAGAAAAAGTTAGAATGATTTCAAAATCCCCTGTCTTGATTTGGGAAAATCATCAAAATTTTTTTATATGTTTAGAATACGTAATGAGTCTATTTTCAAAAGAAACAAATGGGAACATCATCTGAATTCGGTATGACGAGATAATTAATTTTTAGTGAAGAGGGGTCGAAGCTATTAGATAACGAAACAGGGGTGACTTTAAAGAATAAACTGTAATTATTGGCTAAACAAAAAATTCTGAAAATTTTATGGTAAGAATATATGTGAGTCTTGTTTTTGGGAAAATTAGTAGATCTTAATTTGAAGTTTAGTAACTCCAGATATAAATAATTTAGTGACTATGACTTGAGAAAACAACTTGACCTGAACATAGGTAAAAAGGCAATTATGAGAGTATTACCTTGAGATCATGTTGTAAGAATTGGTGGAAGCATATTGATAAATTTCTTATTATTTTTTATGGACTTACTAAGCGTGAAGCTTACTTCCTCCCTTCCATTTCTTTTAGCTTTGCCAGGTTGGCTCGGGGTTGGAGATCGTCGGAGGCAGCATCACACTATCAAGTCACTACCTTTGGAATGATGAACCATATGTTAGAAATTTTCAAGTGAGCAGAATGTATAGGGATCGAGTTTTATCGCATGTGTTATTATGATTTTGGCCAAAGGTATTGGCTTATATTAAGTTATATGTATATGGCCATGAGATGTGGCTCATATTGATTACGGTTTGTAAATCTAGCTATTCATGTTATGTCTAATGTTTATGATGTGATTACTTTTGGTTGCCATGCATGGTTGATAATATGACATGTGTGTTGGATGTATGCTCTATGACCATTTGAGGTGATCATAGCTATGTAGAAATTGTATGTTATAAAAACAACATGATGATGGTTGAATATGAGTGCCCGAGGGATAAGTTGGTAACTTAGCATAATGGTAAAAGTGGTGTAACGCCCCAATTTTCAGGAATTCTGTGAATGTTGGCAAAATTTCATGCTTAGATTTTGTCATTTGTGAGTGAAATTATGAAATATGACCTATGTGAAAATGTTTGAAAATGCTATAGGCTAATTTGTAGTGGCCAAATGAATAGTAGTGCAAAATAGGAGGATTTGTATGTCAAACCTCCCATTTTACAAGAAGTGGCCGGCCATCATGTTGTTGAAGACAATATGTGCACTTGATATCCATAATTTATGGTACAAATTGATAAAAAATTGATAATGGGTTAGGTAAATGTTCCATGATGGGCATGATAAGCATTATGGGCATTTTTTTTATTGACATTATGGCATAGGTATGGCACAAATAATATAGGTTATTTTGTGTCATAAAATGTTGGGTAATAAAATAACAAAAGGATGAAAAGAACAAAGTTTTGTCCATCTTTGTTCATCATAGCCGAAAGTTAGAGAAGAGAAAGGAGAGGAGAAAGCTCTTGAGTATTCGGTCACTAGGAGGAGGAAAATTGAAGGTAAGTTCTTGGTACCTTGCTTCTATTTTGAGGTTCATGAGTTCTTCTTGATTCTACCTTAACTCTTGAAGCATATTTTGGTTTTTAGTTGTGTTGTGAGCATTTAGTCATGAATTAAAATGAATAAAATGGTTGTTGTTTCATATTCTTTTGATGAAAAATGGAAGATAGGTGAAGTTGAGCCAAACAAATGAGCATGCATGTGCCTTAGATGCTAAAGGGAAAAATCGGCTAACATATTGTGCTTTAAAATGATGAAATGGAGATTATACTTAAGTAAAATCATAGATATGTGATGATTGATTGGTGATATACATGTTTAAATAACATGCATGCAAGGTATGTGTGAAAGAGTGATTTGGTAATAAATCTGCTTGAGACAGCAGCAGTAATGTGATTTTGGAAAATCACCATAAATTGTGGGAGACGAATTAGAAGCTGAATAAATTATGTAATTAAATCTTATTCAGTCTAGTTTCTAATGAAATAAACAAGAACATATTTTGAATTCTGTGCAATGAGAATTTGATTCGTAATGAAGAGTGGTCAAATTAGTCAAACAGTGAAACATGGGAAACTTTGAGAAAAATCTGGTATTGATTGGCTAAACCAAAAATTGTGAAAATTTTATGGATAGAAGATATATGAGTCTATTTTTAGGAAAAATTAACGGCACTTGATTTGGAGTTTCGTAGCTCTAGTTATAAATTATTTAGTGACTATTGCTCAGGAAGACAGCTTGCAGTGAAATTATGATTATGTGGTAAACACTGACAAAAAATTGTTAATGAGTTGCTTATTGATTTCTTATAAGCTTACTCTGATCTGTAGGTGTGGTTGGCCGAATATTGTAAGAGGTTAATACGTAGTTTGTATTTGAATAGTTAGATTAAAATGTTAGTAATCCAATTGTAGGCGGTTTGTGTGTGGATCTCGTCAGCATATCGTCGCAAACAGGTGTGTAACTAACACCCTCTTATAGACTAGATCGGCACAAGCCGAAAAGCTAAAATGTCGAAAAGCCGGTATTTTGAGATCTTACGAGTGTGTGAATGCTCATGAGATTAATAGTTTGATGTATATGGTAAATTAAAGTGATAAGACTGCAGAGTGCGCGATTCTATGCATTTCGATATTTTTGGGCTTAATAGGCCAAAAACAGGATAATGGGCCAACTGGCCCAAATTGGTAAGAAAACGCGGTAAGTGTTTCTGATCGTACGTAAATGGCTATGTTATGTATGAAAACCTTAAGAATAGTTAAATTACTTGAATACCCCTGTGTATGCAAAATTACCATTATACCCCTAGGGTTACTTTTGACTGAAAAGCATGACGATCTGATTCTGTATGATGTATGCCATGATTATATATCTGTTGCATGGGGACTTGGGTTATACTATGGAGGAAGCGTCTTGGTAGCTATGCCACAATTATCTGATCTGGTGGCTCTGCCATATATATCTGTCCTGGTGGCTATGCCACAATTATCTGATCTGGTGGCTTTGCCACATATATCTGTTCTGGTGGCTCTGCCACAATATCTGTATCTGGTGACTTCGTCACAATATCTGGCAGCCTCGCTGCGATTTCTGTGGTGTGTAGCGGTTGGGTGGGCCGAGTAGTCTCCCCACATGGTGTAAGGCGGTACGGGGGTGTTATAGATGAATCTGGTTGGGTTTCTGCATAAACATGTAATATCTGTTCTGTTCTGTTATGGGCCTATGGGCTTTATTCTGAATTCTGTTCTGGGCTAAGGCCAACTTATTCTATTTCTGTGTTTTGAGCTGATATAGGCTATGGTTGGGTTAATTTACACACTGAGTTTCCCCAAACTCACCCCTTTTATTTTTATCAACGCAGGTAATCCCCAACCATAGTGGGCTTGGAGCTGTAAGGGAATTCGGAGTGGCTACCCATTCTGAAAGTTTGATTTTCTTCTGGTGAACTGGACATCCTTTTATTTACGTTTGAAGTTTTGGGTTTTTAAATGTAACAAGGCCGCTTAATTATTTTTGATGGTTTTAATATGTATTACTAAGATAGGTATTACTTATTTTAACTGTTGAAATTGGATAGTTTTAGGGCGCGTTTTCAAAAACAACAATATAAAATGTTTTGAACGCTTGTCTGGGCCGGGTTTGGGGTGTTACATTTAGTGGTATCAGAGCCTAGGTTGCAACAACTCGACTGTGGAATGGGTTTACAAGAACAAAGATTTTCGAAAGCAAAAATTTTATAAAGAATGCGAAAAACTCGATTTTCAAAATTTAGATCTTTAGAAGGTGGAATTCCGAATCTCCGGCTCAAGTCTGTAAGTATTCTGAATTTTTCTGAATATTTTCCTGAATTATCTGTCTGTACTGAAACCCTACTAGGACACTCTAGATAGGATGATACTGAAACCATAGGAAAATCTGATAAGAGATTGAAACTGTAGCTAGACTTCGATTCTGCGAAAACAAACTTTGAATTACTGTCTGATTCATAAAACATCTATAAGAATCACTGGAATACTAAGTTAATGCATAAAATTCGTAAATAGATAATACGATATGAGTACAAGAGCTACTCGTGGAAGAGGCCGTGGACGTGGCCGAGGAAGGGCTCGAGCAGTATCTTCGTCTTCGGGACATATGCCGGCGGCAGATGCACCGATACCATCGACAACAGAAGTAGAGTCTCATGATCGTGGTTCCGGGGATGACGCTCTATCGCAGGCAATGCTTCGTGTTCTGGAAAGGGTTGCCAGGACAAGTTCAGGCAACGAAATTCGAGGATCGATTTCTGAACGACTCTGGGCCAACGGAGCGGAGATCTTTAGGGGTGTGTCTGGTATCGCCTCGAATGTGGCAGAATATTGGTTGGAGGCCACAGAACGAATTATGGATGACTTGGATTGCTCTGTGGAGCATAAGCTGAAGGGAGCCGTATCATTGCTACGGGACGAGGCTTACCAGTGGTGGCTCACTGTGAGAGAAGGAACCCCAGCTGATAGGGTAACTTGGGAACTGTTTAAGACGGCCTTTAAAGGTAAGTATGTTGGAGCGAGTTATGTGGACGCCTGCAGGAAGGAATTCCTGAATCTGGTGCAAGAAGGTAAAACAGTTACCGAGTACTAGCCCGAGTTTCTGAGGTTGAGCCGGTATGCCGTGGGCATAGTTGCTACGGAGTATGAGCGAAGTGTGCGCTTCGAGGATGGTCTTAGAGATGACCTCAGGGTGTTAATCGCTTTGCAGAGGGAGCGAGACTTCGCGATCTTGGTGGAGAAGGCAAGGATCGCTAAGGAGGTTAAGCGTGCTGAAAAGCAAAATCGGGAGAAGGATCGGAACTGTTTCAGGAGGGATTCAGAACCCTCGGGTGGTGCAAATAGGATTATTAAGAGAGCAAGAGTGGAGGAACCAGTTCCAGCAGTGCCGATGAATGTGGTCAAACCATCAATCTGTGGAGACTGTGGTAAGGTACATTTGGGCGAGTGTAGGAAATGCTCTGGTGCTTGTTTTCGATGTGGATTATGGAGTATAGAGTACGGGACTGCCCTCAGAAAGCTGATCAGGTTCAAGTTGCTAAACAGAGGATTGCTCAACCCGTAAGGGGTAGACCCCAACCACCGAGAAGACGTGGACAAGGTAGGGGTGGAAATGGAAACGGTCGAGGTCAGGGGGCACCTGGCAGGGGTGTCGGAAATGCTGAAGCTCGACAGCCAGCTTTGGTGTATGCAGCTCGTCGTCAAGAGGAGGGCGACACACCTGACGTCATAACTGGTACGCTCTTGGTTTCTGGCATGCCATATACTGCTTTGGTGGATATTGGATCTACTCATTCCTATGTTGCATGTGCCATATCTGGGTTGTTGGGTGTGCACTCTGAGAAGATGGTGAGTGGGGTATCTGTATTAATTCCTTTAGGTCATTCAGTTAGGGTAGACAAACTATATAGGGATGTACCCTTAGAAACTCAAGGCAAGGTTTTCCCTGGAGATCTGATGGAGTTACCGTTTGGAGAGTGTAACCTCATTCTGGGAATGGACTGGCTTGTTAAGCATAGGGCGACTTTGGATTGTGCTGCAAAACGAATGATGTTAAGGACCACGGAGGGTGAGGAGGTTATGATGATAGGCGAGCGAAGGGATTATTTTTCCAATGTGGTGTCAGCATTAAGAGTCGAAAAGTGGATTCGGAAAGGTTATGAGACCTATTTGGCATTTGTAAGTCAGTCGGAAGGGGAGGGATTGTCAGTGGATAAGGTTAGGACTGTAAAGGAGTTCCAAGATGTTTTTCCAGAGGAGCTTCTAGGATTGCCTCCGAACAAAAAAGTGGAGTTTGGAATCGACTTATTGCCTGGAACAGCACCAGAGTCTATCGCACCGTATAGAATGGCACCGAAGGAGTTGGTGGAGCTAAAGGCACAAATTCAAGAGTTGTTGAATAGGGGCTTCATTAGGCCAAGCGTGTCTCCATGGAGAGCACCGGTGCTATTCGTGAAGAAGAAGGATGGTACAATACAGATGTGCATTGATTATCGCTAGTTGAACAAACTGACAATTAAGAATAAGTATCCACTGCCAAGGATTGATGATCTGTTTGACCAGCTTAGAGGGGCTTTTGTATTTTCTAGGATCGACCTCCGATCTGGATATCATCAGTTAAGGGTCAAGGAGGCGAATATCCATAAGACGGCATTCAGGACTCAGTATGGTCATTACGAGTTTTTAGTTATGCCATTTGGACTGACGAACACTCCTGCAGCATTTATGGATCTGATGAATCGGGTGTTCCAACCATTCTTGGATCGATTCGTAGTCGTCTTCATTGATGATATCCTGGTATATTCTGAAACTAAAGCGAAACATGATGAGCATCTCCGTATAGTGCTGCGAGTGTTAAGGGAGAAGGAACTCTTTGCGAAGTTCAGCAAGTGTGAATTTTGGTTGAGGGAGGTAACCTTCTTAGGACATGTGGTCTCTGCCGAAGGGATTAACGTGGACCCTCGAAAGATTGAAGCAATTTTGGAGTCGAAGCCACCTAGGACGGTGTCAGAAATTTGAAGTTTACTAGGGTTGGCAGGATACTACAGAAGGTTTGTGGAAGGTTTTTCTGTGATGGCAGCACCTCTGACAAAACTCATAATGAAAGGAGTACCGTTTGTATGGACTGAAAAGCAACAGGAAACTTTTTAGAAGTTGAAGAAAGTTCTGACTGAAGCACCTGTGTTGATTCAATCGGAGTCTGGGAAGGATTTTACTGTGTACAGTGATGCATCACACGTGGGTTTGGGCTGCGTGTTAATGCAGGAGGGTAAGGTGGTTGCATATGCATCACGATAGCTTAAACCTCACGAAGGGAACTATCCTACTCATGATTTGGAGTTGGCGGCAGTGATATTTACACTTAAGATTTGGAGACATTACTTGTACGGGGAGAGGTGTATTATATGCACAGACCACAAGAGTCTTAAGTATTTGTTGACTCAGAAGGAGCTGAACCTTAGGCAAAAGAGACTGATTGAGTTGCTTAAGGATTATGACTGTTCGATCGAGTATCACCCAGGCAAGGCTAATGTGGTAGCTGATGCTTTAAGTCGTAGAACCGTATCTGATCTGAGAGCAATGTTTGCTCGTTTGAGTCTGTATGATGATGGCAGTTTGTTGGCTGAATTGCAAGTAAGGCAAACCTGGGTGGACCAGATTAAGGAAAAGCAGTTGGAAGATGAGTCTTTGGTTGCTCGTTTTCAACAAGTTAAGGAAGGGGAAACTTCTGAGTTCGGTTTAAATGGTGATGGAGTTCTGTGTTTCCGAGGAAGAATTTGTGTTCCGAGGGACTCTGATTTAAGGCAGACAATAGTAAAAGAAGCTCATAGGGGACTATGTGCCATGCATCCTGGAGGGAATAAGTTGTATCACGACTTGCGAGAATTGTACTGGTGGCCTGGACTTAAGCGAGAAGTAACGGAGTTTGTAGGAAAATGTCTGACATGACAACAAATGAAAGCTGAGCATCAATTACCTTCTGGACTGTTACAGCCGGTGAAAATACCACTTTGGAAGTGGGAGAGGGTAACCATGGACTTTGTGAGTGGGTTGCCTTTGACACCATCAAAGAAAGACTCGGTGTGGGTGATTGTGGATAGGTTGACCAAATTAGCCCATTTCATTTTTATTTTTATTTTTTACTTCGATCTCTCTTTTTTTTTAAAAAAAGGTCTCGAGGCGTCCTTTACGGTTTTCACCTTGGCCTCTCCCTTTTAGGTAGAATACTCTTTGACTGTATTTTGACTTCCCCAAACTGGGCGAATCTTTTCAGTCAATATCAATGTTCCTCCAAAACAGGCCTTCTTTGCATAAGGTCTTTCTTAGTTTGGCATATTTCTTCCTTTGAAGTCCTTTTATATAGGAAAGATCTTCTTCAATATCAAGCTCCCTTCATGGAATTCTCGAGGATAAACCTTTCTGTCATATGCCTGCATCATCTGACTGTGACGGATACCCTTTAAATTTGACTGATCATATCAGGATTGGACTTATTATGATTCATCCAACTTTAGTTCTGCCATGACTCGAAGAAAAGGAATCCCATTTTCAAAAAACTATTTCAGTCCTATAAATCAATGTGTTTCCCCGGTGAAGGTTCCAGGCTCACATTCGACAAATATAGAGGGTAAACGATAACTTCTTTATGCCAATATTTACAAGACTCAGTCATTTTTCATTATGACTTTTGTTCTATTGTTTGCTTTTCCTTTTTTCTTTTGCTATTTTTGAACTTTTGTCTTTCTTTTTGGATGCCTTTACTGCACTATGATATAGTGTCTGATCTTTGAACAAACTGCAAACTTTTGACATTGTGCAATTGTATTTGAAAGTGATCCTTTCTGACATTACTTGTCAGCAACCCCTTCCCCTTTTTTTATTTTTTTTATGACTATTAATCTTGTATATTGACATATGAAGCGACCTTCACCCCTGCCAAAATAAATTGATGAGAATGGCCTGGTAACATTCTTGCCTCATATAGAGAAAATCTGTGAAGAAATGAATGTGGCTTTAACCAATGCAATCCCCTTCCATGGTAGATCAACAATACCCAAACCTCATGATTAGCGTGGCTACCATGAAACCCTTAACAAGTGTCCTTCTGGCACTGTATAGACATTTTGTATCATCCACAGATCTTAATATCTCGAATATATCTCGACATGATCATGTGAAAACATCTTTGAATTTCTTGAAGTAATTCAAAGACAATTCATTTTATCCCTATGGTGACTCAAGTTTCGATCTTTGCCCCTTGTTCACAATGTCCATTGACCCTTCGTAAAGTAAGATCAGTTTTTTCATCTTGTTCTACCGTCCTTAACAAACTAGGAAATAAGTCACAATCTCTGTCATCTTCAAGGTCCTGAGATCCCTCTAGACACATATCTTGCTCCAAAAAGAGACTCGAAATTAGTGACAGCGTCGCTTACGTCATTGATGTCTGGAGACCTGTTATAGGTACGAAGGCATTTTCCAAAGAGTAAATGATTCTAATGATGATTATTTGTATGGTATGATCATGAATGAAAGAATCTAAGAATAGTCGTTTGTACAGTATAAAATGGAAAGAATAAAAAAATATTTACTCAAACATGTATTTCATTGAAATAAAGATTTTGGATATAAGCCTATTTCACAAAAGGATTTTTGTTGCTTCTAGGCCTAAATCAACAAGCTTGTTTTGAATATTACTCTAGATTAGCTCTAAAAATAAAAGGATCCTTTTCACAGTCCCATTGTTTAAAACACCCTAAGTACATAAGGGCAGAAGCTTGGAAAAGTCTACTCCCGGGTTCCCTCTTCTGATACATCATTGATGTTTGGGTTCCCCAATACCAGGCCTTGCATTAGAGTTCCGAGCTCGATGTACCCTTAAATCTCATGCCCCAATCCAGCATGGAACTCATAATGTTCGCCTCTTTAACAGAAAGGTTAGATAACCGATTTCCCACTCTAGAGGGACCATCAAATTTCACAATACCTAATTTAATAAATCTTTCGATTATCTTTTTAAAAGTGGTATAGTTCTCGATGGAATGCCCCGTGATGCCCCCATGGTATTCACATTGGCTGCTTGCATCGTACCATTTAGGGTATGGGGGCAGTATAGGTTTCATGTAAAAAGGGGATACAACATATGCGTTGAACAGAACGTGGTACAACTCTCTGTACGTGATTGGAATAGGCGTGTATTGGGGTTTTTCTGAGCTTGGTCTTCGATCGGGTTCTCACCTTGGGGAGGCCTGATGGCTTGTAGTTACCCTCCTTGGCTGACTTGCTATAATCAGCTCCAAGCAACCCTTGTTATACCTACTCGCACTACTTGCTCTCTTTTCCTTCTTCTTTGGGGCCTTTAAAGTCCACTCTCCCCTTGCCTTCGTTTCTGCCAGAACAACTGGCTTGGTTTGATCATCTTTCAGGTTAAAACCTAAACCAATCGAGAAGCTTAACAGTGCTGATGTATTCGTCTGATGTTGGTGTCCGATAACAACGGGTGCCTCCTGCATGTCTGGTTGGGTCGGGACGCTTATTGGGGAAAAGCCTGGGGAATAGATGATCTTTTCAACATCATCCTCATTATTGACCACTGGGCCACTCCTTTTTTCAAATTCTTTGGCAAGTAAATGGGTTAACTGGCCCATCATATTTCTTTGGAGTTCTAGCATTTCTCGCATATCTTGTTGAATTTCGATCAACTACTCTTGCATCTGCATTTGCCTTTGCTCCATTCTCTCCAACCTTTGGTCCATATCTTTTGTCGGTTCTGAAATAACTTTACCTAACTAGGGTTATTTTGGGAAATTCAATGCAAATGATGCAATGCAATGCAAATGCATGGGATAAATGCAAAGGCAAGGAAGATGTTGATTTTGAATTCAATTCCCCTAGAGCAATTTTTCTATAAAACAAATTCTTTTTCATAAAAAGGGATTACGTATACGGCCTTACTTTCGTATTCGAGGCGAAGGCACTAATCCCCTTTGAAAGTCAAATCTCGTAAGCTTCCAATGCGTGCCTCTACTAGCTCCTTTTGCTTGATCTGGGCCACGAATTACTATCCTCGCAATGTTGATTAGCTCCTTTAAGAAAGTCAGGACGCGACGGCTTTTGGATAATCCTTATCAACTTGAATCCTTAGGTAAAGTTTTGTTTTCCTCCACGAACTATTAGCCTTCTTCTGTCATGTTCACTTGGACCGAATTCAGACAACCGTATTGTAAATCCGTGTTATTAAGAAATTCGTTTTCTTATGACAAATTGTTCTATTTAGCAATTGAATATGAATCAACACCTCCTTCCTATGATGATGTAATGAACAAACAAAAAACAAAACATGTTAGTACAAAAATAAACAACCAACAAAGTACCTAATCGGGTAATTGGTAGGGTTCGGAGTGGCTCTACCTAGGGTAAGTTCCTAGGTCTCTCTATATGTGGCTCGGCTCTAGAATAAGGGTACCGGAACCAGCAAATTCCTCAATCTTCACCCATTATAGGCTCATATAGATCAATTTCAGTTCGGGGGGATACATTTCCCTATGACCATGCGGAGACGAAAATCTCACGAAATCATCGGTACGGATGTACCCCGGAAGCAATCCACTAGCCCATGCGGAGGTGAAAACCTCACGAAAGCGTAGTTTCTTACTCCTACTTAGAAGATGTGACCACACTGGTCATGCAATGAAATGCAGTACTATTATACAAGACCCGCACCAAAACAATCATACAATCGAATGCAATCGAAAGATACATGATTTTTAAAATACATTTTCGGTTTTTGACAAAAGGACAGTAAATAATCGATTTTTATGGCTCGACTCTCAAGTCCCCAACGGAGTCGCCAAGCTGTCGAAACCATCCCTTTTTCAAATATTTTAAAATTTTAAATTTAATGAAAATAAGGGGGGATCGACTTTTTGGAAAATAGAAATATGGAGTCACCACCGATCTTTTGTTTTGGTGTGATCAGATCACCTAGGGATTTGATTATTTTAATAAAACATTTTTGGTTTACTAAAACACCGATTATGGTCTATGAAAATTTTAGAAAATGGGCTCGGGAGTCGGTTACGTATGAGGAAGGGTTAGCACCCTCACTACGCCCAAAATTGGTACCAAATCGATTAAACATTGTCTTTATGTCTAAAATTAAAAATGTTTTTGAAATGTTGTTCTTTTTTAATAACATTTGGATAACCCGAGTTGATTGTCAAAAATCTTCTCGTTTCGACGTCCAGAAATTTATAATTTGAAAATCACAAAAGGATGCTCAACTATTTAGTCCAACGGAAAACCGAAACCCAGCACAGTAGGGCACGATTCCTTAAATTTCTAAACATTGACCATTGCCTCACCTTAGAAAATACGAGTGAAATTCCAAAGAGATATTCGATTGTTTTGAACAAACGAGAGATTGCATCCCAGCGCGATAGGGCACAACTCTCGAATTGCCAAACATCGAACATAGCCTTTGTTTTAAAGGGTTTTCTTAAAAGACATGAGTGAAAACCTAAAGGAATATTTGATCGTTTTGAACAAACGAGAAATCACAACCCAGCACGATAGGGCATGATTCCCGAATTGTCAAACACCGAGTATTGCCTTCGTTTTAGAGGATTTTTTTAGAAGACCTAAATGGAATCTCGAAGGGATATTTGATTATTTTGAGCAAACGAGAAATTGCAACCCAACACGTTAGGGTACGATTCCGCGAATTGTCAAATATCAAACTTTGCCTTCGTTTTAAAGAATTTTTAAAAGGCATGAGTGAAAGTTTGAAGGGATATTCGATTATTTCGAGCAAACGCGAAATTGTAACCTAACATGTTAGGGCACTTTTCCGCGAATTGCCAAATATCGAATCTCGTCTTCGTTTTAAAGAATTTTTAAATGTATAATCATAAAAATAGCTTAAAACGTCTTAATGCGTTTTGAAATAAGACGAAATTGATCATAAAGATTTGAATTTTATAAAACCACATTTCATAAACCAAATGAAAAGTAATGATAGAGGATAATGTGCACGCATAAGATACAATCAATTAACGAACTAAAAATTAAATACAACTAACCAAAGAATATAATCCGATTACAATCATGCATGGGAAATAATTGATATCATAATACAATGACGAAAATAATAATGTAACAATTCAACACAACCAAAACAATACACACAATAACATGTCACAACAATATACATTGCGTGATATAAAATAATCAATGCAAGATGTAGAAAAACAACATAGCAATTAGAAGCTAATGTGCCATAATGATTTTAAAATAAAAACAAATAAATGGACACATAATATATAGGTTGACAAACTTGTATAAAAACTAGGAATAGGCATATAATTTTTGAAATGGATATTATAGAACCAAAGTTTAAATCAAATTGCATGTAAAATATTTTAGACACAAATTCATTTAAAAGTTGACACAGTACATGATAATTTAAATAATATATGTGCAAAAGAATAGAAAGGGTACAAGACGAGACATAACGTACAAAACAGATTTAAAAGACATATGTACATGTATAAAATAGTATTTAAATGTGAAATTTTAGACCAAAACAATGTGTAGTAAAATTTGTTTTTTTTTTAAAAAAAGGTGACTTATGTACGTAAAGGAATATATATATATAGAGAAAGAGAGAAAAATTTAAGAGAATTCATAAAATAACTCTAGTATGGGACTAAATACGTACATAGAACTAAATTGTTAACCGTTTATGAACAAATATACATGAAACATTTGAACAAGTGTTACATAAATATTATAGTATAAAAATGAACTACAAAATGGTGGTGAAAAATATGTGAAAAGGTCATTGAAATAGTTCAACAAATATATAAAAATATTAAGCACTTTAAAGTGACAAATATTACAAATTACAAATTACAAATTACAAACCTTGATTTTAAAAAAATGTACATGAAACATATATAGAATATTTAAAGAAATATCATATAAACATCGAAATAACATGATAAAAAGAAGCTTGAATTCATTACACAAAGAAGACTATAGGTATAAAATCATGGATCTAATAAAGTATATAGATCAAATATATGTACCAGTATATATATAAGTATTTAATCAAAATGTTATATAAAAGCGTTAAAATAATTTAACGTGAAAATAATTTTAAAACGATGATTTTATAAACAAAATAAAGTTTTCAAAAGAACTCAACGCATATACACACGTATATGAAAATATTAGGAACTTTAAAAGAGTAAGCATTACGAGTCAAAAACTCAATTAAAATACTACATGTACAAATATATATTATCTAAAATAATATTGTACAAGAATGTTAAAATAATCTAAATAAAAATCTTCAAAAACAAATGTACAAATATAACCAAACAAATTGATTAAAATAGATCGATATAGAAATATTAAGTATGTTTAAAAGGTAAGTTATACAAATAGAAAACTAAAATAAAAAAGAATTAAAATAAGATGAATAGTTTATAAATAAATAAAAAAATGAAAATTGGGTCAATAAATAACCCGAGCAAATATGTAGGGACTAAAGCTGGAAATATTCCAGATGCCCAAAACGCGACACTGTACTGTGGACTAAGTGCAAACGCGCACAAATTGCAGGGGTAATTTAAAAAAATACTGAAGCATAAGTGCAAGCTGATTGAAACGTGGTGCGAAAAGAGAGGGGCTGATTTGGGAAATATACCCTCATCGCGAAAACACGCGGGTCATCGGGGCAGCAAATTGGATCGGGTCGGGCGTGATTAGACGGCGTCATTTCTGATCCATTGAAATGGGCTTAAAACGGCGTCATATTTGATCCTTTAAAAGGACCTAAACTGAATCATTCGGCCAAACAAACCCTAGCCTCCCCTTTTTTCAGCCGAACTAAGCCAACCCCCTTTGGCCATGGCCCTATCGCAGCCTACAACCGACCAGTTTACAGCCCAGTGATTCCTCCTCCACCTTCAACTTCAGTGAGGCAAGGAAGAATCAGTGGCAGATTCACAACGTAAGGCTTCATTTTTATCTTTTCTTTTATTATTAGATGCAAAGAATGAAAAAGAAAAGCAAAGGGAGCAGATCGAGAGAGAAAAATGTAACAAACCCCAAAGATTCAAAACCGAAAATCACCTCTCTATTTTTTGCCTTTTATTGCTTTTGTATGTGTTCGTGAATGTGCGTCCCCCTTACAATCGAAAACTAGTAGGCTTTATAGCTGAATATTCAAAAATGAAATAAAATACACAATTTTTCTTTGTTTTTTCGCTACTACTGCGTTTGTTTGTTTGCAGGTACGGAGTATGAGCGTGTGCTGGCACTTGGCGTGGAGGTGTACGACGTACAATGTACGGAGGCGTTGGAGGCTGCTGGAGGCTTGTTGCGACGCAAGGGCAAACCCTAGGGTTCTTGGCTGGCTGAAGTTTGTTTAAGTTTCGGGCCATTTGGGCCGCGGGTGTTTTGGGCTTGTATTAGGTTTGGGCTTGTAATGGACTGACGTTTATTCTTTTTTGGTTTATTTTGGGTTTCAAAAGGGGCCGGGCAAATTGGCCTATCTACAACTTCCACACTTGCTCATTAACCTTCCTCAAGGACTTAGCTACTCATAATCTAGAGACCATTTTCCTAAGAATTGATTTAAATCAGTCAAAACAAAAATTAAACTAAAACAAAAGAAAGATAGAAATTGATTCGTTTGATAAATTAGATGCGCTCGGTTCTGCAAAACCCTTTAACAACTAGTGAGATATCGATGTTGACAAGCAAAAAGTGAATGAAAAATATAAAAATACTTAATAACAAAGTCTTGGAATCAAATCAAATCTAAGTTATAACAAGAGATAAAAAATATTCGGAAAAGAAAATAAAAACCTAATTAAAATCCTAATTAGAACTAAGGGCCCCTTTGGATGGACAGTGCGTTTACCTACGGTTAGTGTAAAAACAGCGGTGGTGGTAAGACTAGATACTCTAATGATATTATAACATGAGAAAAAAAGAGCTAAAACACATTACGATTGACTCTCTCTATGAAATAAATAGTCAAGAATTTAAAATAAGATATAAAAATCACGGCTTTACAACAAGTGTGACAAGTCAGTTGTAATATTTGTAGTGTTCTAAGGATTGAACCCATGAGAATCGTGGATTGGCTCAATTACTAAATAACACACGTATAAGATAAAGAGCCTAACTAACTAATCGCAAAAAACTATATTATGGCAAATCATAAAATTAAGAGAAATTAATCTACTTTACTATTTAGTTAGAAAGGACCAAATTGTAAAATAACTATTATAGAACAATTGGTGGTTGGTTGACATTGATGTGGTTTACTAATCCTTGGATTAACTTCCAAAATGACTCTGTTTTACCTCTAGGTCTCCACATTACCAAGTTAGACAAATTAATCTGGATTATCTCTCGATATCATCGGTTAACTCGGGACTAATGAATCGGTGATAACAAGATCTCCTCTTGGTCTCACTTGCCTTAATGTTCCCCTCAGATCGTCAATCCTAAGTTTTTAAGTTCATTCAAATTAGTCCAATTTATTACAATTTGACCATTCATCCAAAAATCAGCTTACTATATCTCCATCAACCAACCTCTTAAAAGTTTAGTTACTCATGCTGAAAATAAAACTAATAACCATGTAAATGAAGAGCAAAGAAGTAATTATAGTAAAGCTTAAGAAAAATATAAAAGTTGAGATTTTTATGTAAGAAAATGTAAAAAGCATGTAAAAAAACATTCAACAAGAAAATCTAATGGAATAAACATAAAAGGAGAAAACTTTAACAAATACAAAGTAAAAAAAATGGAATACATTAAACTAAATCTAAAAATGTCTTACAAACAAGTTACAAGGACTAAAGATGAAAATAAACCTAAGCTATAGTGATAACTAACTTAACTAACACTAAGAACAACTAAAACAAGAAGAAAAGTTGCTGGGAAATGTAAAATCTATAGCTAAAGAAATGAAAATAAAAAAACCATAAAAGAAGAAGAAGAAAAGCTAAGCGAAAACCTAGAGAAAACTAAGCCTAAACTAAGGTAATGTATCCTCCTTTTTCTCTCACCCAATTTTTGGTTGATATAGCAGTTATTCTAACCCACTTTGTGTGCCCAAAATAACCTTGAATGGGCTTTCACTGATTGGTGGTTCGGGTGGACAAAGACTAACCTTTTGTCTAATTTTGTCCCCTCACAATATTGTATTGCAACACTATAAAAGAGGATATCGCGATACCTCTGATAGTTCCAAAGGTGGGGGTCTTCTTAAAGGGTGGAGATAGTGATACCATTGAGGGTGGTCTCCAGTCTTCGAGTCTGGTTGAGGTATCGCGATTCCAAGGTTTGGATATTAAAATTCCCTCTCCTTTGGTGCCGTTTTCATTCATTTTCAACCTCCAACACATCCCTACATTACTCAACCATATGTTAGGGGCCCCAATAGCTCTATTGACCAAATTGAGTCTCAAAATGAGTAAAAATAAGGCATTTGCACTTATTAACTTAAAATCTAAAATTTTCAAAAATTACAAAAAAAATGCTACTTTGCTTGAGAATAAGCTCTTTAAGTATACCAAGAAAGCTTAATTTGCCATATCAAATTACGATAGATGACACCACACTAGAGGTAAATGCCCATCCAAATAGGCCTTAAGTCTACTAACTAAAACCCTTAAGGGAGCCTTCTAACGACCTCCCATAGCTTAGCCTAAGCTTTTCTATTTATAGGCAAAGTTAGCTGCTCAATTAGGTCAATTACAAACCTTAATTATGCTAAATATGGATTGTGCGAACGAAAACACCATTAATTAATTTTTCCCATCCATCAAACCTGTGTTGCGATACAGGCCTATGCATGTTGCAACACACAACTTTGAATCTCACATTTGGAGTTCGATCTGCTGTGTTGCAACCTCAGAAGCTCGTGTTGTGACCCGATTGTCTTTTTTAATGCTTTTGGGCCTAAAAATAGATGTATTGCACACTCAATTAACTCATTAAAACTACCTTAAGACTCGTATTGGCCCAATAGGTGAACTAACACAAATCTATTTGCGTAAAAATGCTTATTTTACAAAAAATTAAATATAAGCTAATAAAACTGAAAATGCTATACAATAACATAAAACGGCTTAAAAAAACCTCGTTAAGTGTTGGAAAGTACCTAATTTGCCACTACAAATTATGGCAGGTTAGGTGGGAGGTTAAGTTTTTTGTGGCTTGTTTATGGTGACTTTAATGAGATTCTTGCTAATTGTAAGAATCAAGGTAGGGCGAAGCAACTTTCTGTGGAAATGTAGGCATTTAAGGATGTGTTGGATGAAACCATGTTTATTGATTTTAAATTGAGAATGAGTTTGTTTACTTGTTCTAACAATCGAGAGGGTGATGGTTGGAATGATGGAAATGTGCAAGTGTACAAAATCACAACAAGTAATAAAGTGACAAGTAAATGTCAAGTTATCGTACCTATAGGGACTGTGCAAAGAAATATTTGTGAAATAAAGAATTTAACTAGTTGGTGGTGAAAATTTGATGATTTGAAAAGGGGTTTAATTAAGATTAAAAATTAAACTAAGTAAAATAAAATAAAAATAACAATTTCCAATGCACGATTTCAAAACAAGTTTTAATCAATATGACACAAATGTGCTAGATCAATTGCATTCTTTAACTTAAAATTATCATAACCATGTTCGTGTTTGTTATGAATTTAATTCTCGAAAACTCAGCAATTTGCTAACTTATGAACATACTCACTTACCAAAATCAATTTATCTCTTTGATATTCTTAAGATTTCTTTAGATTTTTTTGATGCTGACTGATGTGATTTGCCTGCAAATCTCTTTCTAAAGTCTCTAGCCTCAGAATTCACTTTTCTTTTGTCTTTGCTAAGCTCTTCGGCTTTGCAAACTCTATCAACTAGAACGACAAACTCTTTTAGCTCAAAAATCCCAACTAACAATTTGATTTCTTCATTTAATCCATCTTCGAACCTTTTACACATTATAGCCTTAGAAGAAACACATTCACGAGCATATTTACTGAGTTGTACAAACTCTATTTCATATTTTGTTATCGACATACGACCCTGTTTTAGTTCAGGAAATTCATTTTGTTTCTGATCAATGAACCATTAGCTGATGTATTTCTTTCTGAATTCAACTTGAAAGAATTCCCAAGTAACTCTTTCTCGCGGAACTACGGATATCAAGGTATTCCACCACTAAAATGCAGTGTCTCTCAACAGTCATACAACATATTTTGAACATTCTGCAGGTGTGCAAGAAAGTTCATCAAATACCCGAATCGTGTTCTCAAGCCAAAATTCAGCTCTCTCAGGGTCATCGCTAACAGTAGCTCTGAATTCCTCAGGCCCATATTTTCGTGTCTTAACAACAGGTGGATTATTCAATCGCAAAGGATCCATACCTTAAGGAACTACAGGGATTAGTTTGGGAATAGGTGGGGGTGGAGGTTGTTGAGTAGCTGGGTTCATACGAATATATTGAGTGAATCACTCATTCATCATTTGGAAGAAGGCTTCTTTAGCCTCACCTCCGTGACTACTCGACACGGGTCTAGATTCAGAAGGCGCTGTCCCTTGAGCAGGAGCTGGCGTATTACTCTCAACATCATCTACTATAGATTGTCCGGGATCCATTACTATACAAAAACATAGTTTATAAGGTCAGGATTCATCACACTATCACAAGTTATATATATGTCATATATAGCTAGACTCACACACACGCTACTTTAGTCCTAAAATCAACTAAACCGTAGCTCTAATACCAATAAATGTAACACCCCTCACCCGTATTTAATGCCGGAATAGGGTTACGGAGCATTACCAGACTTACAAAATAATTAAACATCCATTTAGCATACATTTTCTCAATTTAGGAATTCATCATTTAATCTCAATCAATTTGTCCCTTATAAGAGCCTACGAGGCCCTAAACATTCTTTGGGAGTGATTTGGGACTAAACCGGCAACTCAAGAAACTTTCAAAAAACTTTGAAACTTTTTTCTCAACATAGGGGATACACGCCCATGTGGCCAGGTCGTGTGTCTCACATGGCCACCAGACACGCCCGTGTCACAGGCTATGTGGACATTTGAAATGGGAGCACATGGCCATGTCCCAGCCCATGTCTGACCCCGTGTAACTCTCTGGCTAGGGTCACACGGCCAACACACACGTACATGTGCCCTAAAAATGGCCATACACGTCGGTATGCCTGGCCGTATGTAACAACTTATTTTTAGTCAAATCAAAACAGTGGTTTTAGGACCACAAATCTGAGGTTGAAATCTTTATTTTATTGTTATTTTAATGTTTACAGCATGATAGCATGTATGTGTGAAAATTTCGTGAAGAAATTTTATCATTTAAATGGTCAATTTGAGAAAAAAGACTAAATCGCGTAAAGTGCAAAAGTAGTGTTCTATTAGCTAAAGGTGTTTAATAAAGTTGAAGTCCTTATGTGGTAAATATACCAATGTTTGTTTAAATGGACATTTATGTTCGTTAAAAATGAATTTATAAAGGTTAAAACTTAATGTTAAATTAATAATTAAGTTAATATGTTTAATAAAACAAAAAGAAATTAAGTGTCATCTTCTTTAATAGGAGAAACCACCAAAATCAGGGATTGAAAACACCATTTCAAATCTTGAAAATTTCGGCTATGGTATATTGAGCATGTAAGTCCATTTTTAGTTCCGTTTTTAATGATTTCTATGTTTTTGTGATCGTTGCAACTAGTACTAGCTAGCCCAGTGACTAATTTACAAAAATGTTAAAGATTTTGGAAGTTTCCATTGATGAATATGTATGATTTTTGATGTTTAATGATAGATTATATATATTTGATGTTAGTTAAACAAGTTTTGTTAAGTGATTTTTGGTAAAAATGCAAATTAGGGGCTAAATTGTGAAATGTGAAAAATGTGTGGTTAAAGTGTGAATAAATTGAAAATATGGGCTGCTAGTAACATGTATTAAATTTGAATAAGCATGGGTTTGTACTAAATTGCATGAATTTACAATTTTATGTGATAAGGACTAAATTGTAAAAATGTGAAAGTTTAGAGGAAAATGTGTAAAATAGCCCTAAAGTGTATTTTGGACTAAATTGAATGAATAGTTGATTAAATAAGCTGATTTTGATTACTTATAGATCAAGAAAAGAGGAATTCAGACTTAGATCGGGGAAAAAGCAAAGTAATTGAATAGTCGGTTCGTTTCGTCATTTCTGTACACGAGGTAAGTTTGTATAATTGAACTTAAATGTGTATCTATTTTTTTGATGGATGAAATTGAGATAGTATTTATTCTAATAGATAAATGTGGAGATATTAAATTTAATGTACGATTTAAGTAAACGAGATGCTAAATAAGACCATAGCTAGGCTATGGAAAATTGGATAATAAGTCCATAATCGGGTTATGGCATGTGAATGTAAGACCACGGCAGGGCCTTGGCAATTATGTGTAAGACCATAGTTGGACTATGGCATCGAAAAAATCAAAGTGTAACATCCCGAATTAGGGCCTATTCGAAGTAGTGGTTTTGGGGCCACAAATCCGCTTAAAATAATTATTTTATGATCATCATGAGGTCTAGGATATGAAAATAAGCATGTGTTAAAGTTTCATGAAGAAATTCTATGCTTAATTATAAACATATCTCCGTCGAACAAATGAAAATGGTAAGGGTTAATTTCAATTTTTGAATATTATTTATGTTTTTTTTCATTTGTGCAATTTTAATTAATTTTTATTTTACAAATTTTTATAACAGCCTGTAGATCGGATGTTACAATGTTATATTCGTAATATGTTTGGTCCTCCATCACCGTTGATAGAAAATTATTTGAGGGAAACGAATTTTTGGCACGTGGCCAATATAGGCCGGGGTGCAAGTTGGACCCGAAACTCATCAACGCATTCATAGAGAGGTGGAGATCCGAGACACACACATTCCATCTTTCATGCGGAGAGTGTACCATCACTTTGGAGGACGTGCAGTTACAATCAAGATTGCCAGTGGATGGGTCCTACTCACCAGGTCCATTCAATCTACTGATTAGGGAGCCATATGGTATAATCTTTTGGCTGCGATTCCGAATAATATTTACGGAGGTCAGATTGAGATGAGCTGGTTACGAGACACATTCCCGGAGCCGGGGAATGATTCCACTGAAGTAGAAAGAATATGATATACTCGGGCATACATCCTTGAGATCATTGGAGGTTATCAGATGTTGGACTTGTCACGAAAATTCGTACATCTGATGTGGCTGCTGAAACTCGTTGATTTTAAAGTAGCTAGCGAACTTAGTTAAGGGTCTGCCATGTTGGCAACATTGTACCGGGAGACGTGTAAGGCGACGAAACCAAATAAAGCCAAAATCGGAGGTTGTCTATCACTACTACAATCATGGGCTCGATTTCGCTTTCCATTTTTACGTCATTGAATGAACTACCCATATACATTCTCACTCATAACAAGGTAAAATTTATATTAGATTTTACAATTATTACATAGATTTAAAATATAATTTATGCTAAAATTTTATTTAATTAGGTAGAACCATTCGGCGAGTTATGTTGGAATACCTACAGCTCTTGAAGATATACAAATTCTATTAGACCAATAGTCGGAAGCGCAAGTAAGTATTAAATAATAAATATATACATAAAATATTTTTTTCATATTTAGTATTTAATATTATGTATATAATTAATATTTTTATCACGTTCATATAGTTTCAATGGACACCATACGAGTATCTAGCAATTCGAGTAGTAATTCCAAATGAATTCTTTCAAAATCCAAACATTTGGCATGTTAAGGTCCCATTGGTCAACTATACTATCGAGATGCACTAGACAGATAGTGTTGCAGTAATTTAGATTCTAACAACCGATTCTCATGACACTTGAGGTGCTTGATGATGGGCACAAAATCGACTTATGACAATCAAATACGCATTGGTCGGTATTCTTCTCAGAATATATCAAAATTTGAGATCATATACCTACTCGCGAACCGATCATTATTCCAGAGTTATCGTGCGCGCCGAATTATATGCCATGGTTTAGGATCCTTGGCAAGCCATATTTTCTCTCAAAAGAGCAAAAGAGTCGAAAAATCCGTGTCGGAAGGGAACGACAGGGCCCTTTAAATCCAAGGAGAAAGGATAATGGTACACGCCCATGAACAGCGCCCACACAATCACCAGGCCAATGTCGCAAGCAATGACACCCACACCACAGCCCTTTCAGATTATGCCAGGTGCGTATCCTAACCCTTATATATTTCCTTTTCCTAGTCCTATGCCAGGTTGGAATGCATGGCCCAATACATCTCCTTTCCTGATGACTTCGACTCAACCGATGATATATAGGCCATTGTCGCAGGAAAGATCGCACGAGGCACCATTGGAGAGCTCATCTTATTTCCAATCCCCGTCGCCTTATGGGATTCAATCACCTCTACTGAAGGTGATGCAAACACCTCTACATTCTTTATTCTATCAAGGTAGGTTATCCTCCCGACACCCACAACCAGGACAACCACAATCTCCACCAGAGCAACCACAACACCCACCAAAAGCTGAACCAAGAGCGTAATTGTTGACCACCCCCATGTGGCACTGATTCTGACCAACATATACATTGATTTTTGATAAACCGTAATTTATACATATTTTTATCTCATGCTTAGCACATTTATGGATGATTTCTCCTTAGACTTGGTGAATTCGATGCTTCTAATTTTTTAATTTCATGTACTTAGGTAAGCATAGGAGATTAAAAAGAGCGAGAAATGACAGAGAAAATAGACCCACATAGGAAATCAACATGGCCTGGACTTCCTCACACGGGCGTGTCACACGGCCGTGTCCATTTGGCAAGATCAAAGCACGACTTGCACGGGTAGACTACACGCCCGTGCCTATTCAACAACCTTGATCACGGGCTAGAGTAATCGCACAGGGGCGTGTCACACGGGCATTTCCCTGCCGAGCCTAATTATAGTCCTATTCAGAAAAGGCCAATTTTTAGTCTGATGATGTCATTCGCCTTCAGTTGTTTCCCTTTTTGTTGAGGAATAAGGCTAAACAATGGTTGAACTCGTTACCACAAGGGTCAATCACTACTTGGGAACAAATGACCGAAAATTTTTATTAAAATATTTTTCACTGGCTAAAACAGCCAAATTACGTAATGATATCTCTTCTTTTGTGCAGATGTATTTAGAAACACTCTACGATGCATGGGAGAGATACAAGGACCTTTTGAGAAGGTGACCTCACCATGGGTTACCACTCTGGCTACAGGTTCAAACGTTTCATAATGGCCTAAATCCTTCGACTCGACAGATGATTAACGCAGCCGTTGGTGGAACTATCAACAATAAGACACCTGAAGATGCTTATAAATTTATATAAGAGATGTCACTGAATAATTATCAGTGGCAAGTCATGAGGACAAAGCCAATGAAAACAGCTGGCATTTTTAACATCGATTCGGTCACCATGCTCTCTAATCAGGTAGAACTTCTGAATAGAAAAATTGACGGTTTTCTTGGTTCTTCACAGGTTCACCCAGTAATGAAGTGCGAAGCAAGTGGAGGTGGATCTAGCAATTCAGAAAACCCACCCTATGGCCACAACATGGAGAACAAGCAATTAAACTACATGGGTAAAAATCCTTGATCTCAAAATAATCCTTATAGTAATACTTTCAGTGCAGATTGGAGGAACCATCCAAACTTTTTATGGGAGGCCAAGGGAATCAGCGATCACTACCACCTCCAGGCTTCCAACAACCACCCTACCAACAAGAGAAAAAGCTGAACCTTGAGGAGAAGCTAACAAAATTCATCTCAGTGTCAGAAACTCGTTTTTAGCATACTGAAACAACACTTAAGAATCAACAAGTGTCAATTCAAGGGCTCGAAACTCAGATAGGACAGCTTGCCAAACTAATTTCTAAAATACCACCAGGAAGTCTACCTAGTAACATTGAACCCAACCCAAAATAACACGTGAAAGCAGTTACACTAAGGAGTGGGAAAGTGTTAGCTGAATTTGAAAAGAAGCCACCACAAGAAGCTGACAAAAAGAAGGTCGAACCCGAAAACAATGACAATCTAATGCCAAAAGAATATAAACCACCAATCCTATACCCAGCAAAGTTGAAGAAAGACCGCATGGATGTACAATTCGGTAAATTTCTTGAACTTTTTAAACAACTGCATATTAACTTACCTTTTGTTGAAGCTATATAGTAGATGCCTACATATGCAAAATTTTTAAAGGAGATTCTAACAAACAAAAGGAAGTTTGAAGACTTATCTACAGTAGAACTTAATGAGGAGTGCTTAGCCGTACTCCAAAATAAACTGCCAACTAAACTGAAAGATCCAAGAAGTTTTACTATTCCCTGCTTAATTGGTAGTTTGAATGTTGATAAAGCACTAGTTGATTTAGGCGCCAGCATTAATTTGATGCCATATAAAATGTTTAAACAACTTGGTCTTAGGGAACCTAAACCCACTAGGATGAGTATTCAATTAGCTGATAGATCTGTTAAATATCCTAGGGGAATTATAGAGGACGTACTTGTAAAAGTAGATAAATTTATATTCCCCGTTGATTTCGTTGTGCTAGACATGGATGAAGATGTTGAGGTTCCTTTAATCTTAGGTCGGCCATTTTTAGCCACTGCTAGGGCTGTAATTGATGTGGGTGATGGTAAATTGGTACTTAGAGTAGGTGACAAAGAGATTATTTTTAAAATTTATGATGCCATGAGATTTTCTAGAGAACAGGATGACTCATGTTATTTTATCGACTCTATTGATCATGCTACTCAAGATTCTTTTCAGGAAATCGTACACAATGACATGATGGAACTGTGTCTTGCCCAAGGAGAGGGGATGGATGATGATTCTGAAATAGGAACCGAACTAAACTCCAATGACACCTCCCCAAAACTAGCAAAATATGAGGGAATTAAGGTAAAAGATGAACTTAAGCAAAAACCCTCTATTGACGAACCTCCCAAACTGGAACTTAAACAATTGTCGAATCACTTGAAATAAGTATTCCTTGGAAATAACTCTACATTACCGGTAATTATTTCATCCAACTTGCAACCCAAGGAGAAAGAGGAATTACTCCAAGTATTAAGATAGCATAAAAGGGCCATAGCTTGGAAAATTTCTGACATTAAAGGGATCAGTCCTTCTTTTTGCACCCACAAAATTTTAATAGAAGATGAGTATAAACCATGCATGCAAGCCCAAAGACGACTAAACCCCAACATGAAGAAAGTTGTTAAAGCTGAAGTAATTAAACTCCTAGATGCTGGAATAATTTATCCTATTTCTGACAGTTCTTGGGTGAGTCTAGTGCAAGTTGTTCCTAAGAAAGGAGGCATGACTGTTGTAGCCAATGAGAAGAATGAATTAATCCCAACAAGGACAGTCACAGGTTGGAGAGTGTGCATTGATTATAGGAAGCTAAATGATGCCACGAGAAAAGACCACTTTCCCCTTCCATTCATTGACCAAATGTTGGAAAAATTGCCAGGACACATGTACTACTGCTTTTTAGATGGACTCTCTGGATATTTCAAAATCCCAATAGCTCTTGAAGATCAAGAAAAGACGACATTTACATGTCCATACGGTATGTTTGCTTATCGTGGAATGCCTTTTGGATTATGTAATGCTCCTGCCACTTTTCAGCGCTGCATGATGGCCATTTTTGACGAACTCGTAGAAGTCATCATAGAGGTATTTATGGATGATTTCTCAGTTTTCGGTAACTCTTTTCATCTTTGCCTCAAAAAATTAAAACGGGTGTTAATAAGATGTGAGGAAACAAACCTTGCGCTTAACTGGAAAAAATGTCACTTTATGGTTCAAGAAGGTATTGTGTTAGGACATAAAATTTCTTATAGAGGGATTGAGGTTGATAAATCTAAAATTGAAACCATTGAAAAACTACCTCCCCCTAATTCGGTTAAGGCTATTAGAAGCTTCTTAGGACATGCTGGGTTTTATAGAAGATTAATTAAAGACTTTTCTAAAATAGCTAAGCCTTTGACTAAATTACTAGAAAAAGATGTGCATTTTAATTTTGATCAGGAGTGTTTAGAAGCATTGAATACTTTAAAGGATAAACTGACTAAAGCTCCAATTATAATTGCACCTGACTGGAATTCACCTTTTGAACTAATGTGCGATGCGAGTGATTTTGTAGTAGGTGCAGTTTTGGGACAGCGAAGAGATAAACATTTTCAACCTATCTATTATGCTAGCAGGACTTTGACAACCGCACAAGAAAATTACACCACCACGGAGAAACAGCTGCTAGCTGTGGTTTTTGCATTCGATAAATTTAGGTCATATTTAATATTGTCTAGAGTTGTCGTTTATACTTACCATTCCGCTCTTTGCCACCTTTTGACTAAAACTGATGCAAAACCTCGACTCATTCGATGGATCTTATTATTGCAAGAATTTGACTTGGAGATTAAGGATAAAAAAGAAGCTAAAAATCTTGCGGCTGACCATCTCTCCAGGCTTGAAAACTTAAGTACCAACAAACCATATGACATTGAAATAAATGATTCATTCCCTAAAGAACAATTTTTTGCTATATCTGATTTTGAGGTACCTTGGTTTGTAGATATTGCAAATTTTTTAGCCGCTAACATTATCCCAAAAAGGTTGACACATCAGCAAAAGAAGCGATTCTTCACTGATGTGAAAAACTACTTCTAGGAAGACCCTTTTTCTTTTCCGTAAATATGCAAATCAAATCATTAGGAGATGCGTTCCAAGGACAGAAGCATTGAAAATCTTGGAACATTACCACTCAGGATCGACTGGAGGACATTACGGTAGAAAGAAGATCGTACATAAAGTCCTCAAATCAAATTTTTATTGGCCCACTCTATTCAAAGACGCCAACAGGTATGTTACTTCTTGTGACAAATGTCAAAGGACAGGTAATATATCCAAATGTGATGAAATGCCTCAGACATATATGCTCTCATATGAAATATTTGATGTTTGGGGTATTGAATTCATGGGTCTATTCCCTAATTCATTCAGGAATAAATACATCTCAGTAGTTGTTGATTATATGTCCAAATGGGTTGAAGCCCAAGCTTTACCTACTACTGATGCTAGAGTAGTAGTATGATTCCTTAAGAAACTTTTCTCTCGATTTGGTACACCTAGAGCAATTATCAGTGATAGGGGTACTCATTTTTGTAACACCCAATTTGACAAGACCCTTAAGAAATACGGAGTTCATCACAAAACAGCTACCCCTTATCACCCTCAAACTAGTGGCCAAGTCAAAATAGCGAACCGAAAGCTTAAACGTATCCTAGAAAAGACAGTAGAATTAAATAGGAAAGATTGGGTGATGAAAGTAGATGATGCTTTATGGGCCTATAGAACTGCTTTTAAGACTCCCATAGGAACATCTCCTTACAGACTTGTTTATGGGAAAAGTTGTCACCATTATGGGCTATAAAATTTCTAAACCTTAACCCCAAACTTGCAGGTGAAAATAGGTTGATTGAGTTGAACAAGTTAGATGAGTGGCGAGCCAATGCATATGAAAATTCGCGCCTATATAAGAAAGTGAAGAAACACCGCCACGACACTCATTTGAAGCAACGGAAGCAATTTGAAGTTGGAGATCTTGTCCTGTTATATAACTCGAGGCTCAAATTGTTTCCTGGAAATCTTAAACCACAATGGTTAGGTCCTTTTGTAGTTCAAACTGTGTTTCCATATGGCACAGTAGAGGTAAGTCATCCATCACAAGGCACTTTTAAGGTAAATGGACATCGTCTCAAAATGTATAACGGTGAGAATTTCAAAGACGATAAAGAAGAGCTACGGCTCCACGAAGTTACCTAAATATACCCACAAGGTAGAGTCGAGCTTAGACTATAAACAAGCGCTTCTTGGGAGGCACCCCGAGCACTAACAGTGTTGACTTCTTTAAATTTTAGTCTTTAACATTTAATTCACTAACTGAGTCACTGAAGACAAGATTTCCAGAACCATACGGCTAGGCACACGGCATGCCGTAGGACGTGCACATACCACGAGATGCAACACGACCGTGCGATACGGCCTTGTGAAAATAGATCAAAAACGTTTCCCCAACACGGGATCCGATAAATTGCCACGGCCGTGTGACATGGCCATGGGCAATCCTACCAAATTAATAAAGGCAACCGACATAACTGTGCCCATCGACCGTGGTCCAGCCTATCAAAATAACACGGGCGTGCACCTGCATCCACGGGCATGGGAGAAGCGAACAAATATTGACACGGCCGTGCGACATGGCCGTGTACACTAATGTGCCCAATTTTAAAAACCATGAAATGCACGGGCTGAAATGAAGGCACACAGGCGTGCCCCACGGCCGTATGCCCTAATTTCTCCATAAACACCTATTATTTATTTTATTTTTATCTTTATATTTTGAAATTACTTTTTATTTCCTTTTAATACTATTTTATCTTGATTTTTACAATTTTTATTTTCGGCTATTTCATTACGAGTAATTATGCTTCATTATATTTCCTAAAGAGTTCCTGAATTTATCACAGTCATAAAGAGCTCCAAAGCTCATCATCAAATAGGAACTAAAAACTCCAATGGCAAAGGACTTATGGACTAATGAACCTCTACACCGGAGTATCCTCTTCCACTCTCATCATTGCCTTGGCCGATTATTCTCTATACCTCCAATTTAAGGAATTCATTTATCATTCAGGAAGTTTCACTTCTCTCCCTATTTATGATTATATATCTATATATTTCAATATATTTATCTTTGTACATTGAGGGTGATGTACATCTTAAGTGTGGGGGGTCTTTTATATCATCATTAGCTATCCTTGAATTTTGTCTTATTCTTACGTGAATCACTCATATCACTATTAGAATGAATTTTAATTAATTTATGATTTTTATTGATATGTCCTGAATTAAAACATAGGCATTCATGCATTGATTGTTTAAACTTTAAGATATTAGGGAATCAAGCATGGTAAGTTAATTTTTTAAGAATTATAAACTTTTCGGTTGTTTCCTTAAGTTTAGGTATTATCGTGAGTTGAAATTCACAAGTTTAAACATCAAAAAGCCATAATTTTTGTGAGATCTTGAGCCTTTAGAGCATATTTTATTCCTTTCATGCTCACTTTTATTATGAGTGCGTCAGTTTTGATTTGTTATTCTAAAACTTGCTTGATTATGCATGTCAAGACCACACCATTTAAGTTGATATGTCAAGATGATAAAGGCACTTAGGCTTAACCCACTCACTCCACAAAACCCTACCTTCATAATTAACCTTTAGTGAACCCCTTTGAGCCTAACAAGCCATTAATTGATTTACCCTCAATATTAACCCATAACCCATTATTGTTGAAATCTCCTAATTTGATCCCTATTTTTGTCGAGATTTGATTTGAACTAATTGCTTAGCTATGTTTTATTCTTCGTTGCAGCAATTAAGTTCCATGTATTTGACTTGTTCTTAAAATATATATATACTTCAATACATATTAGTAGTAATTCGTCGTTTTTGAGCTTGAGTGTTAATTCCATATTCTGAGAAAAAGCTCACTTGTATTCAACTGATGACTAGTTATTTTTCTAGCTAGGTAATTTTTCAATTCAATCTCGATTCTAACCTTTTCTTTCAGCTTGTGACCACACCCCCTAACCAAAGCCACATTACAACCCTCTAAAAGACCTTTTTGATTGATGTATCAGCTCAATATATAGTGGTGGAGATTTGATTTTCAAGCAAGCCTATGGCAATAGCTTTTCATATTAACTAATGAGTGCTTTAATTGATGTCCTTAAACACCTCGAGTGATTTGAGTGAACCTTTAGTGAGGATGTTAAACTCGGTGATATTTTGATCAAAGGTAATCACTTAGATGAGGGGAGACACCTATGTTTTCGTAATAAAATGCTCAACTTGGAATGTTTGAAACTTTGATGTACTTTTAGTTGAATTTTCAATGTATGAATACTTATGGATTATTTTGAGATATTATTGATAGGGATTATAAATTGAGAAGTGATCGCAGTGATTTGTAACAAGTAATAAATATTTATAATGAAGATCAAACCTAGACTAACTATTATCACGACGAAAAGACAAGCGCACCTATCGAACAATAGTATAGTAATGGCAAGATCGGGATATCGTACACAAGGGAACCAAAAGTACTGGTAATAACTATCTTTTTATTATCTAGCCTAAGAATAAAAGGGTTTGTTTATTAAACTAATTATCTAAACTAATTAACTAATTTAATTAAAGTGAAGAAAGAATTTGGAAAAAGACTTGAAGAGAAGCAATTAATAGAGACGACACCCAAGGAGGAATCCACCTAGATTTCACTTGTTATCTGACTCTGAACCGGACGATTTATTCACTTGACTTGATCCGTGTGTAACATCCCTTACCCGTACCCGAGGTCGGGATAAGGTACGAGGTGTTACCGGACAAACATACAAACATTAAACTAAAATACGGGCCATAAAATTTCATTCATATTTCTAAACGTTCATTTACTTACACATAGTCCCTTATTTGAGTCTACGGAGCCCAAAACATACTTTAGAAAGGGTTCGGGACTAAACCGAGAACTTACGAAAATCTTGGAAATTTCATACTTTAAGGCTCCACATGACCGTGTCCCAAAGTCGTATTCCATACACGGCTGAGACACATGGTCGGGTCTCTGCCTGTGTAGAATATACCTATGCTATTTTCCAAGCTTTGGTCAACCTTAATCTCTTACACACTTATACAAAATCAAAAGCATATAACATGGTATTCATTTAATGATTAAACATTCTCAATTAAACCACAAACATAGCATTTGTATGTCATCATACATGTGTCTCTCATACTCATTTTACCTTGTCTATTATAGTACCACTTATACATTTATACCAAGATTATCATCTTACCAAGTATCTTCAGCTTAATCATCAAGCATTCATATTTAAAGCTAGATCATATCTTTATAAAAATACCACAATTTAGATGCGCAGAATAACATGTTTGCCTGAAACATTTCAATTCAACTCCATACCCAACAAGCATTACATTGAGACTAGTCATATATATCTATACATGTCATGATACATATTATTCTCTTTCTGTTTTCTTATAAACACATATCATTTATTTCATTATATCAATATTTCATATACCATAGTTTCCATGTATTCCACATATACTTATTTTCCTCCTCCTCCCCTCCATTCCACATCCTTAATGTATATAGCATTCTTGTAAGTACGATTTCACAATTTACTAATAAATGCTCACATCAAACTGTCCACACGAGTCATAGTTACTTACTTATTTATAATTTGAGCTACAGAGCTCCAAATTAAGATCCATAAATTTCCCCTGAAACTAGACTCACATATCTTTCCACCATAAAATTTTGTATAATTTTTGGTTTATCCAATTAGTACAGTTTATTCAATAAAATTTCCCCTGTTTCACTTTCTGACAATTCTGACCTCTATTCACTAAAAATTAATTATCTCACAGTACAGAACTTGAATAATGTTCTTGTTGATTTATATTGAAAACAGACTCATTAGGGATTTTAAAAATATAATTTTGAGCCTCTAATTATTTTTCTCCAAATTTTTGTGATTTTCCAAAGTCAGAACAGGGGATCACGTAATCATTCTGAATCAGTCTCACAAAAACATAAATATCTCAAAATATATAACTCTTTTTCTTGCTCTGTTTCTTTTATATGAAAATAGACTTATTAATCTTTAATTTGACATCTCATTCAGTCTCTGATTCAATTGATACTATTTTTGGTGATTTTTCAAAATCACGTCACTGCTACTATCCAAAATAGTTTTATTGCTAATTCACTCTTTCACACTTTCTTTGTATTAACCTCATTTTAACATACATATCACAAATCATTTTCACCACATTTCATACATCACAAGTATAGGCCCATGATCACAAGATCACCATAAAATCATCCTCATGTATAACTTACTTGTTTATAATCTTACCACATCCTGGTCACTTAATGAACACATCATTCACATAACCAAGTTCCTGCACTTATTCATCACAACACTCACAAAGTAATACATAGAGAGTCTCCCGTTGAACACTTCAGAATATAATTTGGATACATGGAAAGTTTGCACATAAGTGCCATATATGTAGCCAAACTATCTGGTACGCATAGTAGCCTGCACTTAGTACTACACATGCAACCAATTATCCGGTACACGTAGTAGCCTGCACTTAGTACTACACATGTGACCTAACTATCTGATACACGTAGTAGCCTGCACTTAGTACTACACACGTGATCGAAGTTATCGGGTACGCATAGTAGCCTGCACTTAGTACTACACATGTGACCTAGCTACATATATCCCGTAGCTCTCTTGTCTACATGGTATACACATAGTATCACCCATGCGACCTAGCTACATCATAATGTCTTGTAGCTCTCTTGTACACATGATGTGCACTTAGCACCATACATGTGACCTAGCTACATACTATCTGTATCATCCAATCTTTCCGAAGGTTCAACCGGGATTTCTCTCTCTTTTCCAACAATTTCACCAATCAAGTAATTATCCACAAACATATTTCCAATATTATTATAAAATATCATAATACAAGTAATATTGATGTATTACTTACATATAAACTTACATCTTATTTAATATCAAGGCAATAACATTAAATTACACATTGCCTTATTAAAAATCATATGAACTTACAATTTCCCCATAATATCCATAATCATAGAAATCACATTTATGTATGATAATTCAATGCACTGCATGTACCATAGACATATTTTTAAATCAATTCATAAACTTGGCACCATAATCATTTAATTTAACATAATTCAATTAATTCACTAAATTTAACTTTCAAATTAAATTACAGCAATATTGCTGTATTATTATCATATCAACTTACATACTTTCAACACCTCGAAAATTATAATAAATATATCAATTTTACATTGAAACATGCATAAATAAATGCTTATTATACATATGAACTTACCTCGATACTAAAACGGCCATTTAACCAACTTTCCCATTTTTCGATTTTTCTCTCATTCTAGGTTCAAATCTCGTTTTATGGGATCTAAAACATCATATTTTACTTATTTAATTAATGTACTATTCAAAACAGTCCTTAACTCAAACTTTGGAAAATTTACAATTTTGCCCCTAAACTTTTGCATTTTTACACTTTTGCCCCTAGGCTCGGGAATTAAACTTCATCCCTTATTCTTATGTTTTATGACATGCTGATCACTTTTCTATTCTATGGCAACATCAAATTCCTACTCTAACATATACTTATGACTATTAGGTATTTTTACCGATTAAGCCCTTTTACTCGTTTTCACTTAAAACCGAGTAGCACAAGTTGTCTAACATAATTTAAAACCTCATGTTCTATCATAAAACATCAAAATAAACACATTTCACCTATGGTTATTTTTCCAAATATGAACCCTAGCTTAAATTATTGCTAGAATAAGCTTAATCAAATTACCGGGATTCTAAAAACGTAAAGAACTTGAAAAACGGGGTTAGAACGGACTTACTATTGAGCTCGGAAAGCTTGAAAACCCTAGCCATGGTTTCCCCCATGCTAATTTCGGCCTCCATGAAAAAGATGAGTAAATTTTGGCTTTATTTTCTCTTTTTATTTCTTTTAATTACCAAATGACCAAAATGCCCTTCCTTACTAAACTTTCAAAAATTCCATCCATGTCCAATTTTTGTCCATCACTTAGAAATTGGTAAAATTTCTATTTAAAACTCCTAATTAATATTTCAAAGCAATTTCAAACTAGAAACTTCAAGAATGCAAGTTTTATAACTTATTCAATTTAGTCCCTAACTTCAAATTGAGCACTTTATGCATAGAATTTCTTCATGAAATTTTCACACAATCATGAAATCATATCATAGACCTCAAAATAATCATAAAATAATTATTTTTATCTCAGATTTTGTAGTCTCGAAACCTCTATTTCAACTAGACCCAATTTTGGGCTATTACACCGTGAGACTCCCTAACCTATGTTATTATCCCTTTTGAGACTAATAACGTTTAACCATTAGTTGAATTAATCAAAATTTACTTCTTAATTAAAACCTTTAGGGAAGTAGTAAATCACTCTATGGACTCCCATATTAGGTTTCACCCTAATCTGGCAAAATCTCGCAACCCTATTTCTAGGCGTTTGATCAACTCCGCTTAATTAGGCCAAATCTACTCTTAGGCAAGGTCTATTCCTCCTCTGCATAAGCACATCAAATCATGAATTAATACTCAGACTATTAACTCAAGCATTAAGAACACATAATTAAGAACAAACCAAGTATTTATCATACAGTTCAGATAATAATAACAAGATCCATCATAGGTTTTATCCCCCTTAGGTATCTAAGGGGTTTAGTTCATAATAAAACAAGACTACATCTCAAAAGTATGAAAATAACAAAACATAAAGAAAACTCTAAAACCCCTAAAGGAATTCTGAGAGGGATCTTCAGTCTTGGAGTAGCTCCGGTTTTTGAGATGGATCGTCTGGCTTCCTTCAAGTAATTCCCGGTGTGTGGTTTTGTGTTCCAGAAAAATTCTGGAGAGCCTCCTTTCTAGGTCCTACTTAGGGGTTTTATATAGGCTTTTGATTGGCTTTTCTTTCCCCCTAAGTATCCTTTTTCCGTGTAGAATACAACTCCTTGAAAAAGGGACACGCCCGTGTGTTACGCCGAGTGCGATCCGTTAAATTGCCACGGCCGTGTGGGCTCAATGGCCAGGCCGTGTAAGTCGTGTAAACCTTGGTCGACACCCTCGAAAGGCACGGGCGTGTGAGCTACCCGTGTGGCAAGGCTTAGGTCGTGTGCATCTTCTCGATTTGGTTTGTTTTGTCCCTTTTTAGCTCGTTTTTGGCTCCTTTTGACTCTTGGTGCTCTTCTGGGTACAAAACATGAAATAACCGGATTAAAAGCACCAAAATCCACAAATCTAGTAGTAAACATCCATAAATATGCTAAGTATTTGGGGTAAAAACATGTATCATTTGGCATTTATCAAGAAGAATTTATTTTGATTATGAGTTGAGGATTTTGCTTGAGGACAAGCAAACGCTTAAGTGTGGGGATATTTGATAAACCGTAATTTATACATATTTTTATCCCATGCTTAGCACATTTATGGATGATTTCTCCTTAGACTTGGTGAATCCGATGCTCCTAATTCTTTAATTTCATGTTTTATACTTAGGTGAGCATAGGAGAGTAAAAAGAGCCAGAAACAGCCCAAAACAGAGAAAATGGACCCACATGGGAAATTAACACGGCCTGGACTTCCTCACACGGGCGTGTCACACGGTCGTGTCCATTTGGCAGGATCGAAGCACGACTTACACGGGTAGACTACACACCCATGCCTATTCAATGCCTTAACCACGGGCTGGAGTAATCGCACACGGGCGTGTCACACGGGCATGTCCCTGCCGAGCCCAAGTATAGTCCTATTCAGAAAAGGCCAATTTTTAGGGCTCTTAGGTATTCTAAAGCCTATTTAAACACCTAAGGAGGTACTTAGAAGGGGGACGCGAAGTAGGAAGTAAGGAATTACTCAAGGGAAGCCGATTGGTCCATCTTAGAAGTTGGATTCGTCGTCAAGACTGAAGATCTCCCTTCAATTTTCATTCAGGGGTTTTTGGGTTTTCTTTATGTTTTGTATTCTTTATTCTTCTGAGATGTTTTCTTTTACTATTATGAACTAAACCCCCCTAAATACCTAAGGGCAATGAACCCTAAATACCTAAGGGGAATGAAACCTAAGACGGATCTTGTTATTATTATCTGAATTGTATGATAAATATTTCACTTATTCTTAATTATGTGTTCTTAATTCTTGTTTTAATATTCCAGGATATTGATTCGAGTTAATGCTCTTATTCAGAGGAGGAAGAGACCCTGTCTAAGAGTAAATTTGTCATAATTAAGCGGAGTTGATTGCACGCCTAGAGATAAGGTGATAAGATTTTTCCGGATTAGGGTGAAACCTAATAAGGGGATCTATTGATCGAGTTAATGCAACACTAAGGCGTTAATTAGAAAGATATTTCAATTAATCAACCTAGGGTTAGACGTTATTAGCCTCGAGAGGGATAATAATATAACTTAGGGATTTCTACAGATCAAGTCAAATGAATAAATCGTCTGATTTAGAGTCAAATAACAAGTGAAGTCTTGGTGGATTTTTCCTTGGGTATTGTCTTAATCAATCGAATTTTCCCAAAATCTTTTCCCCAATTTCTCTCTGTGCACTCTTAGTTTAGTTAATTAGTTTAGCTAAACAAATCCCTTAATTTTTAGGCTAGATAATAAAAAGAAAGTAATTACTAGTACTCTTAGTTCCTTTGGGTTCGACAATCCGATCTTGCTAAAGCTATACTACTGTTCGATAGGTACATTTGCCTTCATCGTGATAATAGTTAGTTTCAAGGACGCTTAATTATAAATTTTTAAAACATGTCATGAATATCATGTATCAAAATTATTTTTTTATTGTTGCATTTAATAAAATAAAAGTTGTTTTGAATATTTTAATAGTAAATTATTTTTATATTTTGTCCTATTTAATAAAATAGAAGTTCTTTTGAATAAGGCAATAGAAATAATACAACATAGTTTCATTTAAGCAATTATCAACTATTTCAATTTGGACATGTTTGAATTGTATGATCTGGGTTCCTACACCATCCGCACTACTTCTGTTGGTTCGCTCTTTATCGAATATCCATATTGCCACGTATCTACTTAAGAAAGGTAGATCGTTTGGTTTGCGACGCAATTCTATATTCGGTAACAACTTAAACAGAGCAATCGATACAGATAGCCACTTACGTTTATCTAAGACTGTGGGAATACATGTCTCCACACATTGTACATGTAATCTATTTTGTACACTTCGTTGACATAGCTCATGGGATCCAAATGGAGATTCTGACAAGCTACAACTGCATGAATGCATGGATAACAAAGTGCATCAAACATCTCACAGTCGCAAGTATTATTTTTCAAGCGTACACGATATTGCCCACCGGCAATACCTTAGTTCTGTAACGGCCCAAATTTTAGTGATATCGGAACAGTGATTTGAAATCACTAAATCCGAAAGGTGAGTTTAGATATTAGTAAGTAAATGTTAAGTGTGGTTTCAGAAATAATTTTGAATTAGTGAAATTATGAATTAAAGGAAGTTGTAGATAAAATGGGATAAAAACGAGGTATCGAGACCTTGAATTCATAAACCGAGCCATAGATATTTTTAGAAATATTTATGGAGTGTTAATAAGTTAGTATTAAAGTTTCATCAAGAAATTTTAAGGTTTCGGTAGTTAATTGGGTAAAAAGGACTAAATAGAATTAAGTGCAAAATTGTAAGATGTGATTAAATAGCTCTAGTAATAATTAAAGGAGGAATAAATAGGCAATTAAACACCTATTATTGGGCTGGACGGCATGTGTGTGCAGGAAAAAATAAAAATCAAGTGTGAACAAGGGGCAAAATTGGAAATAGGGTAAAATTTTAATAGTAAAATATGATGTAGTTGGTAATTCTAGAGAATTCAACATTTTTCTTCATCTTCATCAGCTAAAAACACCATTAGAGAGCTTATAAGAAGCTGGTTTTTATATTCTACAGCATGTAAGTTCAACTCTTGATTATTTCTTGTAATTTGTGTTTTTAAGATTTTTACAACTAGGTCCACTTGTTTAAGTCATTAGTTTTTGATTTCATGGATAATTTTGAAAGTTCCCATGAATAAGTGCTGAAAATTTATGATGATTTATCATGGAATTGAAGTTTTAATTTTATTATATGATAATTTTATGAAGAAATTTTCATAGAAATTAATTTTAGGACCTAATTGTGAAAGTTATTAAAATTAGGGTTTTGTGTTAAAGCTTGGAATGTCAAAGACTGTGAAGTAGTTTGTAGTGTTTAGATAAAATGATATTTGAAAGGAATTAGTTTAGTTGATGAATAAATTGATTAGGGACTAAATTGTAAAAATTAAAAAGTTTGGGGAAATAGTGTAATTTTAAAAATTTAAGGGCATAAGTTGTAAAATAGAATAGAATCGAAATAGATACTAATGAAGGATTGACTTTATAATTATAGATCAAGAAAACGAAGTGAATCGTGGAAAGGAGAAAATTCAAGAATAGACCCTGAATTTCTACGATTTTTGCAAAAGTAGCCCAGGTAATATCATATGGCAAAATTTTAATGTTTTATTGTGAAAATCTTATGATTTACTAAGGTATATTATTGTAGATGAATGCTATCAAATTGTATTAAATACTAAATAATATGTAATTAAAAGGACAAATTAGTTGGAACAATGGTTTTGAGTGCTTTCATTTTTATGACCATGATGAATTGACGAAAAGATGTGATGTGCTTTCGTATAAGACCATAGGTGGCCTATAGCATCGGAGCAATCTGATATGTGTTTCCGTATAAGACCATAGTTGGGCTATGGCATCGATATGACATGATAATGTGATTCCGTATAAGACCATATCTGGGATATGGCATCGGTGTGTAATGTGATCCGTATAAGACCATAGCAGGGCTATGGCTTCGGTGTGTGATATATGACAATGTGCAAGTCTATAGTTTACTATGGCAATGTGATAATGAAGCACTCAATTCCATTATTGTTCCATAATTTGACAATGGAAATAAATGAGAAAAGGGGGCCCAAAGAAGTTAAATTCATGAATAGCAACATGGAAATTATTCAAAAGATTTTAATAATGAATTTGTGATTTACAGGATAAAGTAGTTAAATTAAAAGATGTATGATTGTGTACAATGTTCGGCAAGATTTGTGTTTTTATGCCTATGAGCTTACTAAGCTTTTATAAGCTTACTTGTGTATGACATTTGTTTTGTAGATTGACTTATATACATACGGAGGATCAGATCTACAACAAGGATCACACTATCCAGATTTACTCCGGTAGATTTTGTTAAACAACTTTTTGATTTATATGGCATGTATAGGAGGTGATTTGATAATGTAATTGTATGAATGATTAAGTATTCAAAGTATGTTGAATGTGATGATTTGTTTTTTAAAATGAAATATACATGTTTTGGCTTGAAATAATTGATTGGTTGGATTCTATTAGTGTATAATTGTGTTTAGGTACAGGAAATGGATAAATGAATGCTATTTGATCAAGATTTATAAGTCAATGTTTTGGGCATGAACTAGGTGTGTTTGATATGTGAAAATAGCTTAAAAATGGTGAAAAATCAGGTTTTCACACGGCCAAGTCACATGGGTGTGTGCCCAGGCCGTGTGGCAAAGTCAGAATCACCCACAGGCTAGTCCCACGGTCGTGTGAGCAACACAGATCTACCCACGTGCTGGCCCCACGGCCATGGGAGCCCTCCGAGCAGGCCACACGGGTGTATGCCCCTATTTTCAAGAAAAAGTTTTCGAAGTACCTGGTTTAGTCCCAAATCACTTTCTAAGCATATTTTGGGCCTCGTAGGTCCATATTAGGGACTTAAAGATGAAATTTGAGAAATTTCAAATTGAAATACAGGTTTATGACTTGGTTTTTTTTGTTTATTAGTGTGTAATTCCAGTAGCACCTCGAACCCTATCCCGACATCGGATACGGGCATAGGTTGTTACATTTATTGGTGTCAGAGCCAGGTTTAGCCAATTCTCAGAATATGTATGATATGAAAAGTGTCTAGAATTACATGCCATATAAATCTGTGATAGTGTTATGTGTATGATCCGATCTATTCCATGTTTTTATTATAGATTATCTTCGATTTGAAAAAATGTCAGATAGACCAGAACAAATTAAGCAAGAAGAAGTTAACAGTAAAGGACAAACCTCTGGACAAGGAACAAGTAGTGAAGTTTCAATTTCATTTATGCACGAACAAGAACTCAAAAATATGATTTATGGATTCATGAATCAGTGGTATAATGAGAATGTGCGAGAAAGAAATCAGACTCAGCAACCTCCTCCCCCTATTTCAACATCAGTAGTACCCCCGGTTGGTCCTCCACCTCCTCCGACAACTAAATCTGGTAAACGTTCTCCATTTGAAAAGCTCAGAAAACATGGGGCTGGAGAATTTCGGGGAAGAACAGATGATGACCCCGTCAAAGCTGAATATTGGCTATAAAGTATAATGAGGGTTTTTAAGCAAATGGTGTGCTCACTAGATGATTACTTAATTTGTGCTGTGTCATTATTGAAAGAAGAAGCTTATAACTGGTGGGAAACAATAGAAGCTATTGTACCAGCTGAGAAGATCACTTGGGAATTTTTCCAAAATGAATTTAAGAAGAAATATGTTGGTAGAAGATATCTAGATAAGAAGAAAAGAGAATTTCTTGACTTGCGATAGGAAAACAAGTTAGTGGCTGAATATGAAAGAGAATTTATTTATCTGAGCAAATATGCATGAGATATTGTACCCACTGAGGAAGAAATGTGTATCAGATTCGAAGAATGGCTAAATGATGAGATCAGAATGATGATAGGGGGCACTGAGATACGAGAATTCGTTGTTCTATCAGATCATGCTCAAAAACTTGAAGAAGTATATAATAGAAAGATGCAACGAGACAGAAGAAGTAAAGAATCTTTCAAAAGAAGTGCATCTAAGTCATTTTTAGCTTTACCAATGAAGAAATCTAAAGAGGAATTTAGTGGAGCCACTTTAGCACTGAAAAGATCGAGAAAGAGTAGACCAAGACAATCTGATTATAAGGCATCTGACAGACCTGCTGTTAGTGTGGGTAGTGTACAAAATACCCAAAAGCCTAAGTGCCAACATTGTGGAAGAAGTCACCCGGGTAAATGTTGAAGTAAGTTAGGGGCTTGTTATAAATGTGGGGCCAGTTATCACTTTATTCGTGATTGTCCCTAACTACAAGTAGAAGAAGTGGAACAGAAGGAGAAACAGGAAAATTCTTCCTCAAAAAGGAAGACGCTCTGGTCAGAGTAGTGCTACCGTGGCTACTCGTTCAGGTATGAAAGATACTGCTAATTGATCAGAAGTTAGGGCCCCTGCTTATACTTATGCCATTCGAGCAAGAGAAAAAGCAACAGCTTTGGATGCAATTGATGGTACTTTCTATCTTTATGATGTTCCTGTGTATGCTTTAATAGACCCTGGGTCTACTCATTCATATATTTGTACTATGTTAGTATCTGAAAAGAATTTAATTGTTGAGCCTACTGGTTATGATGTACAAGTTACATATCCGTTAGGTTAAAGTGTGGTAGTTAATTTAATATTTCATAACTGTCCACTGAAAGTTAAGGACTGTGATTTCCCCGCTGATTTAATGCTGCTACTCTTTCGGGGAATTTGATATTATCTTAGGCATGGACTGGTTAATGAAACATGATGCGGTAGTGAATTGTCGAGAAAAACGAATTAGTTTGAAATGTCAGACGGGAGATATTATTTTGGTTGAGTCTAGAAATTTGAATGATACGGTTAGAATGATTTCATCTATTTCTGCTCAAAAATTGTTACGTAAAGGAAATGAGGCTTATTTAGCCTATATTCTTGATACTCGAAGTTCTGAATCAAAGTTAGAGCAATTATCTGTTGTGAATGAATTTATGGATGTATTTCCTAAAGAATTACCAGGTTTACCACCCGATAAAAAGGTTGAGTTTGTGATAGATGTGCTTCCGGGAGCAGCTCCCATATCAGTGACACCGTATAGAATGGCTCTAGCAGAATTAAAAGAATTGAAGACATAGTTGCAAGAGTTGTTGGACAAAGGGTTTATCAAACCAAGTATGTCGCCATGGGGAGCACCTGTCTTATTTGTGAAAAAGAAGGACGGTTCATTGAGGCTGTGTATAGATTACAGACAGTTGAATAAGGTAACGATTAAAAATAAATATCATTTGCCTCGTATTGATGATTTATTCGATCAGCTTAAAGATGCTGTGGTGTTTTTGAAGATAGATCTCAGATCTGGGTATTATCAGTTAAAGGTAAAGGAATGTGATGTAATGAAAACAGCTTTTAGAACTATGTATGGTCACCATGAGTTCTTAGTTATGCCATTCGGTTTGACAAATGCTCCTGCTGCTTTTATGGATTTAATGAATCAAATTTTTCAGTCTTACTTGGGTAGATTTGTGGTTGTGTTTATTGACGATATACTGATCTATTTAAGGACAGAATCTAAGCATGCTCAGCACTTGAGAATTGTACTGCAGATTTTGAGGGAAAAACAGTTATATGAAAAATTTAGCAAATGTGAATTCTAGCTTCATGAAGTGGGATTCTTGGGCCACATTGTGTCAACTGATGGTATACGAGTAGATCCGAGCAAAGTGTCAGCAGTGATTAATTGGAAAATTCCAAAGAATGTTACAGAAGTGCGAAGTTTTCTTGGATTAGCTGGTTACTACCGTCGATTTCTGAAGGATTTTTCAATGATTGCATCATTGATGACCTGGTTACTATAGAAGAATGTTGAATTTGTATGGTCGGAAGAATTCCAATGAAGTTTTGATCAGTTAAAGAAAAGGTTGACAGAGGCCCTAGTGTTGACTCAGCCTGAATCAGGTGTGCCATATGTAGTATTTAGTGATGCGTCTCTGAATGGTTTAGGTTATGTATTGATGCAGACAGGAAAAGTTATAGCATATGCTTCTCAACAGTTGAAACCACATGAGAGGAACTACCCTACACATGATCTTGAGCTAGCTGCTATAGTATTTGCTCTAAAAATTTGGAGACACTACCTATATGGGGAGAAATTTTATGTGTATACAAACCATAAAAGTTTGAAATATTTAATGTCGCAGAAAGAGCTGAACTTGAGACAGAGGCGATGGTTAGAGCTATTGAAAGATTACGATCTTGTCATTGATTATCATCCGGGTAAGGCAAATGTAGTGGTAGATGCACTTAGTCAGAAATCATCATTATTTGCTCTTTAGGCGTTAAATGCTCATTTGTCTATTAATAAAGATGGTTCTGTGTTAGCCGAATTAAAGGCAAAACCAGTATTCTTTCGATGAATTCGGGAGTTGCAAGATGAAGATCCGAAGTTGGTGCTGAAACAACAAATGGTTCAAGACAACATGAACTTAGAGTACTCTATTGATAATAGTGGTATGTTATACTATCGCAATAGAATTTGTGTCCCGAATAATCTAGAATTGAAGAACGATATCTTATTAGAGGCTCATAGTAGCATGTACTCGATTCATCCGGGCAGTACGAAGATGTATTGTAATTTGAAGAAAATGTATTGGTGGCCAGGTATGAAGCGAGAAATTTGTGAATTTGTAGCTAAATGCTTGATTTGTCAACAGGTAAAAGCAGAACATTAAGTACCCACGAGTTTGTTACAACCTATAATGATTCCAGAATGGAAGTGGGAACATGTGACTATGGATTTTGTATCTGGATTACCTGTGACTCCGAAGAAGAAAGATTCAATTTGGGTGATAGTAGACAGATTAACTAAGTCGACGCATTTTATTCCGGTTAGAACAGATTTTTCGCTTAAAAAATCAGTAGAATTATATGTGTCAGAAATTGTGAGATTACATGGGGTGCCGACATCAATTATTTCAGATCGAGATCCGAGGTTTACTTCGAGGTTTTGGAGTAAACTATAGGAAGCTTTAGGTACCAAATTAAAATTTAGTACAACTTTTCATCCTCAGACTGACGGGCAATCAGAACGAGTGATTCAGATTTTGGAAGATATGTTGAGGTGCTGTATACTCGAGTTTAGTGGTAGCTGGGAAAGGTATTTACCTTTAGCTGAATTTGCTTATTATAATAGTTATCAAGCTAGTATCAAAATGGCACCGTTTGAAGCTCTGTATGGAAGAAAATGTAAAACTCCGTTGTATTGGTCTGAATTAAGTGAATCGAAATTAGTGGGTGTGGATTTAATTTGGGAAACTGAAGAGAAATTTCAGATTATTCGAGAAATTTTGAAAGCTGTTTCCGATCGTCAGAAGTCCTATGCAGATTTGAAAAGAAGAGATATAGAGTTCAATGTGGGTGATCGTGTGTTTTTGAAAGTTTCCCTGTGGAAAAAATTTTTACGGTTCGGTAGAAAAGGAAAGCTTAGTCCACGATTTATCGGACCGGATAAAGTCATTGAGAGGATTGGTCCGGTAGCTTATAGATTGGCCTTGCCTCAAGAACTTGAGAAAATCCATAATGTATTTCAGAAAATCCATAATGTATTTCATGTATCTATGTTGAGACTGTATAGATCAGACCCTTCACATGTGATTCCTCATACTGAGATAGAGCTACAATCAAATATGACTTATTCGGAGGAACCGGTGAAAATATTAGCTCAGGAAGTTAAAGAACTATGGAATAAACGAGTACCATTAGTAAAAGTGTTATGGCATCGACATGGATTAGAGGAGGCAACTTGGGAAACGGAAGAATTTATGAGATCATAGTATCCTCATTTGTTTTCAGGTACGAAATTTCAAGGACGAAATTTCCTAAGGGGGAGAATTGTAACGGCTCAAATTTGAGTGATATCGGAACAGTGATTTGAAATCACTAAATCTGACAGGTGAGTTTAGATATTAGTAAGTAAATGTTAAGTGTGGTTTTAGAAATAATTTTGAATTAGTGAAATTATGAATTAAAAGAAGTTGTAGATAAAATGGGATAAAAACGAGGTATCGAGACCTCAAATTCATAAATCGAGCCATAAATATTTTTAGAAATATTTATAGAGTGTTAATAAGTTAGTATTAAAGTTTCGTCAAGAAAGTTTAAGGTTTCAGTAGCTAATTGGGTAAAAAGGACTAAATTGAATTAAGTGCAAAATTGTGAGATGTGATTAAATAGTTCTAGTAACAATTAAAGGAGGACTAAATAGGCAATTAAACACCTATTATTGGGCTGGACGGCATGTGTGTGCAGGAAAAATAAAAATCAAGTGTGAACAAGGGACAAAATTGGAAATAGGGTAAAAATTTAATAGTAAAATATGATGAAGTTGGTAATTCTAGAGAATTCAACATTTTTCTTCATCTTCATCAGCTAAAAACACCAGTAGAGAGCTTATAAGAAGCTGGTTTTTATATTCTACAGCATGTAAGTTCAACTCTTGATTATTTCTTGTAATTTTTGTGTTTTTAAGATTTTTACAACTAGGTCCACTTGTTTAATTCATTAGTTTTTGATTTCATGGGTAATTTTAAAAGTTCCCATGAATAAGTGCTGAAAATTTATGATGATTTATTATGGAATTGAAGTTTTAATTTTATTATATGATAATTTTATGAAGAGATTTTCATAGAAATTAATTTTAGGACCTAATTGTGAAAGTTGTTGAAATTAGGGTTTTGTGTTAAAAATTGGACTGTCAAAGACTGTGAAGTAGTTTTTAGTGTTTGGATAAAATGATATTTGAAAGGAATTAGTTTAATTGATGAATAAATTGAGCAGGGACTAAATTGTAAAAATTGAAAAGTTTGGGGTAATAGTGTAATTTCAAAAAATTAAGGGCATAAGTTGTGAAATAGAATAGAATCGAAATAGATACTAATGAAGGAATGATTTTATAATCATAGATCAAGAAAACGAAGTGAATCGTGGAAAGGAGAAAATTTAAGAATAGTCCCTGAATTTCTACGACTTTTGCAAATTAGCCCAACTAAGTTCATATGGCAAATTTTAATGTTTTGTTGTGAAAATCTTATGATTCACTAAGGTATATTATTGTATATGAATGCTATCAAATTGTATTAATTACTAAATAATATGTAATTAAAAGTACAAATTAGTTGGAATAATGGTTTTGAGTGCTTTCATTTTTATGACCATGATGAATTGACGAAAAAGATGTGATATGTGCTTCTGTATAAGACCATAGCTGGGCTATGGCATCAGAGCAATGTGATATTTGTTCCCATATAAGACCATAGCTGGGTTATGGCATCGGTATGACATGATAATGTGATTCCGTATAAGACCATATTTGGGATATGGCATCAGTGTGTGATGTGATCCGTATAAGACCATAACAAAGCTATGGCTTCGGTGTGTGATATGTGACAATGTACAAGTCCATAGTTTACTATGGTAATGTGATAATGAAGCACTTAATCCCATTACTATTCCATAATTTGACAATGGAAATAAATGAAAAAAGGGGGCCCAAAGAAGTTAAATTCGTGAATAGCAACATGGAAATTATTCAAAAGAGTTTAATAATGAATTTGTGATTTACAGGATAAAGTAGTTAAAATTAAAAGGTGTATGATTGTGTACAATGTTCGGCAAGATTTGTGTTTTTATGCCTATGAGCTTACTAAGCTTTTATAAGCTTACTTGTGTATGACATTTGTGTTGTAGATTGACTTATATACATACGGAGGATCAGATCTACAACAAGGATCACACTATCCAGATTTACTCCGGTAGATTTTGTTAAACAACTTTTTGATTTATATGGCATGTATAGGAGGTGATTTGATAATGTAATTGTATGAATGATTAAGTATTCAAAGTATGTTGAATGTGATGATTTGTTTTTTAAAATGAAATATACATGTTTTGGCTTGAAATAATTGATTGGTTGGATTCTATTAGTGTATAATTGTGTTTAGGTACAGGAAATGGATAAATGAATGTTATTTGATCAAGATTTATAAGTCAATGTTTTGGGCATGAACTAGGTGTGTTTGATATGTGAAAATAACTTAAAAATGGTGAAAAATCAGGTTTTCAAACGGCCAAGTCACATGGGCGTGTGCCCAGGCCGTGTGGCAAAGTCAGAATCACCCACAGGCTAGTCCCATGGTCGTGTGAGCAACACAAATCTACCCACATGCTGGCCCCACGACCATGGGAGCCACACGGGTGTGTGCCCCTTTTTTTAAGGAAAAGTTTCCAAAGTACCCAGTTTAGTCCCAAATCACTTTTTAAGCATATTTTGGGCCCCGTAGGTCCATATTAGGGACTTAAAGATGAAATTTGAGAAATTTTAAATTGAAATATAGATATATGACTCGGTTTTGTTTGTTTATTAGTGTGTAATTTCGATAGCACCTTGAACCCTATCCCGGCGTCGGATACAGGCGTGGGGTGTTATAGGTTCGGTCTATCGTAGTCCGTCACACAAAACCATAGGTTGTCTCGATCGTGACACACTGTCTGTATGGTGTTGGCCTATGCCTTCGCCTTGTTAATTTCTTGCAATACCTTCCAGCACCATATATGGCCTTCCTGCATTTGGCCTTTATAACTTGCTACTCACTTTGGAAATAGTACCGCCAAATGAAAATATGTCTCTCGTACAATCGAGGTTATCAGCAAATGATGCATTCCTTTCAGAACAAAATTTATGCATTTAGCCAGGTTTGAGGTCATATGACCATATTGTAGGCCACCGTCATATGCTTCTATCCACTAATCGAAAGGTATGTTACAGAGGTAGTCTGTGCCTTGATTGTTAACTAACCATAAAATCGCCAACATCTCATGAAAATGGTCCTTATTGATCTCGTACCCTACCAATATTAGTTGATAGCGAAAATTACATACCACTCTTCTATTTAGAATAAATTGAATATTACAAACGAAATTATATTAATAGAGATTAAATACTCATGTTCGTCACTTGTCGTCGTTCAGTGGTAGACCGATATTGCCCGTAGTAGTTGGACGCAATGTTCCTTGGACAATACTGATAATGTGTGCGATCCCATAAGCTTCTCTGTCACTCAATTGCGGCTAGTATTTTAGTGCCCCGATCTGATATAATGCAAATATCAAGTTATAGGCAGACATGCCTCCTTAACCTAGAAAGGAAAAAATTTCAGTCATCACTTGACTCCCTAGTGTTATTGCAAACACAATTGAAAGGATTCACCCACCGCCATCCTATGCCACAGCTAGCAATAGCCAATGGGTATATCTACCATACATAGAGGTACCGTCAATTTGTACCAATGGTTTGCAGTACACAAATGCGTCCTGACATTGCTTAAAGCTCCAGAACAGACGCTTGAACACTTGGCATCCACGAAGCAAGCGATCGTTGTAGTATGCAGGGCTAGTTTCAAGGCCTGTTATGCCACTTAGGATGTACCTCTTTAGCACCTAACACTACTGCCACACCTCATTATATGAAGTGTCCCACCCACTATGCATCTTTTTCAACGCCTTTTGCTTACCTATCCAAGCCTTGCGATAAGAGAGCGTGTACCTCAATTGGCTACGAATATTGGCAATTAAGACCGACATAGAAGCTCTGGGATCTGCCTTCACTATCTGTAGTATTAAGCTAGATATCATATCTGAATCCATCTTAGGATGATCTTGTGAAACACTTGTCAATGAAGTACGTTAAATAATGCAACATTAAGTAATAATAGTACTATGTAAAAACCCTAAACACCCAGTGATACTGTACCGGTAACACAGGTATGTGGACCTTTGTACTTTTTTTATCTCTCATAAGCCTGTCTTTTTCCTAACCGAAGCCATGATTTTTTATAAACATGTACTGTCTTGCACTGCACACTTGGCCTCGAACTTCTCGGATTTGGATTTATCTACATGGTAGTTAACTCCATTCATGATGCTATGTTGTTTTCATACACCAATAAAACTATCATTACTGGAAAACTCCTTACCAACTTCCAATTCACCCGAATCCAATGACGAACTTGTACGATCACACCTTCTGTATGGTAGATCTGGAAACTCTAACGCATCATCTGCCGATAGATCGACATTATGCATGTGGGCTAGAGACGAGTACTCCCTGAATCGCAGATCTTCTTTTTCTTCATCTGAACCCCCTTCACCGTCTTTAGGTTTAGTTGGAATAAGCCTTGGTTCAGAAAATAATGCAACTTCTACACTATCGAGGCTAGGTTCTCGAGGTGGATCCACATTTGACTCATCATCCAACCCTTCATGATCTGCAACGTACAAGGTCCCCTCACCGGTGGACATCGTAGAGAGTACATCATCCCTTCTTGTGGAAGTTTCGTAACGTCTCGAATCAATGTGAATTGCCAACCACTAGAAGTTGATGTCATTCCCCAGTACGTATTTCCAACATCGAACATCGACACACCGAGATGCATGTCTCATCCACTAACCGATTGTCGTGCAGGAGTTGTATATTCCATACTACCACCAAACATGGGAGCTTCCGTGTTTTGCCTCCTACTAACGGAGTGTCGGGTAGAGGTCGTGTGTTCCTCTCGAACAACAATAGATGTTGAAGTCGCAAATGCTTCATTTGGTAATGAAATTGTACATATAACTCAAGATAGGGTGATCCACTAGCGAGATGAATCTGCACTATTGCCTTTAAGCTACGACCACCTTTAATATCAAATGAGTCATATGTCATGGGATCAACCAAAGCACAAAATCAATACTTAATAGACAAAACTCTCATTGTAGTTGTTCCGAAGATTTTGCACTTAAGCCTTTTACAAAGTTCTGTAAAATCTATGTTCTCGTTAAAAACCAGTCGTATTGTATTCTCCGATAAAAAAACAATGTTGTTCTAGGTGTCATGGACCTCACCATCATAGTAAATAACAGCACTAATACGTTCACTCATTTTCAATTTCTATTCTGCTTAGCTTCTCTAATTTTTCAGTTGTAACTTATGCAATATGAGAATAAAATTTGGTACATTTATAGCCTAAGGCCAAGCAAGACCTACCGTAGAAAAAAAGCGTCCACATGAGAGCTTTTTTCATTAATTTTTTGATAGTGCATCCTGCTTGAAGCGTTTTTACACTATTTTTTCAAAATCGTCTTCTCAAAATTATTTTTCAGGAACCACTGTAGAAAAAGAGCGTCCACGTGGGAGATTTTTTCAGTAATTTTACTGACAGTGCATCCTGCTTGAAGTGTTTTTTACACTATTTTTTTTAGAACAGTCTTCTCAAATTTATTTTTTCAAGAACTACTGTAGAAAAATAGCATTCATGTGGGAGCTTTTTTCAGTAATTTTACTAACAGTGCATCCTGCTTGAAGTGTTTTTGACATTATCTTTTCAAAACCGTCTTCTCAAAATTAATTTTTCTGAAACTACTGTAGAAAAAAAAAACAAAACCTTTCTTGTCAATATAATTTTTTCTAAACCCTTAACATAAACCTTTTTACAAAAACCCTAAAAGCTAAACACAAAAATTATTTTTTTTAAAAAACTAAACCTTAATTTAATTAATTTATTTAAAACCCCTAAAACCTAATTTAATTAATTTTAAAAAATATAAACCCTAATTTTTTTATAAAATTCTTAAACCTTAAATAAATAAAACCTTAAATTATTTTAATAAAACACTAACACTACAACCTTAAAACCTTAAACCGACAAACCCTAGGCACTAAACATGCAAATAGCCCTAACCCTAGAAAAACACAGACTAAAACGCGTCTCTAAAAGAGTGATTTTGCCATGTCAGCAAAACGTGTCGTGTTGACATGGTAAAATCGCTCCCTCAAGGACACCATTTTGTTGGAATTTCCCCCTAAAACGCTCTTACGTGGAAGAGTTTTAGTGTTTTCGGCTCATTCCGATAAATAATGAAAAAAGTGGTCCTTTTTCTGTAAATAGAGCTGGAAATGGGCCTTTATTGGTAAAATTGGCTTTTTTATAACATTCCTAATGTTGTTTTATTAAAAGAAAATTTTCAAACAAGGTAAGAAAGTTTTCGATAGCAACTCCCATTCATACTATTTGATGGGATGGTGAAGGGTGTTACAGTTCATCTCATCGATCCAAATGCAAACCATCAAGGTTATATCGAACTAGTAGAGGGATCGATTAAACATATATATAATTAGAGTACAAATAATTTGTAATTAAGTTTCAAGCCATTTTCTATTGATTATAACATTATTTAGTCATAGAGTCATTCCACTAAAATATTATGATCGAGCTCTCCATATTATATACCATTACGAAAGCTACTTATCAACTACTTGTCCAATGACCTTATCATATATGTGTTAACTACATATGACATCATTGATCTTTTTGGGATAAAATTCATTCTCCCAATATAATTTATTTTATCTCATGATAAACATTATATTTTTCTTCATGAAAAAGTTAATCATAACATAAAGTAATTAAATCATTCGTTCTAGACAAATAACTCGTGATTACGTTATTTTTATATTTATCATGTAATGTCGATGAGAAGATATCATTTACCTTTTATTTTCTTGTAGGTTTTATAAATTTCTACATTTATTATAGTATTTTACAATTTTTAAGCTTAAATAATTAAAAACTCAATTAAATTCTATAAAAATAATTAAAAACTAAACTCATTATTAACATTTTTCTACGTCAAATCAGCAATTTTCACATATCACCTGTCACAACGAAAAATTATATTTCAATTGCTGAATTCATGTCTAATTTTGACTCAATTAATTGTAATTTTCAATTAAGGTTTTTTTAAGTACTTCTGTTTTGGTTTTATTTTTTTATTTTTTTGAAAATTCTAAATTTAGTTTTTCTTTTTTGGCAATATAAAATACAGTTGTCAAACTGCATTTCCAATCCGTGCTAAAACAAATGTTATTCAAAAAGGAAACAAGCATCTGATATTACCAAATTAACCATTAATTATTTCCACATACTAGAAAATGAAATGATTTGAAGAAGGCTGATAATGTCATTTCAAGAAAGCAGCAAAAGCAAAATCCTCCGGCAAGTCGATCTCGAAGGAGAGACGATAACTGGAGAAAGGGAAGGAAAGGAAGGAGCAGCGGCAGCATTAGTAGTACGCTACAGTACTATCACATAAAGCGTAACAAACAAATCCCCAGCGTCAAAAGAATCCTCCTCTCTCGCTTTCGCTCTCCGTTAGATCTTTCCTTTCCTCTCTTTCGTCTTTCTTTTAGTTATAGTTTCAGCTTCTTTTATCTGCCTCGATCCCCAGGTAATTTCTCTCTCTTTTTCAAATTCAATTTTCTCTTTAGTTTTTTTCCCCCCTCGATTTTGGGATATTTTTGAACTTATCGTCTTTGAATTTCAGTAATAAAAGTCCGATCTCCATTTTCATTTTTTTTAAAAGGGTGATTCCTTGATAAGACGTTGAGTTTAAATTTAATTAATTGATCATCAAATTTTATAATTCAATCTATATCAGTCTAAAACAGATTTAGCAATTTATTTGTTAATTGTTTTGCAATGATTTTGGCAACTCCTTAAGGTAATCTTTGTTTTATTATTAAACTAGCTGTTAACTAAAGTAATCTAAGAAAAAAGGATGTTACTTTTGTTGAGTTATTCTCATGATTCTTGGTTACGAGTACGTAAATTTATTGTTGGAGTTTTTAGGCCTTTGATTAGTCGATAAATTAGCTAATTTGCCTGCTTATATGGATCTTTAGGTAGAGGATTTTAGGCAAATGTTTGTGGAATTTATCGTATTGCTGTCTTCCATTTAACTGTTTGTTCTTATTTTACTCTTTCTATTTTTTTCTTGGGTCAGTGAATAATTATAATTTGAAAGTTGAAGAAACGAAACAGGGGGTGGGGTTTTATTTTCTTGTGGCCCAGACCACTTTTAGGTTTCAGAGGAATGGCGGAGAAATCGTGTGTTAAGCGCCTTCAGAAAGAATATAGAGCACTTTGTAAGGTATGGTTTTATCCTTTCATTTCATCCAGTTCCTTTTATTGTTACTCATGCTTTTTATATGAATTGGTGATGGATATGCTTACCTGTTCTTTATTCATTAATATTATCTAGTTATCCTGTCATTTCAATGTAATTTTTTAGTATTTATGTATCTGTGTGGTTTATAACTCTTCTTTTGATTCAAGGAAAATTTTATGCCTATGGTACCGTGTGTATGACTTGCATCAAGAGTGGACAGATTGGGAATTATTGTCTGTTTTAGTAGTTTATCAGTCTACAATTCAGCATTCTGTTAAACTTACATAACCATTGACAAATAATTTTTTGGATATCTTTTCACTCATTTCACTAATAAATTGAAAATATTAGAAAATTGATGCTAGAATAAGAAGTTGTTGGTATTATTATAGCTTAATACTATTTTTTGATAATTTTTAACAGTTATTCTATGACCTTGTAGGAACCAGTTTCTCATGTTGTTGCTCGTCCATCCCCAAATGACATTCTTGAGTGGCGTAAGTTTATTAAATCTTTTTTTTCATCTTCTTTCTTTGGATAAGACTCTGTAACAATCACATGAAAACATCTTATGTAAAAGCGGGAAAATGTGTTTTCCTGTTTCCCAATGCTGTTGAGAAATGATTCATGGCTTGACTGTTGGTTAATTATGTGTGGGGATGGTAGTTGGTTTGCAATATGCTTCATGCTAGCTAAGTTGTGGACTGTAAATTTGTGATTGAATGTGGAAATTGAACCTATAGCAGACTTCTGGTATAATTGTACAAAAACTAAGTTCAATCTCTATTGTCTCGTAATCTTTATCCAATTATACCTTCCAAGATATTGTTCTGAAGGAAGTTGTCGTCTATCCTCAATTTGGTTAGTTGATTTCTTCACTGTTGCAAGTAATAAGTATGGATATTGTATCACTCAGGAATGGCATATTGTTCCTCTACTCGTGCAGTTGCATTATAAAATTGACTTGTTTCCCGGATATTACTTCTGTTTGACCTGTTATCCAAGTACCCTAGTCTTTTTTCATTGAATGAGGTTCCAGCACTGGGTTAAGTATTTGATTGAATTGCTATGATTTTCTTGTCTAAGTTATATAACTGATGCAGTGGTTTTTATGGACATTGATTTAATTTTTCTGCTTCGCTCATTCAGATTATGTGCTGGAAGGGAGTGAAGGAACGCCTTTTGCAGGTTAGCTAGTTTACTCCATGATGTTTGTGGTTGATTTTCTCTGGATCATTGTGCACTCTGGAAGAAGCTAACTGACATTTATTTATTCATTCAATTTGGTTTGCTAAGGTGGGTATTATTATGGAAAGATCAAGTTCCCTCCAGAGTATCCCTACAAACCTCCTGGAATCAGGTATGCACTTTCTTACTGTTTTAACCCTTTTAAAATTTATGATAGAAAACACAAAGCTCTTTGAAACCTTGAACTGCATTTTTCTTCTATGTAGGATGATCACCCCCAATGGACGGTTTATGACACAGAAGAAAATATGCTTGTCCATGAGTGATTGTAATATTTTTTAATGAATTAGATTCCTGTTTTATCTGCATCTCTAACAGCTGCTTTCATTTTAATCTTGGTCATGTTCTTTTTCAGTTCATCCAGAAAGTTGGAACCCTATGTGGTCTGTATCTAGGTATGAAGATTACATTCTAATTGCCAGTTCCTTTTGTTGTTGCATCATATGTTCAAACATGTAACTGTCACAGGGTGCTGTTGACTGTGTTACAGTTGCTATAGCTTGTATTTGCATCTTTAGCTCTTGTTGCTAAAAATCTTTTTCTTTAATATTGCAGCATACTTACCGGGCTTCTCTCTTTCATGGTGAGACTTGGTGTCTTTCTTGTCATTTAAATAATTTAGATTGCAGTTAGGTTGTGGATACTTCTTGCTTACATTGGGGATGTCCTTATGCTGAGCTGCTTTATTTCTTGTGCAGATGGATAATAGTCCTACCACTGGCAGTGTGAACACTACTGTTTCTGAAAAGCTACGCTTGGCAAAGGCATCCCTTGCATTTAATTGTAAAAAGTGAGTCTACTGATTCACCTGCATTGGTTTTTTTTCATTTTTCTGTTTATTTATTTATTTATGATATAAGGGTCTCCAATTTAGTTTCATCCATTGTCTGCCGCTGTGAATATGCTTTGGCAGTCTTTCGGAAGCTAAATGTATTTCTGTCAGCTGGATTATTATTGTTATTTGCAAAAAAATAAACTTTACACGGTTGTACATGATGTTAACAGTAATAAGTTGCTTTGAGTAGTTTGCTTCAGTCTAAATCTTTGCACATTTTCCATTGTACCTCCCTTTTTATTTTCAATTTATTTTTTGAACGGTGTCTGCGCAGTTACTATCAGGAAAATTTTGCCTTGGTTTTGTTTTCTAAACTGTTTGTGCACATTGCTTTCCATATTGAGAATTACATCTTAGGTCTGTTTTGGCAGCCCCACATTCAGAAAACTGTTTCCGGAGTATGTGGATAAGCACAACAAGCAGCAGCAGCTTGTGTCAGAGCATTTATCACCAGAATCACCTCAAGGAGAAAATTCTAAACCCGAGACTGAAAAAGTTGTTAACTCTTCAGGGAAAGATGTTAAAAAAGTAGATACCCTCAGGAATACACGAAGAAACCAGAAACAGTCTTTCCCGACGTGGATGATGTTGTTGCTTGTTTCCATCTTTGGTATTGTAATGGCGTTGCCACTGCTTCAACTTTGATATAGGTGTCACAACATGGAAAAAAAATTGTAGTGAGTGGTTATAACAGTCTCTACTTTAGGGAATCCTTTTAAATGCTCCAAAGGTTTGCTCTGTACTAGAAATTATGTATAGGGGGTTTGGTTCCTTGGGAGGAGGGTCAGTTGGATCTTGACTGATGTTTCTACTATGTTAAGTTCATGTTGGTGACCAATTGATGTCGAAACATTACATGCTTGCAACATTGTTATTATTTTAGTTGGAGTCGTTTGATTGATTTGGTTTCATAGCTGTTCTGTGTCGTCCTAGTGCTCTCCAAGGTCAAGTCGTGTGCTACTGGGTATTGAGATTCATGCACTGAAAACATAGAAGATTTTGGCTTAGCTGTGAAATTGAGTAACTGTCTGGGACGAGGCGAACCAAGAACCAACTTTGCGAGCCAGGACGTGCTGAAGAGCCATAAGCTTTTTTCTTAATGCTAATTTGAGCTGGCATTATAGAAATTACAATGGTAAGGTCTGTCTCCACTTTCCTTTTTCTTTGTATCTTACCTAAAACCACCGGTTCGTTGTTGGTGTACTATGAATAGCTTTGCCTTTTTTCCTTTCAATGGGACGATTACTCTCGATCCTACTGATTGATAAAATGTGCAACACCCCTTTTCCTTATTTGGTGCTAGCGTACCCTGCTTGGCCATCAAATTACCAAAATTATTAAATATTAGTAGTTTAACCAGTGGGCATGGTTTTTAATAATTACAAAGTTAAAAAGTACTACACTGGGTTTCTATATTTTTCCTTTCATTTTTCCTTTTTGTTTTTTGATAGAAAAGATGTTATAATTTGGAAATAAGAGAAATGATTGCAGATGTTGGGATTTTGATAAGGGTGTGAACTCATCTCTGGCCATAAATTGGACGCTATAGTGCTAGTCAGTCTGGTCTAGCATTTCCCTCCAAAACCCGGAAAAGTAGATAAGAATGGAGTCCCCCCAAAACATACGCAGCAAATTATGCATTAATCCCTCGAATCACATGATAGAATATACGCTGCTAAGTGTTGTTCTCATCTCAGTTCATCATTATACCGTATAGCTCGACTCACAGATAAGCTATTTTCTTCCTGCATAAAAAGGCACCGGCTAATTGAGGCTGATTTTGAAATTTGATCGTAGTTGCTTTTATATATATATACATGGTGTATGGGGTAATTATGGTAATTACTGTATTTTATTGAATATAGTATAATTGGAATACTTTAATTACGTTTTTTAATTGTTAGAAAGAAGATGAAAATTAAAGTAATTACGTATTTAATTAATTACAAAAAATTACATCTAGATTCAATTATTTTAGCTTTTCAAATATACTTGTATATGATGTTAAATTTATGAATATTTTTAGACTATTTTATCAATAAAGGCTCATTTTCAACTTTATTTATGGAAATGAGCCACTTTTTTCATTATTTATCTGAATGGGCCGAAAACACCAAAACATGTCCACATAAGAGTATTTTAGGGGAAATTTCCAGCAAAACGCATCCTTGAGGGAGCGGTTTTGTCATGTCAGCACAAAATGCGTTGACATGGATGCGCTTTGCTGACATGGCAAAATCGCTCCTTCAATGACGCATTTTAGCCCGTGTTTTTCTAGGGCTAGGGCTATTTGCATGTTTAGTGCCTAGGGTTTTTGGGTTTAGGGTTTTAGGGTTGTAGTGTTAGTGTTTTGTTAAAATAATTTAGGGTTTTTTATTTAGGGTTTAAGAATTTTAAAAAATAAATTAAGGTTTAGAATTTTTTTAAAAAAATAATTAAATTAGGTTTTAGGGGTTTTAAATAAATAAATTAAATTAGGATTTAGAGTTTTTAAGAAAATTAATTAAATTAGGGTTTAGTTTTTTTTAAATAATTTTTGTGTTTAGCTTTTAGGGTTTTTGTAAAAGGATTTAGGTTTAGGGTTTAGAAAAAATATATTGACAAGAAGGATTTTGTTTTTTTTTGTTACAATAGTTTCAGAAAAATTAATTTTGAGAAGACAGTTCTGAAAAAATAGTATCAAAAACGCTTCAAGCAGGATGCAGTGTCAGCAAAATTACTGAAAAAAGCTTCCACGTGGACGCTCTTTTTTTAGAGTAGTTCCTAAAAAAATAATTTTGAGAAGACGGTTTTGAAAAATAGTGTAAAAGATGCTTCGAGCAGGATGCACTGTCAACAAAATTACTAAAAAAAGCTCCCACGTGGACGCTCTTTTTTTACAATAGTTCCTGAAAAAATAATTTTGAGAAGACGGTTCTGAAAAATAATGTCAAAAACGCTTCAAGCAAGATGCACTGTCAGCAAAATTTATGAAAAAAGCTCCAATGTGGACGCTTTTTTTCTACATTAGTTCCTGAAAAAATAATTTTGAGAAGAAGGTTCTGAAAAATAGTGTAAAAAATGCTTCAAGTAGGATGCACTGTCAGCAAAATTACTGAAAAAAGCTCCCACGTCGACGCTCTTTTTCTACAGTAGTTCCTGATTGGCTTTAGGCTATAAATGAGCCAAATTTCATTCTCATGTTGCAGAAGTTACAACAAGAAAAATTAGAGAGGCTAAGGAAAATAGAAATTGAAGATGAGTGAACGTATTAGTGTTGTTATTTGCTATGATGGTGAGGTCTGTGACACCGAGAATGACGTTATTTTTTTATCGGAGAACACAATGCGACTGGTTTTTAACTAGAACATAGATTTGACAGAACTTCGTAAAAGACTTAAGCACAAAATCTTTAGAATGATGCCAATGAGAGTTTCATCTATTAAGTATCAATTTTGTGCTTTGGTTGATCCCGTGACATATATGACTTATTTGATATCAAAGAGGGTCGTAGCTTGGAGGCGATGGTACAGACTCATCTCGCTAATGGATCACCTATCTTGAGTTATATATATAATTTTCATCGCCAAATGAAGTATTTGCGACTTCAACATCTACTACTATTTGAGAAGAATACACGACCCCTACCCGACACTCAGTCAGTGGGAGGTAGAACACGAAAGCACCGGTGTTTGGTGGCAGTATGAAATACATAACTCCTGCACGACACTTAGTTAGTGGATGGGACATGCACCTCAGTGGGTCGATGTTCAATGCTGGAAATACGTACTGGGGAATGACATCAACTTCTAGTTGTTAGCAATCCACACCTGATTGGGGACATTACAAAACGTCCACAAGAAGGGATGATGTACTCCCTACGACATCCACCGGCGAGGGGACCTAGTATGTTGTAGATGATGGTAGGTTGAATGATGAGTCTGATGTGGATCCACCTCGAGAGCCCGGCCGTGATAGTGCAGAAGTTTGTATTATTTTTTGAACCGAAGTCTGTTCCAACTGAACCTGAAGACAGTGAATAGGGTTTAGATGATGAAGAAGAAGATCTGCAATTTAGGGCTTACTCGCTTCCAGCCCACATGCATAATGTCGATCTATCGACAGATGATACGTTGGAGTTTCCAGATCTACCACACAGAAGGCATGATCGTACAAATTTGTCGTTGGATTAGGGTGAATTAGAAGTTGATATGGAGTTTTCCAGTAAGAATAGTTTTCTTGGTGCATTGAAATAATATAGCATTATAAACGGCATTAACTACCACGCGGTTAAATCCAAATCTGAGAATTTTGAGGCCAAGTGTGCAGTATAAGATGGTACATGTTCATGAAAAATTACGGCTTCGGTTAGGAAAAAGACAGGCTTGTAGGAGAAAAAATAAGTACAAAGGTCCACATACCTGTGTTGCCGGTACAATATCACTGGGTGTTTAGGGCTTTTGAATAATATTGTTATTACTTAATGTTGTATTATTTAATATACTTCGTTGACAAGTGTTTCACAAGATCATCCCAAGATGGATTCAGATATGATAGCTAGCTTAATACTACCGATAGTGAAAGCAGATCCCAAGGCTTCTGTATCGGCCTTAATTGCCAATATTCGTAGCCAATTAAGGTATACGCCCTTTTACCGTAAGGCTGGATAGCTAAGTAGAAGGCGTTGGAAAAGATGCATAGTGGGTGGGATGCTTTATATAATGAGGTGTGATAGTAGTGTCAGGTGCTAGAGAGGTACGTCCCAGGTTGCATAACAGAACTTGAAATAGCCCTAGTATACTACAACAACTGCTTGCTCCGTGGATGCCAAGTGTTCAAGCATCTGTTCTGAAGCTTTAAGCAATGCCGAGACGCATTTGTGTACTACAAGCCATTGGTACAAATTGACGGTACCTTTATGTATGGTAGATATACCTATCGACTATTACTAACTATGGCACAGGATGGCGGTGGGAGAATCCTTCCAATTGCATTTGCAATAACACTGAGGGAGTCAGGTGATGACTGAGATTTCTTTCTTTCTAAGTTAAGGAGGCATGTCTGCCCCCAACCTGATATCTGTGTTATATCAAATCGGGGTATTGGAATACTAGCTGTAATTGAGCGGCAAGGAAGCCTATGGGATCACACACACCATCGTTATTATCTAAGGTACGTTGTGTCCAACTACTACGGGCAATATTGGTTTATCGCTGAACAACGACAAGTGATCAACATGGGTATTTAATCTTTATTTATATAATTTCGTTTGTAATATTCAATTTATATTGATTAGAAAAGTGGTATGTAATTTTCACTGTCAACTTATATTGACAGGGTACGAGATCAATAAGGACTATTTTCATGAGATGTTGGTGATTTTGCGGTTAGTTAACGATCAAGACGCAGAGTACCTCTGTAACATACCTTTCGATCAGTGGACACAAGCATACGTGTACACTTGAGAAATAGGACTTGCGACTGTGGGACGTTTGACGCATTTCGTTATCCATACACTCATGGAATTACAGCTTGTCAGAATCTTCGTTTTGATCCAATAAGTTATGGCAACGAAGTGTACAAAATAGAATACATGTACAATGTGTAGAGACACGTATTCCCACTGGTCCTAGAAGAACGTAAGTGGTCATTTGTATCACTTGCTCTATTTAAGTTGTTACCGAATAGAGAATTATGTCGCAAACCAAAAAGTCGACATTGCTCGAGTCAAATATGTGATAATATGGATATCCGAGAAAGAATGAACCAACAAAAATTGTGCGGATGGTGTAGGAACCCAGGTTATACAATTCAAATATATCCAAATCGAAATAGTTGATAATTGCTTAAATGAAACTATGTTGCATTAATTCTATTACCTTATTCAAAAGAATTTTTATTTTATTAAATAAGACAAAATATAAAAATAATTTACTATTAAAATATTCAAAACAACTTTTATTTTATTAAATGAAATAATATAAAAATAGTTTATACAAATATATTTAAAAAATCAATGTATGTGCTGGTCGGAATCAGTTCCACATGGGGATGGTCGATATTTACGCACTAGATTCCTTCTTAGTTCAGCTTTCAGTGGGGTTTGTGGTTGTTCTGGTTGTGGGTGTTGGGAGGATGACCCACCTTGATAGAATAAAAAAATGCGGAGGTGTTTGCATAACCCAAAGTGGAGGTGTTTGAATTCCATAAGGCGATAGGGATTGGAATGAGGTGAGCTTCCTGACGGTGCGTCATATGATCCCTCTTGCGTCGGTTGACTTGGAGTTATCGGGAAAGGAAATGCAATGGGCCATGCATTCTAACCTGGCATAGGACTGGGAAAAAGAAACATATAAGGGTTAGGATACATATAAAGGCTAGGATAAGCACCTGCATAATTTGAAGGGGTTGTAGTGTGGGTGTCGTCACTTGAGGCATTGGGCCCAGTGATTGTATAGGCGCTGTTGATGGGCCCGTGTCGTCATCCATTCTCGTTGGATTTAAAGGGCTCCGTCATTTCCTTTCGACACAAATTTATCGACGCCTCTGCTCTTCCGAGAGCAAATATGACTTGCCATGGATCCTAAACCATGGCATGTAATCTGGTGCGCATGCTAACTCTGGAACGATGATCGGTTCGCAAGTAGGCATATGATCATACTGATTTTCCCAAATTTTGATATATTCTGAGAAGAATACCGGGCAATGCGTATTCGATTGCTGTAAGTCGATTTTGTGCTCATCATCGAGCACCTCAAGTGTCACGGGAATCAGTTGTCAGAATCCAAATTGTTGCAACACTCTATCGGTCTGGTGCATCTCTAGCATAGTTGACCAATGGGACATTAACATGCCAAATGTTCGAATTTTGACAGAATTCATCTGGAATTACTGCTCGAATTGTCGGATTCTCGTATGGTGTCCATTGAAACTATATGAACGTGATAAAAATATTAGTTATATACATAATACTAAATACTAAATATGAAATGAATATGTTATGTATATATATATTTTATTTAATACTTACATATATATTTTATTTAATACTTACATGCGCTTCCAACCGTTGGTCTAATAGAAGCCGTATATCTTCAAGAGCGGTAGGTATTCCAACATAACTCGTCAAATGGTTCCACCTAATTAAATAAATTTTTAGCATAAAATTATATTTTAAATCTATGTAATAATTGTAAAATCTAATATAAATTTTACCTCGTTATGAGTGAGAATGTATATGGGTGGTTCACTCAAAGATGTAAAAATGGAAAGCGAAACTGAGCCAATGATTGTAATAGTGATAGGCAACCTTCGATTTTGGCTTTATTTGGTTTCATCGCCTCGTACGTCTCCTTGTACAATGTTGCCAACATGGTAAAGCCCCAACTAAGTTAACCAGCTACTCTAAAATCAACGAATTTCAGCAGCCACCTCAGATGTACGAGTTTTCGTAACAAGTCTGCATCAGATAACCTTTAATGATCTCAAGGATGTATGCCAAAGCATATCGTATTCTTTCTACTTCAGTCGAATCATTCCCCGGCTCCGAGAATGTGTCTCGTAACCAGCTCATCTCGATTCGACCTCCATAAATATTATTTGGAATCGCACCTAAAAGATCGTAGCATATGGCCCTTCAATCAGCAGATTGAACGGACTTGGTGAGTACGGACCCATCTATCGGCAATCCCAATTGTAACTACAAATCCTCCACCTCTTTAAGAATGTGCTGATGAGTTTCGAGTCTAACTTGCACCCCCCACCCATGTTGGCCACGTGCCAAAAACCCGTTTCCCTCAAGTAATTTTCTATCAACGGTGATGAAGGACCAGACATATTATGAATATAACATTGTAACACCCGATCTACAGGCTATTATAAAAAATTATAAAATAAAAATTAATTAAAATTACATAAATGAAAAAAATATTAAATAATATTCAAATTTGAAATTAACCCTTACCATTTTTATTTGTTTGACGGAGATGTGTTTATGATCGAGACGAATTAATTCCCCAGCCATTGCTAAGACGATCAAATATTTCTTAAATTATAAAAAATACTAATTTAGAGAAAAATTAAAGGAAATAATTAATTAAAGAGTACTTTGAGAAATTTAGGGAAAAATTTAAGAGGTTTTTTGAGAATTTTGGAAGAAATATTTGTGTGAAAAAAATTGGAGGGGTTTTTATAGTTTTTTTTTACCGTTGAACCCCTCAACGGTCAAAATTTTAAATAACTATTGGGGGTAAAAAACACAGGCTAAAACGAGTCCTTAAGGGAGCGATTTTGCCATGTCAGCAAAGCGCGTCCACATCAGCGCGTTTTGTGATAACATGGAAAAATCGCTCCTTTAAGGACACGTTTTGTTAGAATTTCCCCCTAAAACGCTCCTACATGAATGCGTTTTAGTGTTTTCAGTCCATTCCAATAAATAATAAAAAAAGTGGCCCATTTTTGTAAATAAAGTTGGTCATATTTTTATAAAATAATAGCAATATTTTAATTTAATACATATATTTATTTTTTAAAATAATGATATTTTACTACTTATTTATATAACTTGAAAAAATTATTGACTAAGAGAGAATTTCTCATATATTTTGACCTACTAAATATCTATTTAAATTATATAGTGTTTATTATAAATTAATTATACTAATTTTAACTAAATTGTGTTATTTATTATTAACAGTAAATTATACAAATGATCACCCAATTATGCCTGTGTTCTTGCTTTGGCCACCCTACAATTTTTTATTTTTTATTTAGGCATTGGCATTTGAATTCGTTTTTGTTTTAGTCACCCTACAAATGTCTTTTTCTAACCGGTATAATAACACATTTGATCCTCCATACTTACTTATTTTATCAACTTGATCCTAACTCTAAATAATTCAATAACTTAACCTTTCACGTTTGCAAATTCTATCAATTTGATCATCAAACTTCTTAATCAAAGTTTTTTGAGCCAATTCCTTATACCAATGAGTTTATCTTGACACCTTATTTCTTTTTCTTTTTTTTTCATTGGTTTTCTTCTAAATATAATATTTTATAACCCTTTAATTGATAAAATTTTAGCTAAAGAAAATAAGAAAAACCTTAAAAAAATACTTTAGATTTACTCTTATTGTTAATAGTATGATATTTCCTTCATGGTGCATAGAAATAGTCCTCGAAATTAGTTCTTGAAATTGGAAATTAAATCTAGAGTTAAAAAATATAGCTTTGCAAAGTTCAATTGTTCAATTGATAATTATATAAGCAAAAAATTATAACATTTAATTTTTCATAAGATAAAAATGTGAAAGAATTAATAGAATTTCCTTTTGTTACATTGATAATGATTTTGATTAAGATATTATTATGTGTTCTATTTATTTTTAATTATTTTTTTTATTTTCTAAATCCATAATAAGCTATATGTATCACCAATAATCTGATTTAGTTTCTAATCATTTACCAAATTAATTAAAAGCTAAAATTATGCTAGTAAGAATGAAAAATTATTTTTTACAAATATTAAACTATTCATATAATTTTATTATATATTATATTTTTAAAATTTATATTTTCTATTTTTTTTAATGGTGTTTAGTTAATTTCTAGCATCAACTTCTTAAAAATTTAACAAAAAGGGTTATGTACTAAATTGGATAATTTCAACCATAAATAAAGCAATTAATAGATGTGGGATGCTTCTTTTTTAAAAGCTAAAAGCTTTGATTAGGAAGTTTGAGGTTTAAATTGATAGAATTTGTAAACGTGAAGGGTTAAATTTATTGAATTATTTTAAACTAGGATCAAATGAATAGAACAAATAAGTATTGAGGACTAAATGTGTTATTACACTAGTTAGAAAAAGGCTTTCCGTTATAAATTTAATGGCAGGTAACCAAAATAGGAACGAAATATTAGTGCCTAAATTAGAAATTTTTAAAGTTGGATGATTGAAACAGTAACGTGGGCATAGTTGGATAACCATTTTTATAGTTTATCCTATTATTAATTTTTTTTACTTTGTAACCCTCCAAATTTTTTATAAGACATGTAATGTTTGCGACTAGAAAAAAAAGGTGAATTTTTGAGAAATTTGGAAATTGAGTCAAATAAAGAATGTTTAAAAAAAGAAGAAGAGAGAAATTGACATGAGCGATGAAAATTGATGAGAAGTATTGTAGATGTGGGAAAAGTGACAAAAGAATTAAATTACAAATTTTGAAAAGTTTGATGACTAAAGTATACATTTTAACCAAAATGAGGAATTCAAGTTATTATTGATTAATTGACATGAGAATAAGTTAGAATATGAATTGATGTAATGAAAGTCATTTCCGGAACCAAATTGAAAAAATTTGAAAGTATAGATATTAAATTACAAATTTTCCATTTTTATTGAGAAAAGGGAAAATATGTAATTTTCCTTACCCATGGATTGATATTAAAGATTAAATATGAATTATGATATTTGAGTTGACAAGTATCTATTTGTTGTAAAGGTTGTGCAAAGAGACGTAAAATGATTATTTTGCTACAAAAGGGCATTTGTTCATTTCTCTAGAATTTAATATTGAAAATATTATTTTGATAAGATATTTAATGTGATTATTTTTGTGAGAAGAATTGTGGATCACACAAATTTTAAATGAATTTTGACCAACTTTGACTTTAGGTTATTTTGGTATTTTAAAATGGGAAAAAAGGGATGAAAAGTCATCCTCTTCCTCCACCCACCAGCCGCCCCCTCTCCTTCACCGAGGGGAAGCTTTCCCTTTTCATTGTTTTGTTATTTTCTCTAAATCTCTTAAAAAAATATCAACACCCATATTGAGTTCTTGCATAGATCAACTAGGAAATTCATAATCAAGCTTGAATAACCTTCAAAACCATTATTTTAGCAAGGTCTTTTTATGGTTCTTTTTATAGATCAACTTGAAGCTAGAGATAGAAAGCTTCAATAAGGTTAGTAATAAAGTTTTCCATCTTCCTTAACTTGATATTTGTTATGGGTTGTTACGAGAAAAGTTTGAATAATATTTGGTTATGCGTTTGTGGATAGGTGAATGAGGAATGATGAGAAATGAATTTTCAAGCTAGTAAAAGGATGGATTCAAGTGAGGCTTGATTTTACTTTCCTATACTAATATGTTTAGGAAATTAGTTAAATTTTGTAATGAATCTGAAAATGTTTATGTAATAATTGCATGGAAATCTCCATGGACAAGGGTGTTTGAAACATTGACTTGTGAAAGGTTTAAGCCTAATGAGCCTTAGTTATAATGTGCCAAACCAACTAATAATGTGATATGAAAAATTTGGTTGCCATGGAATGGCATATAAAAGTGATTTGATTAGTACGTGTGTGTGGGTTGGTAATATTGACGAGTAACATGTATTTACAAGCTATCTTGTTTAATAAGAGAATTTTTGGTACATGATAATGGTGTATAACTTATAAAATGGAGGTTCAATTATATGTGAGGTCATGACAACCGTTCTTAGAAATCACTATGAAAATGTTAACAAACAAATAAACTTAATACCTTTGATGCTTGAAAAAAATAATCTGAACAATGAACATGGCTATAAGACCTAAATTGATAAATTGGAATTGAACGTATTTGTGAAGGCATTCATTGTGCCAATATGTGAAATTAGACAAAAGTTTGTCTGATATACTCGAAACTATGTGAACTCTATAAGCTTTGTATTCATTTCTGTATGAATGATTAATATGTTTTTTGCCATAATTGATTTAAGATATTTATGTACATAATGTGTCCTAGTAAACTTAGTGAAATAAATAGGATATGATTGGATATGGATTAAATATGGTTGGAGTTCTGATGCTTTTGAGCATTACACCTATTTTGTGCACTCTCTTTTGTCTTTGGGCCTTGCATTCACATGTAGTCCATGATGCCTTCGTGCTTAGCACTTCGGTGCTTTTTGGTATGCTTGAAGGATGAACACTTATGTGCTTCCTAGTGTTTCTGTTGGAAAACTTTAGTTTATAAAACAGATTTGTTGCACAACAAAAAATTATGTTTTTTTTAACTAAAACCCGAAATATGGTGCTATTTATAGCAATAAACTCTTTATCAAATTTGTACCTGTGCTTTGGAATAGGCAATATAAGATGTTTCCCAACTTTCGACCAACACGATATTCTTTTCTATTTTCAAACCCTAACTTGCTTAGAGTGTGTGCTCTAATTCACAAACCGATGTTTCTATTGATACTTAGTGGGAATATAAGTAATTCTCATAGTCTAGAAATAGAAAAAAAGACTCTCAAAATTAGAATATATTTGGAAGAATAAATGTCACTGAATTTTGATAGAGTACCGAAACTAAATATTGTTTTTTTTCCCTTGTCAATTGTCTTTATTTATTGAGAAAATCACAAGAGTATTAGTTGAACAAGAAGGAGCTGAAAAATAATAATATTTTAATTTAAAATATGCATTCTTACTAGGACTAAATAAGGGGCAACACCTTCCTTTATGGAGACTAGGGTTTTTTGCCCATCATGTATTAATCAGATCTCTTAGACTCATTTGTATGTTGGGTATAATTATATGTGTTATTTAGATATTTAATTATCTCATATAATTTAACCTACCTAATAATCATTTTTCTACTATCAAAAAATTAATTAATTAAAATAAATTTAATTAATTTTATAATTTATTTATTTTTTAACCAAATTCTAATTCTGTTAAAGTCATGACCACATTATCATGTTAGAATCAATGAGTAAATTAATTTAATTTCCTTGCTCAACAAGATTGCAATGACTAATTAATTTAATTTGCACTTTGATATTCAATTATTTAGTCACAATCAATCAAATACTAATTTGAAAATATTACTTCAATCTCTAAGTCATCTCTTGCTCATAGTGAGAAAATAAATTCACAGCGAATAGTGATATATGCGATCTATTTCTCTAGTTCATCATTTTCATTTACTCATCTCATTGATTCAAATGCAAACCATCAATGTTATATTAAGCTAGCAGAGTGATTGATTAGACATATATAATTAGGGTTCAAATAATAAAATTAAATTCTAACTCTTCGTCTATTAATTACAACATTATTTAGTCATTGAGTCATTCCACTAAATTACCATGATTGAGCTCTCCCTTTTATATACCATTACAGAATCTACTTATTAAGTTCTCATCCAATGACTTTGTTATATGTGTTACCCTTATAGGATATCCTTAATCTCTATGGGTTAAATCCATTCTGTAACGATCTGACTTTTTTGGTGTTGGAAAATGAAATTTCGGAACCTAATTCCATAAACAGAGTTAGTGAAAATATGAATAGAAGGATTTACAAAGTTAGTATGAAAATATATTAGTAAATTATTGAGAAATTAAATCGAGAAAATCATTAATTAAAGTCCAGGGACTAAATTGTAAAAGTTCAATCACTATTAAATTTTAATTTCGAAAACACTTGAGGACCTAATTAGTAATCAACCAAATGACCTAAATATTATTAAACCATTGTTTCTTGTGTGATAGTGGAAAATGATGATGATATCCATTTAGTTCCATAATTATAATTAATAAACAAGTACATGTCTTAATTTAGTAAACTAATCATGATTAATTAAGTTAATTAAAACATTAATCTTAGTATAAATAACAAGTAGTGGAGAGAGTATTCATCTTTTTCAAGCTTGCGTCCTCCAAATAGGAAGAAAAAGAAAGAATTTTCTCTTTTCTTTCTTTACAAATTGGTTCAAAATCCCTAACGTACTAAGTCCATTCTTTGAATTTTTTTATGTTTTCATGATCATCTAAGCTTTGTTTAAGCTTACTCATGCCTTGGAATTGTCAATTTTTAAATGTTTATCAAATTTTCATTAATGGGTATTTGATGAAATTGAGTTTGATTTTGAAGAGAAATTGAAGTATGAGTTTTGAGCATGTTAGGACCAAGTTGAAAAGTAAAGAAAACTATTGGAATAAATTTGAAATTTAACTAGGCTTGATATTTAGTTTTGTGACATTAGAAACTAACATGTTTGGTTGGATGTAATACCTATGCATTACAGCTCAATTCAGTGGACCTATTATTAAACCATTGTTTGGTTGGGTGTAATAAGCTATTACAGCCCTATTCCATACAGGCTTATTCAGGGCAAAAATGCTGTTTAGCATTCGGTGGTCTCCCCATAGAATGACGATTCAGGGAATGGGTGGGTAAGAAATTAGCTAAAGCTTTCAATTTTACCTTTGCCGTTATCCTTTCTTTCTCGCGTCTGAAATATTTTCCTTTCTTTTTCATGCTTCTTCCTTCCACTATAATATCAACAAATTCCCAATTTATCAATTTAAACCTTTTTTTAATCCCATTTCCTCTGAACCCAATCTGCAGTTTCTCTTCTTATTCAAATCTTTCTCTCTTCAATATATTGCCATCCCACTTGCAGCTAACTAGAATCTTTCCATTACAAAACGACTCTTCCTTTGAAACCTGAGAATCCCTTCTTCTTCTTTTTTTGCTTAAACAAGTTTCGATCTTTTTTAATTATTGATTTATTCTTATTGATAAAAATGGCACTTGAATCCTCAATTTTCAGTCGACCTACTTTTATTTATTCAACAAATTCCTCATCTTTCATGTTTTTTAATCGAAATTTGAAGAACCAATCAAATTTTTTACCCAAAACCAATCACTACCCAACTCCTATTATCTCCACCTGTTCGAACCCCCAACTTTCAAAGCTTTTTGATTCCTCAAAAATGGTATTTTTGGTCATGTGGGATCGTTGAGGGAAGAGAATGAAGGTGTGAGGAATGATCAAAAAATGGTTTTGGTGAAAAGGGGTATTTTGGTGGCAATGGTTTGTGGTGTATTGGTGTTTGGATGCAAAAGAGTTTTTACTGTGGATGGAGTGGCTAATGCTGGTTATGGAGTTATTGGGTAGTGCATATTGTTGTTGAGGAATGCTTGGCCTAAGGCATCTATGATTCTTAAAGTGTTTAAGGAACAAGGTCTGGTTTTGACAGCTCTGTTGGGTCTTCCAGCTTTCTTCTCGATGGTAGAGACTACTATAACTACATTATGGCCTTAGAAGGTAATGATTTCTTTGACCCTGGGTTTGACAGCTTTTATACTTATAAATGCACATTTGTTGTTATGGAAATCAACATGAATAGGATAGGGATTGTTGCAAGTTGAAAAGAATGTAGATGCTTTAGTCAGTTTATAAATACTGTCTTATGTTACCAACTCTTTATGCCTGTGTTTGACACATATATAGACACAAATATATAGTATCATCGTCCAAATATATAGAAAAACTTCGAAAAAAATGAGTATACTTGTGTAAGACACGTACTCATATCCAATGCTCACTTATCTTAGTATTATATATTTTGTCTTTTGATTTTCATTTTTGTGACTGCTATGCAGATTCCTTGTTGACTTGAGATATCTGGCTTAAGTTAATATAAGATTAAATTTTGGTTTGCCATGTGAACATTCTATATGAACTCCATTTCTTATTATTAGTTTATCCTGGTTGAATTTGGATGATAATCATCTACATATGAGCTTAATCATTGTAACTTATAAAGGAAGCAAACTGTTAACTGTGAGCAACAAAGGAAGAAAGATAGATGGAAGCACCTTAGAGTGAAAAGGGAGAAGAAATGTGAGTGAAAGAAGGAAAACAAAGAAAGAGAATAATAGAGAAAAACAATTTATAGAATAAGCCAGAGAACAACTTAGAAGTATTTACTATTTCAACTATTAAACCTAAGTCTACATTGATTAAGTAGTATTGCATTTTGGCCAAGCCATCAGGCAAGCCTTTTGAAGTAGTATTGATTAAGTAGTATTGCATTTTGATTAAGTAGTATTGTATTTTTGGATGGTTTATGTGATGAAGAAGCTATATTAGAACTGGATTGTAGAACTGTAACTTTTGATGGTTTACGTTAGATTCGTGCTTGAGACATCTTATGGAGGTCAAGGATCAAAGTCCCGTAATGTTTGAGTTCAGTTAGGTTTTCATTTCAATTTCCTTTTTTCGTAGAACTTGTCTGGAGATAGCATGGAATTTATTTTTTGATTTCTTTTTCCCCTTGCTGCTCAGAGTCATCTGTGACTGTATTTTGTTTTATTTTGTTGTTGGCACCTGTGTTCAAGTCTTATATTTTACACTTCCATTGGCATATTTTTGATGAATCCTTTCTTCACCAGGCCAAGGTTCAGTTGTTAAGGAAGATATTAAATTTTCAACTAAAATTTTTTAGGCCAATTTCTCTCCTCTCACCCTTTTCTCTCTCTTATTTTCCTAGTATTATAGTTTATTTTCTTAAATTTTACATTGTTTTGATGTTGTCTATGGAAATGATTTAATAACGATTGCTGCAAGATGAGGGATGGATTTAAGGCCTGCTTTACAGAGGTTATACATGACAAGGGCTTCTGCATATAAAGATGCTCTTAAGAGTTTCATAGAAGGATATCAAGAAGGTATCCAGCAGATCATGGATAAAAAGGAAGATTCTTCTAAAGCACAACAAGAAGGCAATACTGATAAAAATTCAACTTGATGGCTGATAAGTGCATAATCGGAGATACATGTGAGTACTTCTCCAACATACGTATTGTAGATACAAGTTTAAAGATTTGGTGGAGCTTGGTTGGCATGAAATCACAAGAATGATACATGTCCTTAGAATTTTCCTGTATTGAGAAAGTGACCTTTAAAAACTACAAATATAATGGGAATCTCCATTGACAATGGTGATGCTATTTCCTTCTTGTCATTTGATGTTTATTAATTTTTGTTGTAGTTTAATATTCAACGTGCTTGAGCTTGGAGAAATGTAAAAGAACCTTAATACTTTATGTCTTTGTTAAGTGCAACTGAAGAATTACTTAGATATCTGCTGCCAGCTGCTTGATGATCTAGTCTGATGAATGAGTTTCAATCTGTTCATTTTTGCTACTTCTAGTTTCAATACATTAACTCTGTTAATCTAAATTTGAGGTGATGTGAATGTGGTTAGTTATGTCTTTGCTACTCGTGGATTAGTAAAATAGTTTGATCTGTTAATTATTGATGCTCTTGAGTAAATTCAGTTTGGTAAATGGATTCGATCTGCTGTGGAATCTATTGTCTTGGATCAGAGTAGCTCTTGAATTATTTTCTATTGCTCTCTATCTGCTCGATAGTTTGTTTCTTTGGAGTTTATTGTTACTTAAAAGTACCAAGATTACTTTAGAAGGATTCACACGCATTGTGTGTTTGAGATCTCAATGGATGATCTTCAAGGAGAATGTGTTCATTAGGATCCACTACTTCATACTTCATGTGGTGCTATACAGCACAATCATGTTTCATCATCTAATTAATGCCACAAGTTCGAATATATAAGGTGGATCAATTTCTGGACCATCTTATATATGGTATGGTATGGTTAATGAAAGCAAAAATGCTAATGTTATTGTGGCGTCTTTGCTGTGTGTGAAAAGCTAGTATTCTAACAGTCTAGCTTCCATGTTTTTTGTTCTAACTCTAACGAACTTAGTTATGTTGGTGAAAAGTTAATTGCTTAAAAGATTAGCTATGAAAAGCTTATAGCTTAACAGTCTAGCTTTCAAAAATAGTTTATATGTATGTGGTGTTTAACATTTTTCTATCACAATTAAAATGAAATGAAAATGTGAAATTTAACATTATAATGTTTGTTATATGCAACAAAGTATTGATTAAAATTATTACTTAACTCATAAATTAACATTTAAATTATATCATTATTTCTATTTTAGTGTCTAAATTTTTTAATCACAAGCTATTTATACTTCTAATACTTTGTTTTTTTATTGTTGTAGAATAATTAAATTATTTGTTTCATTAATGATATTTTAGCACATTAAATATGTATTGCAGTTTAAAAATAATAAAGTAGGTTATATATTATTTTTATAATATTATAATTATGATTTTTTAATTCATATAATAATTATATTAAGAATATTATTAAATTATATATTATTTTACTAAATTGTATTTGATAATAATCATATTAAAATATGATTAAATTATTTATTTTTATTTTTATTAAAATATATGTAACAATAAATTTATTAAAATTTAATAACAATAACAATAATCATTTATCTAAACAAATTCTGCTAAGGGTACTTTGGTCATTCAAGTCTTTTTCCTTATACTATTACAACATCTATTCCATTTAACCAAACTAAATAATGCTATTACAGCTCTATTCCATTCTATTCAACCAAACAATTGAATTACTGATTACAGCTCTATTCCATTACACCTCTATTCAATTATAGCCCTATTCCATTACAATGAACCAAACGTACCCTAAAATGAATAAATTGAAAGTTATTAAGAAGTTATGCTATAGATTAAAAGTACAATGTCAATATGAAATCAAATTTTGATATGATGTTAAATATAAAAAAAATATGAGCTTTTCAAATAAAGGGACCAAAATGAATAAAATGCAAAATATTTTTGATTATATGTTTTGCTGGAAAAATCTGGTCTGAAAACATTTTTTTTGCACAACAAAAAATAAAATTTTGAAAATTGAGCTAGTTTGTGATATTTATAGCAATAAACTTTTTGTAACAACTCGTTTTCAGTAGTACCAAAAATAGTGTGTTTCAGCACCCCATTTTCTGATGATCGAGTCAATAAATATTATTTATTAATATTTACATGTCATTTATAGTATTATGGTGATTTTTGGTCTGATAATTTTATTGATCAGTTAGTAATTAAGATATAAGGACTAAATTGGAAAAATTATAAAAGTCAATCATATTTAATTTATATTAGCTAAGTGGGGTAAATGATATAATTGAATGGATTTAAATGACAATTATGCCATAATATATTATAGTGGACGGTTAATATATGGTTTTAAATGGAAAATTTATGTTAATTATAATATTAGTTCATAATTAAAATTTGTTAAAGCATAAAACAAAGCATATGGCCATTTCGTTTTCATTTTCCGCCTTTCTTCACCGAAACTCCATTTTTAAGCTTAGAGAGTTTTGGCCAAGCTTCCAACCATGCATGTAAGTACTTTCGGGGCCCCTTTTTTTAGTAAATTTTATGTTTTTGATATCGTTGTAGCTTAATCTTAGCTAGCCCATGGACTATTTTGTAAAATTTTCAAAGTTTTAAAATGTTTTCATTGATGAATTTTGAGGTTTTTGATGTTAAATGGTTTGGTTGTAAGCTTAGAAATGATTAAGGACTAATTTGTAAGTGAATTTGGTTAGTTTTGAGTTTAGGGACTAAAATAAAAATGTTATTAATTTGACATAAAAATTATGTAATTACTGTTTCTATATGGTTAAATAAGAATGAAATTGAAAACAGATTGAAAAACGAAGCTTAAATGGGAAAGATATGATAGTGTTGGTTTTAGGGATTAAATTGAAAAAAATGTGAATCTTTAGGAAAATTATGAAAAAAAAATTAAGTTGACATGTACACTGAATTAAATGAATTACTCTATAGATTAAGAAGTGAACCGAGAGAAAAATAATCTAGGAAAAGGGAAAATTACAGACTAGTCCCTAACATTCTGTTATTGTTGTTTGCTCCTATAAGTTCATATGGTGTATTTATGTTTATAAATATATTGATTGTGCTTAAATTATGAATTTTTGTTATATAAATTGATTTTGAAATGTATTCAAAATGGTACAAAAGGCAAGAAGGACTAAAATGTAAAGAATTGTCATAATATGTGTATTGAGCCCAGATGAGCATAGGATAGGATACAATTGGCATGCCAATAGGGTTAGCTGCGGTTGTACAGTATTTTCACTATGTTCCCTATTGTTCAGCACTTCGGTGCCTACTGTTAAAGCACTTCAGTGCCTACTGTGTGGTATAGTTACTTGCGTATTCGTATCTATTCATTTAGTTCATCGGGCTAACTATTTAAAAGGAAATATATTGTTTGATTTCGTATATAATTGGAAATGAATGTGTTCATACAACTATATGTGTTCTTATGCTTAATTGAGCAAAAATCATGTTTCCGTTTGATAGTTTTGATGAAATGATACTGATCTGAATGGTGTGAGCAAATTTACGGATTATATGACTAAATATGAAATACTCACCTTACTATTGTGATATGTTTTGACAAGAAACTTAGTTAAACTTGTTATTTTGATAGATTTACTTATGAAATGAGGTAAGTTAATGTGTTAACACTTATGAGCTTACTAAGCATATATAATTCTTACTTGATTATGTTTCCTGTCTTGTAGTTGTCTTTTGCGGAACGTAAAGATTGGATCAACTCGGAGATCACACTATCCAACTTCAGTTTTAGTAGATTTTTGAATCGTTTTAGATCCAATTATGTGGCATGTAAATAGGGTTTTATATAGTTAAGTGTTGATATTGAAAGTTGGTGAAATGGTCTTTAAATGATACTTGTCTTGAATATGTATATAAATTGTAAATGGGTTTAATATGTTAAAGTGTATACCTTTTCTAGGCAATAAGAGTGGCTTATAAGTTTAATGTTGTTTTGAATGGTTGATGATATGTTTATAGGAATTTCATTATAGATATGTTCACTTGTTGGTTCATGGAAGTGAACCAAGCATGAAGTTGGTTTGGACGAGCTAGTATGTGAAATGGTATGTTTGGTGCATAACATGAATAACATGAATGGTACAAATTTAGTTGAATGATTTGTAGTTATTTGAAATATTTGAATTGTGATGGTGCCATTGAGGCATATTGGTTAGATGATTAGGTCTATTTATATGATATGATTTGGTATGTTTTGTATAGATTTTAAAAGTTGATAGATGCATTTGGTTACCCTATTTAAGATTGGTTTTGGTGACTTGCATGAAAAGGTTCATTTCGCATACACTGGCTAACACACAATTGTGTGTTACATACAGAAAAGTGACACGACTGTGTGCTCTATGGTAGTTAGGAGATTTATGTATTATACGATTTTCGAATGTCACATGGGCTAGCCACACGCCCGTATGTGTACTATTGATGTAGTCTTTTAATTTTCACACGGTCTTAGTTTGTTACACGGCCCTGCAACATGGTCTTGTGACTCTAATTCTACACGGTTACCATTTGTAACACGGCCTGGGCACACGACCATGTGGCCTTAACTTCAAAAATTACCTTACTTTTTGAAAAGCTTTCAGTATGGTCCTTATTTATACATGGGTTAACTTGTAAGATTTCGTAAGTTCGATTGAGACTCGAATTAGTTTGTAAATGATATTATGCATGAATTATGAATTGTTTTGATTGTTTAATTAAATGTTTAAAGTTGGAATTGTATCTGAATTGCTCCATTAACTATTGTAGCATCCTATAATTCAAGTCCAACGATCGAACCTGGTGAGGGTTGCTACACTTAGTGGCATCATAGCTACAATTTAGTCGATTCTAAGATTGAACGTAGCGTGTGCTGAGTCTAGAAAATACATGCCATATTAACTTGTGATAGTGTGATGCTATTTGATCTGATATTATCTTGTTTTCTTATAGATATAAAGATGTCGGCCGAATCAAACTGTTCTATCATTGATGAAGTTGATAGTAACATTCTGGCTTCCAATTAGGGAGCAAGTCAATTCTGTAATTTTCTATAAATGAGGCAAAAAATGCCTTCTGCGGTATAATGAGCTAATGGTTTACCGAGTTTATGGGAGCCAACCCTACGTCTCCGTAACATCCGCCCCTTATTGTGCCTTCGATGACACCTATTTGTCTTCAGAATACTAAAAGCTCACATAGTCCCTGATTGATAAAATTAGAAAATGTAAGGCTGAAAAATTTTGTGGAAAGATAGAAGATGATTCTGCTAGGGCTATGTATTGGTCTGAGTATTGGTTAGAATACATAATGAGTCTTCAACCGTCTAAAATCCACATTCACAGTCATTGTGCCTCCTACTAAGAGATTGATTGGTTCTAATCCAATTGAACCAGATTTGGATCTCAACCTTGTCCAATTTTAATTCTATCTTTTCCTTATTTTTCAGAAGAGACCTCCAGCTTACTGTCTCTTTCAATTTAACCCTAAATGTCCTAATTTCCAGGTTTAAAGGAAACTAGGTGTGACTGCTATGTTGTGTGTTGGGAAGTTGAATTTCTATAGGCATATTAAGGTGAGGAGTGTAAAATGCGAAAGAGAATCAGCAAACCAAGGAGTTGAGTATGAATATTCAAAAGATTGTAAGGAAAAGAGAAAGCAAGCAAGAAGAGTAAGTAGTCATAAAGGCTAGAGAAGAATATAAAAATTTCATTAATAAAAGAAAGAGACATGTACACTTACAAAAAGAGAAAATTTTAATCCTTTTCTTCATCTGGTGGAGTTGTAGTGGCGGGATCTTCTAGACCCTCTTCCTTAGGGCCAATTCCTTTTTTGGGAGTGGGGCTAGTTAACCATAGATCTTGAGAATAGAAGAGCTTACCTGATTCTCTCCATTCCTTCTAAAATTTTCCCACTCTTCACCGGAGGGACTGAAAACATCGAAAGTAAGATCCAAATTTGTGAGTTTGTATGTGCAATGCAAATTTACCAAACCCATATTAAACGACCTGTAGTGACTTAGGCGTACAGTATCAAATTTGATCTTAGTTTAGGCAAATAGCTTTTAATGCTAGCTTTAGTCTCCACCTTATAATTCTTTAGAGCCTAGTGGTTTTCTTTTAGAGCTGCTCCAAGTATGAGAGGTGTTGTCCGTCTAGAGCCTTCTTATTAGCCTCTAGTTGGCAGAACTTTTCATTTATCTCCTTCTCCAAGGAATTGTACTTAGCCTCCCAAATAGAGACGGAATAAAAAAGCTCCTAATTTTGGTGGACTGTGCCTTCATGAATGTGGCGAAACTAAGCAAGTGATTCATTAAGAGAACTCATGGAATTTTTGAGCTCAATTTGCTTAGCCTTATTCTCTCTACAAGTTTTAGAAAATACCCAGCTGTAACACCTTAGGCCCGACCCGGTCTTCAAGTCCCAAATGAAATAAGACTTGAATAACTGGTTAACATTTCTAAATTTAAATATTATTTAAATTTTGACTATTATTTATACAAATTAACCTATACTAGCGTACACATCTTTTAAAGTTGCGGCCTTACAAATTTAATTCAAAATTTGAGTATAAGACTTGAAAATTTTATGAATTGACTAAACCCGAGTCGTGGTCTTTAAGAGCGCCCCTTTATACGCATGTTATGACTATCGTCCCTTTTTTTCCTTAAGTTGGCTATGTCTGGCTCAACCGTCCACTCGATTTTCCAGGTAACAACTTTATCCTGCAATAAAGTAGATCATTTGTAAGTTTAATAAAACTTAGTGAGATTATGCACAACGTTCACATAATAAAATTCAAAACTAAGGGATTGTAGGTTTGAAATAATTTTTCCAGTCTCTGGTCACTAGCTGATAAGTCTAAATTGCATAGGTTTGTTTATCACTTTTTACTTAGAATTTATTCATATCTCTAGCATTTAGATAGCTAATTGTGTAACGTTAGTTCATATTGAGACATGACGCACTTTATTAGGTATTAATTTTACATAAATTCACTTTATTATGCTACATGTTAATTTCCTTGTTAAAATATTGCAGTATGGACCACTAAATTACTTAATTTTGGGACCTAGTTAGGAAACACATGCAAGTGAGCTAATTATTCAACAATGTGGACAACAAGCTGATGAATGGGGCTCGTAAAAATTGCCTTGACCCAGCTTGGAAGATGGTTGCTGAAAAGAATTAATCTACTTTTTAATTGGGTTGACACACCATCCAATAGGGGGAAGAAAAGCCCAAATTCAGCAGAGACATGAAGAGCAACCCAAAAAGACTTTTTGAACAACTATTTAAGGTCCCTACATGTGTTAAAAAATCACATAATTGCCCAAACAAGTTGCCTTGATTGCTGTCCAACCCCATTCCTTGAATCAAGGACGAATCAGTCATAAATCAAGCAACCATCAACCCTTTACCCAACAAATCATGGCCAACCATGCTTAAGAGATTCTCAAGGGATGTGCATGCTAGTTTTAGGAAACTCCCAAGCTCTCCCTCAAGTACAAATAGGCCTTTCATTCACCTTTCATCTCATCCCTTAATACTTAACAATTCTCTCATTATTCTCTCCTCTCTTCCATGCCTAAACCTCTCCATCTTTCCATTTTCTTTTAGCTAGCATTTCTATGAGAGAAAAATGCTCTTGGTCAGCCACCTTAAGGAACAATTTGCAAAGGAGCAACCACGAAAATTTGAGGAAGCCACCACAAATAGTCTTCGGGGAATCACCGAATTCATCAAGAGTTTCTTCTTCCTTTATCTTTAATTTGTTCTTAGTTTTTAATTATGTTTGCAAATTGTTTGATTGTTTTTCCATTAATGATGATGACTTAAATTGTTTCAGCTAGAATAATTGAAATGATTTGATTAAATTTATTAAACTCATGTTTTTATTGTTCTGTGCCTCAATTTTTCATGCTTCAAATTAAAATGATTCATGCACTAAAATATGTTTGAATACATTACAATTAGTTGCTTAATCCGACCCAGATGATGATTAATACACAATAATTGGAAGGTGCATGCTTAATTTATATCCAACCCAGAATAAATTAAAGGTTCGTAATGATTCCAAAAGAATACTATTACGTTGCATAACTTTAGGTTTGAGTGATTAAATTGTTTCAAACCGACTCATTCCCTGTTACTTCACATAAATTCTAAGTAATCTTTAAATATTTACATAGAAATATGCATGTTTTCCTAAGTTTAAGACTTTGAAAGAACTTATATGAGATTCCAAGTTAATGAATGATAGAGTTGCGATGGAATTTTTTTGGAACTTTATTAAACAATAAAAAGAATGAATTGAGTCAAGTGTTGTAATTGTTTTAGCTTATTCATGTTATTGTTGTTAAACTTGAGAATTGCTGCTAAACCATTTCATTGCATTTTATTTCATTTCACTGCATTTAGGTTAATTAATTTGTATATAGTTGATTAATTTAATTTTAACATCCATCATCTTAAAAATATTGTGTTTTGTTAACCAACTTGTGAATATTAATTTTACAATTATTGATTTCAACACAGTCTCTGAAGAGATGATACTATTTTCTTAGTTACTTATTACTTCATAACGATTGTGTATACTTGCACATTCTGTTGTGAACTACTAGCAGACTGTAGTAATGTGGTCTTTGTCTTCCCCTTTTTCCCTTAAAGTCCACTACAACTGACTTCTTCTCTATTTGCAGTATACACGAATTTTCTTCAAGATATGTGTTCTCTAGGAACATGGACTTGAACACACTTCAACCAAATTTTTTGTTCCCTCGCAATCTTAGATGGGAGACCCAATGTCAGTCATTGGCTATCTGACATTGACTTCCCTAGAATTTCATATTCTTATCCTCCCTATATCTTGGCAGACTACTTGCCCTAGGTTAGTCCTTGTCGAACTCAATCTTTAGCCAGCCTGAGGGATTTAGCCCCCGTATGTGGTAAGCCATAAAAGTAACATATTTTAATCCCATGCTTGGCATGTTTTTTGGATGATTTATCATATAATTTAGTGAATTTGACGCTTTTAATCCTTTAATTTCATGTTTTTATACTTAGGAGAGCATAAGGGAGCAAAAAGAGTAGAAAACGAGCCACAATTAGACAAAACGAGCTACTTTCAGGATCCACACAGCCTAGCCATTCCTACACGGGCTGGCCACACGCCCATGTGCCAGCTCGTATCGATTTCGCTCCCTGTTTCCTAAGCATGTGGAAAAAGCCAATTTTTAGGGATTCTGAGCATTCCAAGGTCTATAAATACACACTAGAAGAGGGCCTAAGAGAGCATGCAGAGTAGAAGGAAGAAATTACTTGAAGAACATTGTCGAAATCAACTCAGAAGCAGGATCTCCTTCAAGATTGAATATCTTCATTCAATTTCTCTAGAAGTTTTTGGGTTCTTTATGTCTTGTTGTTTTCCTAATTTTGAGATGTTTTCTCCCCAAATTATGAACTAAATTCCCTAGATACCTAGGGAAGATGAAACCTATGATGAATATTATTATTTGATTTTTTTGAGTTACATGATAAATATTTGTTCTTGATCTCAATTATGTGTACTTACTTCATGTGTTAGTGTTTTTAGGATATTAATTCATGATTGATGTGCTTATTTTAGTGGAGCAAAAGTCCCTATTTAAGAGTAGGTCTAGCATAATTGAGTGAAGTTACATGCAATCCTAGAAATAGGACGACATAAATCTACCAGATTAGAGTCAAATCTAATAGGGGAATCCATAGATCGAGTTAATGCGACAATAGAGGTTTTAATTAGAAAGAGATTTCAATTAATCAACCTAGAGTCTGTTATTTTTACTCTCAAAAGAGATATTAATATAATTTATGGATTTCTATAGATCAAGGCAAGTGAATAAATCATTTAACTCAGATTCAGAATAATAAGTGAAGTCTAGGTGGATTCTTTCCAGGGTATTGTCTTTATCATTGGTTTTCTTCGAATATTTCCCAAGTCATTCTTTGTCGAGTCCTTAGTAATTAGTTTAATTTTAGGTTAAAAACAACCCTTCAATTTATAGGCTAAATAATAGAAGAAAGGTAATTACTAGTACTTTTAGTCCTCATGGATACGATATCCTCAACTCATCATAACTATCCTACTACTTGATAGGTACAATTGTCTTTTTGTCGTGATTTTAGTTAGTTAAGTGAATCAACATCAAGTTTTTGGCACCGTTGCCGGGGACTAAAATATTAGGAACACTTAATTTTTATTACTTTAGCCATTTTTATTTTAATTTCATTTTATTTTTGTTTTTAGTTTAGTTATGTTTACTAATTTTTCTTTTTGTTTGCTTTTGGCAGGTTTCTTTAGTATATGACTAGAAGAAACTCGTCAGGACCTCTCGTATTTGACAGTGAGATCGAAATTAAAGCTCGTAGAAACCATAGAGAAGCGAGGCAAAGTCGACAGAGTACAATAGAAGAGAAAGAGGAAGTTATTGTTATTACTGAGGAGATGGCTGAAAATTAGGATAATCAACTGCCTCCTGTAGTTGCAGCAAATCCTACTCCTTGTACTATGTATGATTATGCCAAGCCCAATTTAACTAGGGCTGAATCGAGTATTGTTAGACCTACTATTGCTGCAAATAATTTTGAACTAAAACCTAACACTATTCAAATGATTCAAAAGTTTGTTCAGTTTGATGGTTTGCAGGACGAAGACCCAAATACTCATTTAGCTAATTTCCTAGAATTCTGTGACACTTTTAAGATAAATGGCGTTTCTGAAGATGCCATTCGCCTTCGGTTGTTACCCTTCTCATTGAGGAATAAGGCAAAATAGTGGTTGAATTCCTTACCACGAGGTTCTATCACTACATGAGAGCAAATGATAGAGAAATTTTTGTTAAAGTACTTTCCACTAGCTAAGACAACCAAGCTAAGGAATGATATCTTTTCCTTCGTGCAAATGGATTTAGAAACCCTTTACTATGCATGGGAGAGGTATAAGGATTTATTAAGAAGGTTCCCTAACCATGGGTTACCTTTATGGCTACAGGTCCAAACTTTCTACAACGGTTTGAACCCCTCAACTAGGCAACTAATCGATGCAGCCACTGGTGGTAATTTGAATAATAAAACACCTGAAGCGGCTTTTGAGTTTATAGAGGAGATGTCACTGAATAATTATCAGTGGTAAGTTATAAGGACAAAGCCAATGAAAGTAGCCGGTGTCTTTAATGTTGATGCGGTCACCATTTTATTGAATCAGGTATAACTTTTAAATAAAAAGATTGATGGTTTATAGGGTTCTACGAAGGTATGTCTTGTGATGTAGTGCGATACAAATGGATGAGGGATGAACAATTCAGAATGTCTATCTTACAACCCTAGCACAGAAAGCGAACAAGTCAACTATATGGGTAAAAATTCTAGACATCAGAATAATCCCTATAATAACACTTATAATGTAGGTTGGAGGAACCATCCCAATTTCTCTTGGGGTGGTCAAAGAAATCGAAGACCATAGCCCTCTCCAAGCTTTCAGCAACAACCCTACCAGCAAGAGAAGAAGCCGAACCTTGAGAAGATATTGACAAAATTTATTTCAGTGTTAGAAATCCGCTTCCAAAACACTGAAACATCACTTAAAAATCAACAAGCGTCGATTCAAGGGCTTGAGAATCAAATCGGTCAATTGGAAAAGATAATTTCAGAACGACCACAAGGTAGCTTGCCAAGCAACACCGAAACTAACCCAAGAGAGCAGCTTCATGCAATTACTATTTGAGATGAAGAAGGGTTAGCTGAATTTGAATCTGAATTGAGGCAAGAAACTGTGGTAAGTAATGGTAAGGCTAAAGTAAGCCACAACGAACAAAAACCTATAAGAAAGGAGTATAAACCTCGTGTGTGATATCGAAATGTGATTAGGAAAGACCACACAAACGAAAAATTTAGTAAATTTCTTAAACTTTTGAAAAAGTTGCATATTAACTTACCGTTTATTGAAGCTCTTTTATAGATGCCAAATTCCGTTAAATTTTTAAAAGAGCTTTCAGCAAATAAGCGGAAGTTAGATGATTCGTCGCACATGGAACTAAATGCAATTTGCTCAGCCATTTTGCAGAATAAACTACATAACAAGTTGAAAGATTCAGGGAGTTTTACTATTCCTTGTTTAATTGGTAGTTTAAATGTTAATAATGCTTTAGCTGATGTATGGGCAAGTATCAATGTCATGACCTATAAAATGTTTAAATAACTAGGTCTTGGGAAACCCAGACAAACTAGGATGAGCACTCAATTGGCAGATAGAACTATTAGATTTCTTAGGGGTATTGGTGAAGACATGCTTGTTAAAATTGATAAATTTATATTCCCAGTTGACTTTGTTGTTCTAGACATGGATGAGGATAGTGACGTACCTTTAATTTTAGGACGACCATTTTTAGCAACTGCTAGAACTATCATAGATGTTGGTACAGGTGAGTTAATACTTCCTGTAGGTGATGACACGATTAAACTCCAAGCTCGTGATTCTATTAGGATATCTAGTGATCGAGATGATTATACGAGTTCTGTTAATGTTAATAAACTTGTGGCTCAACATTCTTTCTAGGAAACACGTCGGAAAAACGTGATAGAGCCACGATCCAGTTTATATGACAAAAAGAGAACAAATCATGAAGAAAGAAGACTACAAATCGATGAACTAGATGAATTCCGGACGCACGTCAAGGAGAAACAAAGAATACACGATGAACCAAAGTGACTCCATGATGAGCTTAAGGATGGGACGAACCAATTTAAGGTTGGAGATCAGGTGTTATTAGATGAAATTGACCCTTGAATAACCATTTCAGAGCTTAACGCAAACGGAGTGACTCCTTTGACGATACTCAATGTCTTCCCATACGGTACAATTGAGGTAACTCATTCTCATTTCGGCACCTTCAAGGTAAACATTACTCGCCTTAAACCTTATTTGAATAAAAGACTTAACAACGAGAAAGAGGAGTTTTGACTCCACAAACCTCCGTGACCATGCAAATACGAGGTAAGTCGAGCTTAAACTTTAAATAAGCGCTTTTCGGGAGGCAACCCGAGCGCTAACATTCCTAATTTACTAATTTTATCTCATGATATTTTTAAAATTAATTAATAAAAAAAGGTTTTTAAAACCCACATGGCCTGGATACAAGGGCATGTCCTAGGCCGTGTGGATCTTTTTGACTTAGTTTTAAATTTTGAAAAAAATCGACAATGAGTTACACTACCAAGCGACATGGCCGTATGACCCACACGGCCTGGACAGACGGGTGTTTCCTTGGCCGTGTGGAGCTTGGGACTTAATTTTTCCAAAAGTCAACAAAGACACAGGCTAAAACAGTCCACACGGGTGTGTGGACCACACAACATAGACACACAGACGTGTCCTAGGCCGTGTGAAACCTGGAGCTTAATTTTTCAAATTTAAAACAAGTCAGAGAGTTACATGGGCAAGGCATACGACCATGTGCGAGACACGGTTGTGCCTCACGGGCATTTGGGAGGTTACACAGGTGAAGGAGAAGCGCAGGATAGTGCACACAGCCGCGCTACATGACTGTGTGAACCATAGGCTTGGACACATAGGCGCGGCGAAGGCTGTGTGAAAACTGGGCTATTTCATTAATCACACACGGGCTGAACAGGAGACCACACGGGTGTGTGACATAGCTGTGTAGCCCAACACGGGCCTAAACATGACTTGTCACCCCATAAAACCTTAACTTCTTTTATTTTATTTCTTTATTGTGTCTTTTTCCTCCTAAATCCCCAAGAACCCTAGCCGCCGTCAACCCCAACCTTCCTCTACTCCGGCACTATTCCCTGACCAGCCACCACGCTAAACTTCCCTCTTCTACTTCTTCCCTTTTACCTTCGCTCCAACGCCCATCCTTAACCTCACTTACCTTTCTTTCTTTCCTCTTTTCCCCTTTTTTCCCCTTATTACCCAAGCTGCACGACCACTACACCTCCGTCTTTCCCCCTTTCGCGCCCCCTTACTTTCTTTCTTCCTCACCCCATCGCACAGCAACCACCACTACAAATCCACCCTAACCGAACATTCCCCTCACACCCTCGTCGAGCCAGACCCAGCCGCTCGTGCACTAACCCCGACCGCCCCTCTCCTCCTTCAACTCCCCTTTCCATCCTCCTCATTTCCCTTTCTCACACTCTCATCAGCCCACACACACGAACCACCCCACCGTCGCGTGCCTAGCTCCGATCAACACCTTCTTCTCAGTCGGTTTTCCCCTTTTTCCCTTCTATGTTCTTTATTTGATTAATTATTGATTTCTTATGTATTATTATTACTATATTATTTTTTCTATATTGTTTATTATTATTTTTATTATTAGCAGTTATTTACTTTTTCTTTTATGAATATAGTTGCTACTTATTTTACTTTCTCTTTAGTAAATCATTTATTTGTATTACTACTGCTGCTTTACTTTATGTTTTTAGGCATTTTCTTGATGCATTCTTAGTTTCTTATTTCAATGTCCTTTCTCACTGTTTCTAACTTTCTTAGACTGAGTGGTGTATTCTCTGTTCCTAGTATTAGGATTATTTATTTATTTCTACTTTTCATTACTCTTGCTTTTAGAATATTTTGATTATTTATTTAAGAGAAATTTGCTATTTAGGACTATTTAGATTTGACATTCTTAACCTTTGGTGATGCTTGATTTATTTATTTATTGATAAATTATTTTATTTTTATTTTTTAAGCACACCATGACAAACACTCGTGGCAAATCTAATGTGACTGTCCCCGCTTCGAAAAAGCAAAAAGGTTCTAGTGGGACCTCCTCATCGAGCGCTTCTGTCGAGGCACGTCACCCCTATCTTCGATTCTCGGGGGGCCTCCAAGAGAATTTATATCAGCTCCTTCAAGTACGACCACTTGGTGCAGGCCGCTACATTGATTAGGCCGTGTTGAAGCAGGCCTGACTCGCTGATGACGTTCGTATTATTATCGCCACAGCTCTGTGGGATAGATTCTTTGCCATCATCGAGCCCACCTACATGGAGCTGACGTTGGAGTTTTTCTCGACGTTTCTGGTACAGCGAGTCATGATAGTTCATGACGAGCCAGGCACCGTCACTTTTTTCCTTAGTGGTTTAGTGCGATAGATGAGTGTCCCAGAGTTTGATGCTGCCATGAGACTCTATACGGAGAAATTCATGAGCGCCGTCGACTTCCTTAGACTTCATCGGCATATCCACCACTTGCCATCATGTTGTTGGACCGACCTTACACCATATGATCCGAGTCACTCGAAGGTGACTTCTCTCTCTCCGGTCTTACGATATATTCACGCTATTTTAGCTCACACCTTGAAAGGTCAGGGAGAGAGCATCGGAGTCGTTAGCACTCACGATGCTTACTTTCTATGGAGCATGGCACAAGAACATATATCTGATTTGGCGTACTTCATCGCTCTATCTTTCCGCCATCAGACTGACTGCCACAGGAAGAGCCCCATCTGTCTAGGCCATTACGTGACTCATCTTGCTCGACACTTCAGCCTCCTCGACACACTGGAGCAGTAGTTGACCAGATGTCCCCTCAGGGCATCTCGAGCATGATATACATGAGGATAATCAAGCGTCGATGTGGAGTAGATCCTCCTCAGTACAGATTATTTCATTCTGACGCTCAGAATGAATCCGAGGACTTCACTGATGATGTTCCTCCCTATCACAAGGACCCACCACAGCCTCCACCTTCGAGTCACCGACCTGTTCCTTCTACTGCTAGCTTCCAAGAAGTATCTTCTGAGGAGTTCATTGGTTTTCGTCATACTGTGTTTAGAGGTTCGATAGTATTGATGCGGCATTGCAGCAGATTTGTCAGCATTTCTATATTTCTCCTCTAGTGCTGACGACTCATGATGCTGATGCGTCTGATGATGAGTACTTTTGAGTCCATTTATTTTTATTTTCTTTTATTTTTCTTATTAGTTTTTATTTTTATTTTTATTTTTATTTGTATTTTCCTAGAATTTTTCGTTTTTATATTTTGAACTATATTTTATTTATTGGTTGTTTCTAATCGAGTAGCCCTTTAATCTTCTTCAGCGTTGTGTTTATTTTCTTATCAGCTGCTTAGAATAATTCCCTACATCTACATTTATCTACAATTCCGCTTTACACTATTCTGGGCATTTCGTCCAATATTCAAGGCTGTTTCAATTCTTTCCCTCTCTTATGATAGTTTGTTTCTATTGTGATTATCTATTTTTGTACATTGAGGACAATGTACATCTTAAACGTGGGGAGGTTATTTATATGATTATTAGAAAATCCTTGAATTATGTCTTGTGTTCAAGAAATTTCTCATTTTACTATTAGAATGAATTCTTACCTATTTGTGATTTTTATTGATATGTTTTAGATTAAATTCATAGGTAATTGTGCATTGATTGTTTAAACTTTAAGACATTAGAGAATCAAGCATGATAAGTCTATTTTCAGAATAAAAAAAATTGCTAGGTTGTTTCCCTAAATTGAGGTATTACCTTAAAGTTTGAGATTTGCAAGATTGGTATCAAAAACCATAATTTTTGTGAGATTTTGAGCCTTTAGAGCATACACTTTTCTTGCTCACTTTAATATTGGTTATGAGTGTGTCAATACTGATTGGTTATTCTAGAACTTGCTTCGATTATGCATGTCGAGACCACACCTTTGATTTGATATACTGAGATGATAAAGGCACCTAGGTTTTAACCCACTTATCCCAAAAAGCCTACCTTCATAATTAACCCTTAGTGAACCTCTTTGAGCCTAACAAACCAGTTCTTGATTTACCCATTAATATTAACCCATAACTCAATTTTGATTCGTTGAGAATTGTTCCTATTTTATTGACTCCCTTTTTGTCGAGATTTGATTTCGTTAGTTGCCTAACTATGTTCTTTTGTTTCAGTTGCTAAATGTTCTCTTATTATCAATCGATCTAAAAAAAAAGAGAAAAAATAGAAAAAAAATAAATACATATTAATTTTGATTATTACTAGTTCTATGAGCTTAAATGGTTAATTTTAGATTTTTAGAAGAAGTTCGTGTTATTATTTGATAATTTCGATTGATGTAATTATTCAACATTAGTTTATTTTTCTAGTTAGGTAATTTATTAATTTAATCTCGATTCTAACCCTCTTTTTCAACCTTTATCCACACCTTTAAACCAAGCCCCATTACAACCCTTTAAAGACTTTTTGATTTGTGTATCATCTCATTTTATAGTGGTGGAGATTTTGATTTTCAACTTATTTTTTTTTGAACCTTCAACACTTTGAGTGATTTGAGTGAATCTTTAGTGAGGATGTCAATTCTTAAGTGCTCTTTTAGTTGAATTATCAATGTGTGATTGCTTGTGAATTATGACAAACATTATTGATGAGAATTATGAATTGAGAAAGTTTATTTTAATTGTGAGTGGAGGATTTTGCTTGAGGACAAGCAAATGCTTAAGTGTGAGGATATTTGATAAACCATAAAAGAAACATATTTTAATCCCATGCTTGGCATGTTTTTTGGACAATTTATCATATAATTTAGTGAATTTGATGTTCCTAATCCCTTAATTTCATGTTTTTATACGTAGGAGAGCATAGGGGAGAAAAAAGAGCAGAAAACGAGCCAAAATCAGACAAAACAAGCTACTTTCAGGATCCACACGGCCTGGCCATTCCCATACGGGCTGAGCACATGCCCGTGTGAGACACACGGGCTAGCCACATGCCCATGTGCCAGCCCATGCCGATTTCGCTCCCTGTTTCCCAAACACGCGAAAAAAACCAATTTTTATGTATTCTGAGCATTCTAAAGTTTATAAATACACACTAGAAGAGGACCTAAGGGAGCATGCTGAGTAGAAGGAAGAAATTACTCGAAGAACGCCGTCGGAATCAACTCAGAAGCAGGATCTCCTTCAAGATTGAAGATCTTCATTCAATTTCTTTAGAAGTTTTTGGGTTCTTTATGTCTTGTTGTTTTCCTAATTTTGAGATGTTTTCTCCCCAAATTCTGAACTAAATTCCCTAGATACCTAGGGAAGATGAAACCTATGATGAATATTATTATTTGATTTTTCTGCGTTACGTGATAAATATTTGTTCTTGATCTCAATTATGTGTACTTACTTCATGTGTTAATGTTTTTAGGATATTAATTCATGATTGATGTGCTTATTTTAGTGGAGCAAAAGTCCGTGTTTAAGAGTAGATCTGGCATAATTGAGTGGAGTTGCATGCAATCCTAGAAATAGAATGACATAAATCTACCTGATTAGATTAAAATCTAATAGGAGAATCCATAGATTGAGTTAATGTGACAATAGGGGTTTTAATTAGAAAGAGATTTAAATTAATCAACCTAGAGTCAATTATTTTTACTCTCAAAAGAGATATTAATATAATTTAGCGATTTCTATGGATCAAGCCAAGTGAATAAATATTTTAAATCAGATTCAGAATAATAACTGAAGTCTAGGTGGATTCTTTCCTAGGTATTGTCTTTATCATTGGTTTTCTTCGAATATTTTTGTAACATCCCGAATTAGGGCCTAGTCGGAATAGTGGTTTCGAGACCACAAATCTGACGTAAGAAAACTTATTTTAATTACGTTTTTATGGTCTACAATTTCACGGGATGATTTTTTGAAAATTTCGTTCTAAAAGTTTGACGTTTGGGCACTCAATTTGGTCAAAAGGACTAAATTGTAAAAAGTACAAAAAGTTGAATTCTACATGTTAGAGGTGTCAATTGATTTGAAATTTTAAATAGGAAGTCCGTAAATGGTAATAAGACCATTGGTTAATTTGTTGGACAAAAATGGATATGAAATAGGTGAAATAGAATATTTTTAAGTTAGGGGCATTTTGGTCATTTAGTAATTAAAATGAATTAAAAATAAAATTAAAAGCCAATTTTTGTCCATCTTCTACCCCATGGCCAAAACTTGTATGGAGAATACATAGCTAGGGTTTTTCAGGCTTCCAAGCTCGATTATAAGTTCGTTCTAGCCCCGTTTTTAATGATTTTTACAATTTTGAAATCCTCGTAACAAGATCTATCTATTTCTACCATTATTTTAAGCTAGGGTTTGTGTTTAAAAATATACCCATGGATGACATGCATGTTTTTTGATGTTCAATGGTAGAATATGAATGCTCGATGTGTAATAAATGACTTTTACTAAGTGATTTTCAGTGAAATTGTCAAAAAGGAACGTTTTGTAAAAGTTAGAAAATTTGTCATAAAAGTGTGATTGAGTGGAAATTAGGGGTTTCTATAGTTATTAAAAATGATTCGGATAGACTTAAAATGAAAGGAAATTGAATAAAAATCATTTTACGAGCCTTGGGGCAAAAGTGAAAATATGTTAAAGTTTAAGGGTTAAAATGCAAATTTGTAAAAATGTGATTTTTGGACCCATATGAGTAATGTGACTAATTAGTGAGCTAAATGTGATATTATAGATCAAGGAAAATGAGATTCGGGCATAGATTGGAAATGAATGAGATTATGAACTAAATCGGAATATATAGCCATGCTCGCATTTGAGGTAAGTTTGTATGTCAATAATGATGCAATAATAACATTGTTTATGTTCGAAATTAAATTGATGTCTGAACATTATGTGGTGAATATTTATAGAGTTGATATGATGATTGTATTATGTGACAAATGCCTAAATGTAATTATGAGCAATGCCATGTTTATTTCATGAATATGAGAATGGTGAATTTGTAAGCATGAATGATATTATGGTCCTTATCCACGACATTACGAGCAAGTATGATGGAGATGCTATGTGCAATGAGAAAAACCCTGTTTGAACCTTAGGAATAGTTTAGGATACAAGTGACATGTCAATAGGAATTTAGAAATCCGAGCTCGTTGAGCGGTCCAAGTTCATGATATATGTGAGAATCCGAACTTGTTGAGTGGTCCAAGTTCGTGATATATGTGGCATCTGAACTCATTGAGAGGTCCGAGTTCATTATGGATGTATACATGTTATGACGTAGCTTTGGCTACGTATGTATATGTGGCACTTAGGTACAAGTTTCTGGATATCCAATAGTATTCCTAGTGTTCAATGGGTAATGCATTGAATGTGATAAAAGTCTCGTGCAGGGCATGTTAAAGAGGTATGGTTATATGATACACTAAGATGAGTACAGTTACGTATGTTAAACTTATGAATAATGCCTTGGTAAATATCGATTTATGATGAGCAAGTATATATGTGTATATGATAAGTAAGCCAAAAGGGTATGAATGATGAATAATATTTATAGTTATGTTATAATGTCTTTGTGAAATTGAACATGAAATCCATGAAATGGTAAGTTCATGATTCGTTGAAAATGAACTTATGATAGCTACCATTATATTGTACTAATATAGTGTTGGACATTAGCAATTGTGTGACTTTGAAAATCCACCAAAACTTATGGAACTTGAATTAGAGACTGAATAAGATACGAGATTAAATCTAATTGAATCTAGTTTCATATAGAAGAAACGGTGTAAGCAAAAGAGTTTCATATTATGAGATATTTGAACTTTTGTGAGACAGAGTCAAAGTGATTTCGGGCTCCCCTATCTCGAATTTGGAAAATAACTAAAAATTGTACAAAAATGATTATGGGATAGGATTTATATGAAAAAAAATCCTTAATGAGTCTATTTTCAATAGAAATAGACAAGAACATTAATCAAAACTTATACTGAGAGATAATTGATTTTTAGTAAAGAAAGGTCGAAGCTGTCAAACACTAGAACAGGGGTAACTTTAAAGAAAACACTGTAATTATTGGCTAGATAAAAAATTCTAGAAATTTTATGGTAAGAATATATATGAGTCTAATTTTAGGAAAAATGTACGGATCTTAATTTGGAGTTCTGTAGCTCCAGATATAAATAAATTAGTAACTATGACTCGAGAAAACAACATGACCAAAAAATAAGTAAAGTGTAATTATGATTGTATTTCCATGGAATCATGTTGATAATTTGCTTATTATTTTCATATGGACTTACTAAGCTTTAAGCTTACTCTCTCCTTTCCATTTCTTTAGTATTAACAGGTTATCTCGGGATTGGAGATCGTTAGAGGCAACCTCACACTATCAAGCCACCACTTTCGGAGTATTGATGAATCTTAATGTCTTAAAGTGAGTGGCATGTATAGGGACTTAATTATTGATATGTGCTCTTATGTCTTGGCCAAGATGTTGGCTTATATTTGTATATTGTATATAGCCATGAGATGTGACTTATGATGGTTATGGCTTGTAAGCCTAATTATCCAAGTTATGTAATATTACCCTGTGAAGTGGTTATATGATTTGACTTGATTGCTATGATTAAATGATATCATGATATGTATGCTTGTTGTTTTTGTTGAGAGTAAATGGTATGTTATTGAACATGGTGTAAGAGTATAGAGAGTGATTGAAATGGTAAAGCCAAAGAATATGAATATGAATGGGTGCGTTTAGACTAGATATTATACGAGTATGTGATTCACATGTATGTAATTATACGAATATTACTTTGAGTTTTAATAAGGGATAAGAAACCATCAAATTGAAGTTATAGTATATGTTTATGAAGTGTTTAAGCATGTGAAGGATTAAACCAACAAAAAGGCTTGGAAAATAGCCTAAGTGTTAGTCACACGGGCAAAGACACGACCATGTGTCCCAGCCGTATAGAGGACAAGGCCTAGCACACGGGCGTGTGGCCTGGCCGTGTGGTTCAAATTGTTTTGTTGACATCAAAAACAGAGAGTTACACGGGCTGAGGACACGGGCATGTCCCAAGCCACACGGGCGTGTGTGACCACAGGGCGTAACCCACACGGGCGTGTGACTCTCCAAAGCAAGAAAATTTGTTAAGTTGTCCAAAGTTTATCGTAAGTTCTCGGTTTAGTCCCGAACCACCCCGATGCATGTTTTAGGCTTCGAAGGCCCGTATAAGGGACGATATAAATGTATTGGAAAATTTTTAATTTTGGGCAAAATTTTGTGACTGGTTTTGCATGTTTGTGAATGTTTAAGTCCGGTAACGCTTTGAAGCCTCTCCCGGTGTCGGATAAGGGTAAGGGATGTTATATTTAGTGGTATCAGAGCTATGACTTAGTCGATTCTCAGACTAACCTAGCATGTATGAGAGTCTAGCTATACATGCCACAAAATCCTTGATAGTGTGATGTCTCCCGACGCGAATGAGAACCATCCTTTTTGGACAAAGGTGCTCTCCAACCTAGCTATACCGACCATTTTCGATGTGAAGCGAAGGCATTCGGGTAAAGTACAGTTATGATGAGTCTAAACTCAGAAAAGTACGAATAAAACTTCATGATATGTACGTGAAAACATGTGAGATAAAAGTTCATGTTGTGATGAGTATCTATGCTTGTTTGATATTCCTATGATGTTGTGTACTTGATTTACTTGATTAAGTGAATGTGAAAAATAGAAATTCATGAAGGTATGAATAAAAGGTTCATAATAACATGATACAAATAAAATGTCATTGTCTGGATTGAAAATTGAATGTTGATGGATTGCAATGATATCTTTAAATGAGATAAAGGAATACATTATGATAAGCTTATCTATGTTTAGTTGATAGTTCTATGATACATATGATCGATTTGCTCTAGTGAGTGTATGTATTTGGGTAACTCACCAACCTTATTGATGGAACGAATGTTTATGCATACTTGTTTGGATAATTATAATGGGAAAACTAATATAGTTTAAGTAAATGTGCTAAAATTGATTGAATTGAGTTATATGATGGTAATGATATGTATAGGATGATGTGCAAAATAAAAGTTTTGATTGTGACATACATATCCATGTTTGTTTGGCCCTCATAAGATGTTATGTGCATGACTTGTTTGATTGAATGAATGGGATAAGTAAAGTTATACAGAATCTATAGAATGCATGCATAAATACACTTGTTTAAATAAGATAACTGAAAAGTTTGTGTCAAACGAACGTGAATAATAGTTTTCCTGGAGTGGATGATATGCTTGTGAAAATGTTACTATGATGATGAAATAGTGTTGTATGTATATGTGTATGAGAGACGAGTCAGGGACCTTACGACCCTACCCCCTTATCAGAGTGGTGATTTGTAAAGGATTTTATAAGATCAGTGTTGAATAAACTCACAAGTATGAGACCAAAGAGTTCAGCTGTAGAATGATTATAACTATGATCAGAGATTAATCAATTGATAAGTAAAGATAGAGCTAGTAAAGTGCGATGTCGAGAAATGTACTAACTGGAATTTCTTCAAAATCGATCTTCTTCAATGAAAATCATAATGTGGGATTTGTAATAACAAAAATAGTTGGAGGAATAAACCTTGACATTTAAGATATCGGAATATGGTAATTATAGTAAGCAGATTATGACTGTCTCTCTTGAGGTACTCTATGAGTTCATTTACTTTTTGAAGTATTACTGGGGCTATCTATTTTCAGATAAATTGTTATCGTGCGAGAATGTTTTCTAATTTTGGAATAAGACGAAAGTATTGATAGTTTGACTGGTATATAATCTGTATTGCTCTATTTTCCCTCTGGCATTCTATTACATTTCATCTGTTGGGATTTTATGAGATAATGTACCTGATGTTATGATACTATTTCTTCTAATGGATGCTCTGTTTGATATATATATGGGAAGGTACATTATCCTTGTTTCATTTAATTCCAGTGGGCTTAAATGATGTATTCTTCTGGACTTCTTTTTCCCTAGGAAATTATTGAAATCTTCCATATTTTCTTATGAGCATTGTTCTAGGTCTTTCATTATGATATTGTATCTTGGATCTCTTTATCTTGGATTTCTCTATCTTGGACTTCTTAATCCTGGTTTTCTTGCTATCTATATTTCGAAATTTATCAATCACGGCTCATATCTACATTGTGTTCTTTAGTTGTGATAATCATGTCAAGTGTGACTATGCTTCTGGTTTGATCACAGTAATGTGGTAATTCTAGTATCTGGATTTCTCTAAATCTTCATGAAGGATTTGACATCGGTAAAGGCATAAATGGTGAAATTGCTAGTATCAGCTTGTATGATGGATGTCTTTTCTCAAGAAAGTTAATCAAGTTAATGCCTTCGATTGGGAACATTTATACTACCTTGAGCCAATGCAATTGAAATGGATTTTGATTAGTATGATGAGTTAATTTTGCATGATTACATGTTAAATCGTTTTGTCAATTGAAATGAAGGATTTCCTGAAACTTTATCAAGTAATAATTAAAACCGACTTGATTGTTCAGTTTGTATGGGTTATTGTTTGAAAGATTTAATGGGATATTTATGTCTGAAATTTTTCCCCAGTCTGAGAATAAGATTTTATCTCTCCGGGTAAAAGACAGATAGTCTGAATGAAAAGTGTATATATCTTAGAATATTTTGATATGGTTTAAAGTTGCTATGAATGATAAAGTTATCGTCTTGTGAAAGTTGAATGGTCCATTCATGTTAGTAAATCTTAGAACAGACGAGAACATTATTAATCAGAACGTTAGACTCGGTTTGGCCTACATCAGGCAAGAAATTCTTGATTTTCTATGATGTGTCATTAAACGGATTGTGATACGTTTTGGGACAAAAAGGCAATGTGATAGCTTAATGTATCTGCTATTATAGAAATATTTGAGTTTGAGATAGTGTAGATGATCTGAAATTATTATTGTATGATCTTTGAGAAATGGAAAATGTGGTTACAAGTGCTTGGGTAAAAAGTCCAGAGCTTATACAAAGAGTTGCAAGCAAGCTCATAGGAGTAATGTGTTGGTGTTCAAGTTTGGAACTCGACATTTCTGATCTTTGTGTTTGATACATGAAATGTTATTAGGGTTAAACTTTAATATCAGGTCATGTCAGAACGATTTTTGCCAGTAGTGGTAATTGAATGGAAATGAGAATAAGATTACTATAGATTTCATATCAGAATTATTCCTATCTTTGAAAGAGAAGGATGCCATGTGACTTGTTGTTAAGTAATTGATGAATCTACAAATCATGTCAGTAAGTACTGAATTTCTTCTCATCAGACTTATGGGATTAAGTATCTTTGAGATTGTTGAATTTCTTAAAATGCTAGTTTTTGTTAATCGATTGAGATCCGGGATTATATCGTGAATTATTGAAAAAAGAAGAAGCTAAATGAGGCTCTAAATTTTAATGATATAGAACTTGAGGCCATGATGATCGGGATGGCTACGCCATTTGAATCCAAGAGGATTCAAGTATGATGTGTATATATATTCTATGATGGTACGGGTTCAACCCTTATATACATGAAAGCTCCGATAGAAGTCAAGATTCGATTGATGCGTTGTATAACACAGAATTGTTCACGACTTTAGTATGAGAAATTCAAGAGCTAAGTATTAAGCATAGCTTGAGTTAAAATTCTTTAGCAATGATTATGTGATAGTGGAGTTTATGTGTAAGCTAAACCACTCTTCTGGTAAGATTTTCGGGGACGAAAATCCCTAAAGGGGGGAGAGTTGTAACATCCCGAATTAGGGCCTAGTCAGAACAGTGGTTTTGGGACCACAAATCTGACGTAAGAAAACTTATTTTTATTATATTTTTATTCTCTAACATTTCACGGAACGATTTTGCGAAAATTTCGTTCGAAAATTTTGACGTTTGGGCACTCAATTTGGTCAAAAGGACTAAATTGTAAAAAGTACAAAAGTTGAGTTCTACATGTTAAAGGTGTCAAATTGATTTGAAATTTCAAATTGGAAGTCGTTAAATGGCAATTAGACCATTGGCTAATATGTTAAACAAAAATGGACATGAAATAGGTGAAATAGAATATTTTTAAGTTAGGGGCATTTTGGTTGTTTAGTAATTAAAATGAATTAAAAACAAAATTAAAAGCCAATTTTTGTCCATATTCTACCCCATGGCCGAAAATTGCATGGAGAAGGCATAGCTAGGGTTTTTCAAGCTTCCAAGCTCGATTGTAAGCCCGTTCTAGCCCCGTTTTAAATAATTTTTACATTTTTGAAATCCTCATAACAAGATCTATCTATTTCTACCATTATTTTAAGCTAGGGTTTGTGTTTAAAAATATACCCATGGATGACATGCATGTGTTTTGATCTTTAATTTTAGAATATGAATGCTCGGTGTGTAATAAACGACTTTTACTAAGTGATTTTCGGTGAAATTGTAAAAAAGGACCGTTTTGTAAAAGCTAGAAAATTTGTCATAAAAGTGTGATTGAGTGGAAATTAGGTGCTGCTATAGTTATGAAAATGATTCAGCTAGACATAAAATGCAAGGAAATTGAATAAAAATCATTTTACGAGCCTTGGAGCAAAAGTGCAAATATGTTAAAGTTTAGGGGTCAAAATGCAAATTTATAAAAATATAATTTTTGGACCCATATGAATAATGTGACTAATTAGTGAGCTAAATGTGATATTATAGATCAAGGAAAATGAGGTTCGGGCTTAGATTGGAAATGGATGAGATTATGACTAAATCAGAATATATAGCCGTGCTAGCATTCGAGGTAAGTTCATATGCCAATAATAATGCAATAATATCATTGTTTATGTTCGAAATTAAATTGATGTCTGATCATTATGTGGTGAATATTTATATAGTTGATATGATGATTGTATTATGTGACAAATGCCTAAATGTAATTATGAGCAATGCCATGTTTATTTCATGAATATGAGAATGGTGGATTTGTAAGCATGAATGATATTATGGTCCTTATCCACGACATTACGAGAAGTACGATGGAGATGCTATGTGCAATGAGAAAAACCCTGTTTGAACCTTAGGAATAGTTTAGGATACAAGTGACATGTCAATAGGAATTTAGAAATCCGAGCTCGTTGAGCGGTCCGAGTTCGTGATATATGTGAAAAATAAAATAAAATAAATAAAATAAAGAACACACAAATTTTACGTGGAAACCCTTTCGGGAAAAAACCACAGGCAGAGGAGAAGAAAATTAACTATGTCGAAAAATTTGAATCTAATACAAGAGGAATAGACTATGTCTATTTATAGGCTTGCAAAGCCATATTCTAGTAGGATTGAAATACCTTATCCTAATCAATATAAAATAGATGGAGTTTAATAAGGTTTAAAAACCTTATTCTAAAATAAAATAAAAGAAGTTTAGTTCTATATGGATTTTACTTTTATTTTATTTTCCATCGTATTTTATTTAAATAAGAATTTGGGTCACTTAATTCTAACAATCTCCACCTTGACACAAATTCTCAATGAATAAGTTCTTCATCGCGAACTTTCAATAAACAAGTTCTCCACCTCTTCCATAAAACCCCTTAAGGGTGTAACTTTAACAATAAACACCAACCAAGTCTAAGCAATGCTCAAACTTGGTTATAAGATGTGACTTAGTCATCATATCTGCAGGATTTTTATGAGTACTAATTTTGCTCACAACAATATCACCACGAGCAATAATATCACGAACAAAATGATACCGAATATCAATGTGTTTTGTTCTCTCATGAAACATTTGATCTTTTGTAAGAAAGATGGCACTCTGACTGTCACAAAATACTGTGCTGATTTGAAGGTCTTCATTGAGTTCACTAAATAGTCCCTTCAACCAAATAGCTTCTTTACAAGCCTCAGTAATGGCCATGTACTCAGCTTCAGTGGTAGACATAGTGACTGTAGTTTGCAAAGTGGCTTTCCAACTAATTGCACAACCTCTGATTGTAAAGACGTAACCTGTGAGGGATCTTCTTCTATTAAGGTCTCCAGCAAAATCAGCATCAACATATCCTATAACTCCATCTTTAGTTCTTCCAAACTGTAAGCAAACATCAGTAGTGCCTCGTAAGTATCTTAAAATCCACTGAACTGCTTTCCAATGTTCTTTACCGGGATTTGCCATATATTTGCTAACTGCACTGACTGCATATGATAAATCTGGACGTGAACAAACCATAGCATACATGAGAGATCCCACTGCACTAGAGTATGGAACATGTGACATGTACTCAATCTCATCATCTGATTGAGGAGACAAGGCCGATGAAAGTCTGAAATGGGCTGCTAAAGGAGTACTAACAGGCTTAGCACTCTGCATATTGAACCTGCAAAGAACTTTCTCAATGTACCCCTTCTGACTTAGGTACAATTTATTTGCTTTTCTATCTCTGAGAATCTCCATACCAAGTATCTTCTTTGTTGGTCCTAAATCTTTCATCTCAAATTCTTCACTTAGTTGGGCTTTAACCTTTCTTATCTCTCTTTATCTTTTGCTGCTATCAACATGTCATCAACATAAAGAAGTAGATACACAAAAGAACCATCACTGTTTTCCTTAAAGTAAACACAACTGTCTAAACTACTTCTTTTGAAATCATGAGAGGTCATAAAGGAATCAAAACTCTTGTACCACTGTCTTGGTGACTGTTTCAAACCGTAAAGGGACTTTCTCAGCAAGCAAACATAGTCCTCTTTTTCTGAGACTATAAAACCCTCTGGTTGTTGCATGTAAATATCTTCCTCAAGTTCTCCATGTAGAAATGCAGCTTTTACATCTAACTGCTCAAGCTCCAAATCATGCATGGCCACAATACCAAGCAAAGCTCGAATCAAACTATGCTTAACAACTGGAGAGAACACATCTGTGAAGTCCACTCCTGGAATTTGACTGTAACCCTTTGCAACAAGCCTTGCTTTATATCTGGGTTCTTCAACTCCTAGAGTCCCTTCTTTCTTTTTAAACACCCATTTACAACGAACAACCTTTTTACCTTTAGGAAGTTTCACAAGGTCCCATGTTCTGTTTTTGTGAAGTGATTCCATCTCTTCTTGCATAGCAAACATCCAATTTTCTGAGTTTTCACAGCTAACCGCCTCAGAATAATTAGATGGCTCTTGATTCGCATCTATATCTTCAGCCACATTTAAAGCATAAGCAACTAGATCAACCTCGGCATACTTCTTTGGAGGTTTAATTTCTTTTCTAGTTCTGTTTTTGGCAATAGAGTATTGTGGTGAAGAAGCAACTCTATTCTCAATTTTTGTTCTGGCTTGAGGAGTTGACTTTGTATTAATCTGATGCTCCACCTGCTTTTGATTTTCTTTATTGGAAGAGTCTTTAAGAGATAAGTTAGGTAGCATAGCAGTTTCATCAAAAACAACATCTCTGCTAATCACAACTTTTCTATTTTCAGGACACCATAACTTATACCCTTTTACACCAGCTTTATAACCAAGAAAAATGCATTTAATAGATCTCGGTTCCAATTTTTCATTATCAACATGAGCATACGCAGGACACCCAAGAATCTTTAAATCAGAATAATTAGCAGGATTACCAGACTATACCTCTTGTGGAGTCTTTTTCTCAATGGCAATGGATTGAGATCGGTTGATCAAAAAACATGCAGTAGAGGCAGCTTCTGGCCAAAATGCCTTCGGTAAGTTGGCATTTGACAACATACATCGAACCTTCTCCATGATCGTTCTGTTCATTCATTCTGCAACGTCGTTTTGCTGTGGAGTATGACGAAATGTCAAGTGTCTCATGATCCCTTCTGACTTGCACAATCTATTAAACTCATTAGAACAAAACTCTAAGCCATTGTTTGTTCGGAGGTATTTTATCTGTTTTCCCTTCTGTTTTTCAATCATAATTTTCCAAGACTTAAATGCAGAAAACACATCGCTTTTCTGCTTTAGGAAAAACGCCCAAACTTTTCTGGAAAAATCATCAATAAAGGTTAGCATATAATTAGCTCCACCTCTCGAAGGCACTCTAGATGGCCCCCACAGATCAGAATGAATATACTCCAACATTCCCTTCGTGTTATTGATTCCTCTAGTGAATCAAACTCTCTTTTGCTTCCCAAAAACACAGTGCTCACAGAAATTCAGTTTGCAAATTCCTTGCCCATTAAGAAGTCCTCTTTTGCTTAATTCTGCCATGCCATTCTCACTCATATGCCCTAGGCGCATATGCCAAAGTTTAGTAATATCATCATCTGACAAGGAAGAGGAAGCGACAGCTGCATCACCAGTAACAGTAGAACCCTGTAAAACATATAACTTGGCAATCTTTCTCTACCCTTTCATCACAACAAGGGACCCTTTGGAAATCTTTAAAACCCCACTTTTAGCCGTGTATCTGTACCCTTTTGAATCAAGAGTACTCAACGAAATTAAATTTCTTTTCAATTCTGGAACATGCCGCACGTCACTAAGTGTTCTGACAACTCCATCAAACATCTTAACTTTAATTGTTCGAACACCTGCGATTTTACATGAAGCATTATTTCTTATCAAAACAACACCTTCAGATACTATTTCGTAAGTTGTAAACCAATCCCGATTGGGACTCATGTGGAAGGTGCAGCCTGAATCAAGTATCCACTCCTCGCTTACTTTAGAATCATTGACAGAAGCGACTAGCAGTTCACCATCGCTGTAGTTTCTACAACATCATCTTCACCGGAATTTTATGGTTGTTTTCCCTTTTGATTCGCAGCCTCCCTTTTAATCTTATTTTGTAGCTTATAGCACTCAGATTTAATGTGCCCTTTCTTCTTGTAGAAGTTGCAAGTTTTACCTCTTTTTGAAGACTTCGATCTACCCTTAGATTTACCACGAGGATTCCGTTCCTGTGTCCTACCACGATCATCATCAGCATTCCGATCTTGTCTCCCACAAACAATGAGACCCTCTCCCTGAGAGTCAGGTTTAACCACAAGATGCTTCATCTTATCATGCGAGGTTAAAGAATTATAAACCTCATCAACTGTGAGAGACTCGCGGCTATATAAAATCGTGTCTCTAAAGGTTGAATAAGATGGGGGCAACGAACAAAGTAGAATTAACCCTAGATCTTCCTTATCATACTGAACCTCCATGGCCTCCAAGTTTGAGAGAATTTCTTTAAACACTGTTAAGTGTTCGTGTACAGACGCACCTTCCTCCAAACGATGAGCATAAAGACGTTGCTTCATATGCAACTTGCTTGTTAGAGTTTTCGACATACATATTTGTTCTAGCCTCTTCTATAATGTAGCGGCAGTTTTCTCTTTCATCACATCCTGCAAAATTTCGTTGGTCAAATGCAGATGTAATTGTGTTAATGCCTTTCGATCCTTACGCTTCTTCTCTTCATCTGTTAATGTCGAAGGCATCTTATCTATCCCTAGCAGGGCATCCTCCAGATCCATCTGTGCAAGAACTGCTTGCATCTTAATTTGCCACAACGCAAATCAGGTGTTGCGATCCAACAGCGAAATTTCATACTTCAAAGACGCCATTACCGTGATCGAGATCAATAACCCGGAAGCTCTGATACCAATTTGTGAAAACTAAAATAAAATAAAATAAATATAATAAAGAACACACAAATTTTACGTGGAAACCCTTTCGGGAAAAAAACCACGGGCTGAGGAGAAGAAAATTTACTATGTCAAAAAATTTGAATCTAATATAAAAGGAATAGACTATGTCTATTTATAGGCTTGCAAAGCCATAGTCTAGTAGGATTGAAACACCTTATCCTAATCAATATAAAATAGATGGAGTTTAATAATGTTTAAAAACTTTATTCTAAAATAAAATAAAAGAAGTTTAGTTCTATATGGATTTTACCTTTATTTTATTTTCCATCGTATTTTATTTAAATAAGAATTTGGGTCACTTAATTCTAACAATATATGTGAGAATCCAAACTTGTTGAGTGGTCCAAGTTCGTGATATATGTGGCATCCGAGCTCGTTGAGAGGTCTGAGTTCATTATGGATGCGAGCATCCGAGCTCGTTGAGAGGTCCGAGTTCATTATTGATGTATACATGTTATGACGTAGCTTTGGCTACGTATGTTAGTTTTCGCGTATCCAATAGTATACCTAGTGTTTAACGGGTAATGTATTGAATGTGATAAAAGTCCAGTGGAAGGCATGTTAAAGAGGTATGGTTATATGATACACTAGGATGAGCACAATTACGTATGCTAAACTGATGAATAATGCCTTGGTAAATATCGATTTATGATGAGCAAGTATATATGTGTATATGATAAGTAAGACAAAAGGGTATGAATGATGAATAATATTTATGGTTATGTTATAATGTCTTTGTGAAATTGAACATAAAATCCATGAAATGGTAAGTTCATGATTAGTTGAAAATGAACTTATAATAGCTAACATTATATTGTACTAAGATAGTGTTGGACATTAGCAGCTGTGTGACTTTGAAGATCCACCAAAAATATTGGAAATTAAATTAGAGACTGAATAAGATATGATATTAAATCTTATTGAATCTAGTTTCATATAGAAGAAACAATGTAAGCAAAAGAGTTTCATATTTTGAGATATTTGAACTTTTGTGAGATAGAGTTAGAGTGATTTCGAGATCCCCTGTCTCGAATTTGGAAAAAAATAAAAATTGTAAAAAAGTTATTATGGGCTAGGATTTATATGAAAATATCCTTAATGAGTATATTTTCAAGAGAAATATATGGAAACATTAATTGGAACCCGTACTAAGAGATAATTGATTTTTAGTAAAGAAAGGTCAAAGCTATCAAATAGTAGAACAAGGGTAACTTCAAAGAAAAACTGTACTTATTGGGTAGATAAAAAAAATTTGGAAATTTTATGGTAAGAAGATATATTAGTCTAGTTTCAAGAAAAATTTACTGATCTTAATTTGGAGTTCTATAGCTCCAGATATAAATAAATTAGTAACTATGACTCGAGAAAACAGCATGACCAGAAAATAAGTAAAGTGTAATTATGATTATATTTCCATGGAATCATGTTGATAATTTGCTTATTATTTTCATATGGACTTACTAAGCTTTAAGATTATTCTCTCCCTTCCATTTCTTTAGTATTGACAGGGTAGCTCGGGATTGGAGATCGTCGGAGGCAACCTCACACTATCAAGCTACCACCTTTGGAGTATTGATGGATCTTAATGTCTTCAAGTGTGTGGCATGTATGGGGACTTAATTATTGATATGTGCTCTTATGTTTTGGCCAAGATGTTGGCTTATATTAGTACATTGTATATAGACATGAGATGTGGCTTATGATGGTTATGGCTTGTAAGCCTAATTATCCAAGTTATGTAATATTACCCTATGAAGTGGTTATATGATTTGGCTTGATTGCTATGATTAGATGATATCATGATATGTATGCTTGTTGTTTTTGTTGAGAGTAAATGGTATGTTATTGAACATGGTGTAAGAGTATAGAGAGTGATTGAAATGGTAAAGCCAAAGAATATGAATGGGTGTGTTTAGACTAGATATTATACGAGTATGTGATTCACATGTATATAGTTATACGAATATTACTTTGAGTTTTAATAATGGATAAAAACCATCAAATTGAAGTTATAGTATGTGTCTATGAAGTGTTTAAGCATGTGAAGGATTAAACCAAAAAAAAGGCTTGGAAAATAGCCTAAGTGTTAGTCACATGGGCAGAGACACGACCATGTGTCCCAGCCGTGTGGAGGACACGGCCTAGCACACGGGCGTGTGGCCTAGCCGTGTGGTTCAAATTGTTTTGCTGACGTTACAAACAGAGAGTTACATGGGCTGAGGACACGAGCGTGTCCCAAGCCACATAGGCGTGCGTGACCACATAGGCGAGCGTGTGACTCTCCAAAGCAAGAAAATTTGTTAAGTTGTCCAAAGTTTATCGAAAGTTCTCGGTTTAGTCCCGAACTACCCTGATGCATGTTTTAGGCCTCGAAGGCCTGTATAAGGGACAATATACATGTATTTGAAAATTTTTAATTTTTGGAATAATTTTGTGACCCGGTTTTGTATGTTTGTGAATGTTTAAGTCCGGCAACGCTTCGAACCCTATCCCGGCATCAGATACGGGTAAGGGGTGTTACAAATTTCACAATTCATTCTCTGTCGTGTCCTTAGTAATTAGTTTAATTTTAGGTTAACAACAACCCTATAATATCCCGAATTAGGGCCTAATCAGAATAGTGGTTTCGTGACCACAAATACGAGGTAGAAAAATTTATTTTATTATCATTTTAAGGTCTATGGCATGATGGCATGATAGTGTGAAAATTTCGTTTAGAAATTTTATCGATAGAGGGTCCAATTTGATATTTAGGACTAACTTGCAAAAGTTGTAAAATGTGTGTTCTAGTTCACAAAGTTATTAAGTACATGTGAGTAATGGGTTTTTAAAGTGGAGGTCCTTGGATAGTAATTAGACAATTATACTAGTTTGGACAAAAATACCTAAAGGAAGATAAAACACCATAGTTTTTAATTAAGGGCATTTTGGTCATTTAGTTATTAAAATGAATTAAAAACAAAATTAAAAGCCAATTTTTGTCCATCTTCTTCATTAGGCCGAAATTTCAAGGGTTATCCATATCTAGGGTTTGTTTCAAGCTTCCAAGCTCCATAGTAAGTGATTCCAAGCCCCGTTTTTACTGTTCTTTACGTTTTTGGAATCCCGGCTCGATTTAGCTTATGCTAACAATAAGTCAACCTAGGGTTCATATTTGGAAAAATACCCATAGGTAAAATGTGTGTATTTTGGTGTTTTATGATAGAATATGAGGTTTTAAATTATGTTAGACAACTTGTGCTACTCGGTTTTAAGTGAAAACGAGTAAAATGGCTTAATCGGTAAAAATATCTAATAGTCATAAGCACATGTTAGAGTGTGAATTTGATGTTGCCATAGAAGGGAAAAATGATCAGCATGTCATAAAACATAAGAAAATAGGATGAGGTTTAATTTACGAGCCTTGGGAAAAAGTACAAATATGTGAAAGTTTAGGGGCAAAATGGTAATTTTTCCAAAGTTCGTACTAAGGGCTGTTTTGATGAATGTATGTATTAAATAAAATTAATTTGGCATTATAGATCAAGAGAAACGAGATTTAAGTCACGATCGAGGGAAAAACAAAGTTTATGAGGAATAGGCTCGATTGCTAATATTTTGTATCGAGGTAAGTTCATGTGTAAATAAGGTAACATAATTTTTATTTTAAGTGATTTAATGTTATTTATGTGACATGATACTTATTATCATGAAATATGATGTTTTGTAAATTATTATTTGGTGATATGCAAATTATGTGAACAACTTGATAAGTATGAGATGTTAGCAAGTATCGATTTCTATATTCCGAAAAAGGCGATTGAAATGTGTAATTGAAAATAATCCTGTTTGAACCTTGGGAATAGATTAGGGTACAAGTGACATCTCACTAGGATGATTGAGTTCCGAACTCGTTGAGTTGAGTCCGAGTTCACTTATGGATGCGAACGCCCGAGCTCGTTGAGTTGAGTCCGAGTTCGTTTATGGGCGAGTTACATGGTAGCTTGGCTACATAGATTCAAAAGCTATTGAGCTTATTCAGTTATGAGTATAGCACTTACGTGCACACTATCCGCGTATCTGAAATTATATTCCTACGTGTTCAACGGGAGAATCCTAAGAGAATATTGAGGATGCTTAAAACGAAAGTGATTCGATGATGAATGTGTTGAAGAAGTGAAAATGGACAGGTATGAGTTTAATTCTTGGTTGAGAACTTGGTGAGACAAAATTGTGGTAAGATAGTAAGTATTTTTATGTTATGAGTGATTTAATGATGTTTATGTTGGATTGCATAATCATGTTACTTATTATTTACATGTGAACTTACTAAGCATTTATGCTTACTCCCTCCTTTTCCTTCATTGTAGTTTTGACAAGTCGGCTTGAGAATCGAGATAGGTCGAAGGCTTGTTCACACTATCCCAAGACCTAAATTGGTAAAATGGCTTGTATATTTTGAGTGTGGCATGTATAGCAATATGCTCACTTTGTATAAATGATCATATGATATGGTTATGGTTTGGTAAGAAAAGGGTTTGTAAATGATTAGCTATTGGAATGGATAATCAAGTTTATATATGATAACAGGTATGCTTTATTTATGTCTTAACTAAACCATGAAAATCCTTGGAATGGTAAAATTGGCCATAAAACAGAGTCATACAACAGCAGTGATGTGAATTTGAAAAATCACTAAATATAGTAGAAATGGAATTAAATGATGAATAAGTTATGAAATTGAATCTTGATGAGTATATTTTCATATGGATGGAACAAAACAGGTAAATGAGTTATATTTTATGAGATATTTAAGTTTTGGTGGAACAAGGTCATAGTGGTCTCTGAATCCCATGTTCTGAATTTAAAAATTCACCAGAAATTGTACAAAACTAATTAGAAGTTGTAATTTATATTTACCGATTCCTTATTGAGTCTAGTTTTATGAGAAATAAACGGCATTATCATTGAAACTCTTTACAAGGAGATATCTGATTCGTAATACACAGGGGTCAGAGTAGTCGAACCCTGAAACAGGGGAGACTTTAATCAATAAACTGTACTAATTAGCTCGACCAAAAATTATAGAAAAAAAATAGTAGATAGATATATGAATCTAGTTTCAGGAAAAATTTACAGATCTTAATTTCAAGTTTTGTAACTCAAGATATGAATTTTTAAGAGACTATGATGCAGTTAGCCAGCTTGTCTAGAAATTTTTAAAAATAAATTGTTTGAGCTGTTTAATTAATGAATTAAGTTTAGTAACACCTCAAGCTCGACTCTGGTGACGGTTTCGGGCATAAGGGCGTTACAAACCCTTCAATTTATAGGCTAAATAATAGAAAAAAGGTAATTACTAGAGCTTTTAGTCCTCGTGGATACGATATCCTCGACTCACCATAACTATACTACTACTCGATAAGTACGCTTGCCTTTGTCGTGATTTTAGTTAGTTAAGTAAATCAACATCAGTATGACCTCGGTGGACTTAGTACCCTTTAGTTTCCCTTTATCTACGGACCCTTAAATTGTACTCTTTCATTTAGCACATCATTTGTTACAGGATTACTTGTCTAAGATTTGCAATCTCGTGTTCATGTGTACTTCATAATTTAAATGGTAAAACCTCGTAAGGAGGTTTACCTTGTTCTGTCAGCCTTAGAGTTCATCCCCATTTTGCGATATTTACAAATCCATCACTTAGCTAAGATCTTACGCCTTATGATTCTTATGTTCACCTTATTGGCTAACTATTTATGATTCCATAATCAAGCTATGCTCTTTCACTCTTTTTCCCCATATTAAATGTCCTGGAAGACGTTCCCCTATCTTTTGTCCTAGTGAACATTCCCAGTGTTTACTGTCTCAATGGACTACCTTGTATTTTTTGTCTTGGCGGACTACCCTAGTTGCCATAGTGAACTAATGTCCTACACTTTAGACCTTTTTGAGGTGTCGCCCCGAAGGACCTTATCGTTGTTGTGATGTTACCCAATAGAGCCTGCTGACTGCCGTAGTGATGGTGCTCTATGGAACCTAAATATTGTTGTCACGATGTCATCCCGAATAACCATATTCACATTTCACCTTGAATCTCAAACACTAATAAGTGCTAAAGGTAACAAGTTTTCATCTTATTCTTACTGCGTTTTTGGGTGATTAGTTGATGTTAATTGTCAATTTCATGCTCCTAATCCTTTAAATTTACGTTTTTATGCTTAATAGAGCATTTGGGAGCAAAATGAGTGAAAAACAAGGGAAAACAAGAAAATCAAAGCTAGATATTGGAGCCACATGGGTTGACCCATTCCACAGGGCCTGTCACACAGCTATATGGTAGGTCGTTTCAATTTCGTGAATTTGCACCATAAACTGCGGGGAATCATTTTTTTAGGTTTTTTTGGGCATTTTAAAATGTGTATATGTAAAAAATAAGAAGATAAGAGTCAGCCGTTATAAAATATTTAAGAAAACAACTTGAAAAACACCATTGAAGTCGATTCTGAAGCAGATTTCCATCAAAATTGAAGATTTGCATTTGATTTCTTAGGAAGCCATCATGAATTTGTTTGTTTCATGTGGGTATACTGTATCTTGGTTGTTTTTATTGTTAAGTATGAACTAATTTTCTAAATATCTAGGGGAAACGAACCCTATCATGAATTCTGTGTTTTATTTTTTTATTTTACACTGTAAATTCTTAGTTTTTTTTCTTAATTATGTGTGCCTTGTTCTTGGTTTGATATTTCTATATTATTGATCCATGTTTGATGTGCTTAAATTAGAGGAGGAATAGACCTTGTTTAAGAGTAGATATTGCATAATTGAGTGGAGTTGCATGCAATCCTAGAAATAGACGACATAAATCTACTGGAATAGAGTCGAATTTAATAGGGAATCTATAGATCAAGTTAATGCGATAATAGAGTTTTTAATTAGAAAAATATTCTATTAAAAAACCTAGAGTCAGTTATTCTTACTCTTGAAAGAGACATTAAAATAATTTAAGGATTTCTACGGATCAAGTTACTAAGTAAAGAAATTGCATAATTTAGATTGATAATGACAGATGAAATCTAGTTGAATTCTTTCTTGGGTATTGTTTCGCTTCATGGTTGTTAATCGTTTATTTTCTTGATTTGTTCTTTGTTGTGTTCATTAGCTAATTAATTTAGTTAATTTTAGTTTTCAATCAATCATTCAAATTTATCGGTTAAATAATAGAAAGACGATAATTACTCATACTTTTAGTCTTCATGGGAACAATATCTTTGTTGACCGTAGCTATACTATTAATTGATAAGTGCACTTGCCTTAATCAAATTTTTAGTTAGTTTATGACACATCAAACACTGAAGTGTCCCTTCAGTAAGGCTCGAAGCTTCGCAAATCATGGTTTGCTCCCAAAAATCCCGAATGGTGGAATCTTAATAGAATTCCAATTTCCTTTTTCCCTATTCCTCCTCCCATTCTTCCATTCACCATCCTATACATTGATGCTCGAACACCATAGTGTCCCCTTCGCAAGGCCCAAAGTTTCACACATCATGAGTGCACACAACAACACTGTTTGGTGGTATCTAATAGGATTTCCCTTTCCAAACCCTAACTTCTTCTAAACCCTTCAATAATCTCTTTCTGTGTTCCACCGTAAAAAAAACAGTATAAGAAATTTATAACATCATTTCATAACAACATGCTGGAGGATACTCATAACTTACTCAACCTTAAGCAGACAAGCATTCTCATGCAACAGAGGTCATGCTTTATCATGGAATTCATTTTGAAATTAACACATACTCATGCTAAACACACAACATTCTAGAGAACGAGTATAGAAACTCACATTACTTCCTTATCCTTATTAACTTGGCTTGCCCAAACTCTAGAGCCTCCTTTTTTCTGGCAACAGTTCTCAATCTTTCTACTTCTAGACTCCAAATCATACGATTATTGTAACATACAGAGCTTCCTTTAGCTGCATCATCTTCTTCTTCAGAGTAATTAAAGATGATGCTTAAAGAGAAAGATTTAAGGAAGTAGAATTAAGAGGAATTCTATTTCCAGCCACACATATATATACTCCATCGACACAATCTTCACAAGCCATTACCGCCACTAAATAATAAGCATTTTTTCCCCACTAAGGAGCTAGCCAATTACAATCTAACTAAGCTAGGATTGGAATCCAATCATTCCTAACTAACTACTCATGTCTCTAAATATCTCATTCGAGTCCATAACTTTTTGTTCCTATACATTTGGCTCCTTAAATTTTCTTTAAGTTAGAGCCCTTAGGTGAACCAGGTGTGACAACAGCCAAGAAGTCTGCATTTCACCACCACTAACTGGAAAGAGCCCACTAACTCTTTCAATGTAGGTTTCTGGATAAAAGAAGAAGGGTAAATGTTTTCTCTTAACTTTGGATACAGGTCGCTCTCCCATTTTCATTTGACTTCGTTAGGGGAGAAAAGATATTGACCTGCTTGGAAGTGGTCTCTCCAATGGAAGAAGGTTTGTACCTCACTAAATGAGTTAGTGATTTGCAAGAAGCTGAAAGGGCACCTCTGCAGGAATGACCGAGTGGTACCAAAGGTAAACTCCACAGGAGATGGTGTAATTATAGGAACGGGAGGATCCATGTGAATGGCTAACTTAGATGGAGACTCAAGAACTTGAATAGAAGTAGCCCTTCCCTCATTTATCATTGGAGCCTTCCTAGGTCTGCAACAAGCTAATTGTTCATCATTGCTACATTCGACACTTAGAGATCGTTCCTCCTCACGTGGCCTCTTGTTGCCACTATTGTTGACCCTTAGTCTTGGGAAAACAAATTCTTCCTTTCGTGAATAGTCCATTAATTCTTCAACACCCATATCGTGTTGCACAGAGTTTTACGGATTAGAAGAAGTAGGGCCTACAATAGTAGTAACAACAGTGCTAGCCCTATTAAGAACTAGAGCTCTACTAGAAGACTCACCTTTATCACCCTTAAACAAAGTAGACCAATGGCAGGAATGTATATTGTAGGTAGAAAAAAAAAGTTAGTAGGTTCCCTTCTTCTCCTCATCATCGATAACGCTAATTCATCAATGGCTCTATAAAGCCACGCTTCGCTGGTATATTTTACTCTTTGGGGATCTACCTCCACCATCAATTATGCTGCTTTAAAACCATTGGGGCATTGTCTTTCTAAATAGTATCGGAATATGTTTTTAACTACCAGTAGTTTCTCCAGTTTTAATGTGTGGCTCAACTTTAATTGATCGTATTATGCCATAGAGATGTCGAAATCAAATACTTGCTGCTAGAGACAAGTAGTTCATGAGGGTGGACCACCTAGTAGGAAAGCGAAGTCTACCATAAATTTTCCTCCTTACCTGTATGAATATTTGACGGTTCAAGTGAATATTTTAAATCCAATTTTGAATAATGGGCTCGTGGCCCTTGTGTGTACAGAAATGGACCATTCCAACTAAGACACCTTGGGTGATAGGCTTTAATTGGTAAATATGTTAAAATATGCCAATGAAGTGTGACTCACAATGCTGGTTGTAGTCAATGAAGAACGCCACCAGTGTCCACAAAGAAAGGACAGCAAGCTATTCTGGCACAATTCCGTAGTTGTTCAACATCGTACAAAATAAATGATGTAGAGGAATTTGGAAGCTTGCCTCTAACAAGTATACCTCTAACAATTATTTTGGGAGGATAAACCTATCATTTGAATCATTCAAATGGCATTCCCCTTCAACAATATCAAAATTGTAGGCAAAGTTGCGAAAGCTGATTCCCCTGGCTTCCAGGTGTTTAACAGTCTCCTCTTAGGTGGTTGTACACCTATGAAATGGATATTCAACTAGCGTATCAGTTCTATAATTTTGTGGCTTATTTCCACCTCATTCCTTCTACCCCGGCCTCTCATATTTTAGCCACTATGACTATTGACTCTATCCACCGTACCTATCCTAACTCTAGTCGAAGAATGGAGGATTACCTATTAACTTTAGGATGGGTTGTGCTATAGTAAAAAAAAGGAGAAATGCTCTGATGTGAACAAATGAAGGAAAGAGAAAGAAGAAGAAGAGAAATTAGGGCTTAGAAAGAATTCAAGGGACAAAAAAATTTGGGGAAAAACAATTTGATTAAGTAATGATTTACTTTCTTTGCAATTAATTATATAAAGCACTCGTCTCTTGGAAGTTTCAAGTTCAAAATGGTAATAAAATTTTCACATTCCCAAATATATGCTTAATAGTTGTTGGTTATTCACGAAGGTTTTTCTTAAAACTTTGGTATTCAAAAAGTGGGAATATTCACTAATTCTTTCCATGAAGATAAGTATTCACCAAGTAAGCTTTGCCCATTATGTATCCGTCAAGAATGGATGTTGAAGAGCCATTATTCGTTAAGGATATCTGTTCTTGTGCTCCACAAAATTTTATCTTATGATTCTTTAGTGAGATTATCTGCCAAAGTGACCATTCATGTAAATATAATTGTAATGCAATTGCTCATGTGATTATTCAGTAGAGCGTTCTACACAAGGGTTATGGTTCTCTAGTTGCATTGTAATATGATTAATCCACCAGATATCGAGGTACAAAGATTTTCTTAAGTACCTTGTACGAAGTTAATACATGTTGCCCTACTGCAAGTTTTTTCCTCAATTATAAGAAATTTCGGGTGCAAAATTTTCTTTAAGGGGAGAGTTGTCAGACTCGGATTTGTAATATCCTAAGTAACAAAAGAGTTTGGCGTAATAAATTGAAAGGTTCTCTAATCTGGTGGGTTCTTTTTGCAAATAAGAACAAGTAGCAGGTTAGGATTTCAACCATAGTCTGGTTGGTTATGAATTAGAAAGATGATAGTGGGAGACAAGATGATTATGGATTTGTAGACTTGGTTAATAGAATTGAGATTGGTGAAAGAAGAGGAGTACCATTTAAGGGAGATATGTTAACCTCCAGGATGATTCTTTTTTTCTCTATTATTTCTTCATCATCCTTACGAAGGGAGTTACAAGAAAGGAATATTAAGGAAAGGTCTGCATGGTGCAAAGAAGCTAAAGATTGTGCACGAATAATGGATGAATTATCAAGATGGTAAGTTTCCTAATCTGTCTGCATGCCTGGATTCAAGGAAAAGAAAGAAAGTAAAAATGTTAGTTAACTACCAAATTTGTTTTGTTCTGGGTTGAAGTTATGAATATTTGCTTAAATGGTTTCTACATGTAAGTAAAGTATGAATCTCATGATGTTTGGAGATTCTGAAATGGTTAGTATTTTGTCTTGACTAAGGAGGCTCATATTGCAAGGGAAAAAGAATTATCAAATGGGTTGGCCTAAATTTACAAGTAAGTTCCAAAACACAACTAGTAAATGGATGTTTTTGTACATTTTCATGAGTATAATTTATTTTCTTAAGTTGTTATTGACCACCTATAAACATGTTATCATTTATATTTAAAATCATGCAAATAAAAAATATGAATATTTAGGTGCAGTATCTACAAGCATGAAAGTCAAATTGTAATATAGTAAAGTTTACAACGAAACATCGATAAGTATTTCGAGGGTCTTACCCAAGGGATTGTAGATTGGAGAAACTATTATTAAATTAATTACAAAATATAATTACTAATCTGATTGAGCCACGAATTATTAGTGTTAATCCGAATTAACGTATTATTAAACTAATTAAATTAAATAAACTTAAATTAACCTAATGGAATTTTCTATTCCTAGTGTTGACAATGTAAGCCTTTAGCCTAAGATTGATTAATTCCCTAAATATCTAATTAAATAATTACTTATCCTTAATTGAGTTATTTATTACCCTTAACTAAGTCACCCTTCTGGTCTCATCTTCACAAAAGATTACGTACTAAGTCACCCTTCTAGTCTCTTCCTAGGCATATGGATACCCTTTCGGTCTCCCCACTTGGAACATGTTATACATGATAGGATACCTTTCAGTTTAACTTCTCTAGATATTCTATCAAGGGCGTCACTTCAATATACTAATTACTCTTGAATAAATAACCAATTTCAGATAAATAATCACTTAAAAGATAAATTAGTTTAATACTCGAATCATGAGAGATATGAGTAAAGAACAATAATCTATCCTAATATGCATACAATGATTAATTGGCCAAATCAACGAAATATAAATAAAATAATAGAAGAGATAAGATAAGATAATGCTCATGAATAAATATATTGAATCGCGAATCTAAAGCAATCTCCGCTCCTAAGTATCTTCACATTGCAATAAAAAAGTTCTAACTAAACGAACATAAAAAGAAAATACAAAGAAATCTGAATGAGAAAAATTATGTTTGATGGATGGATGCCTTAATTTGTGTACAGAAGCCTTTTATTTATAAGTTAAATATATGCATTTTATGCCCAATATGCCCCCGATACTTTGGGTGCAAGTAATAAATAAAATTTATGAGAATCTGCCAAAGTACGATTGTTGATGTCATCATGGCTTTTGACCTACCTTTGGGCTAATGGCTTAACATAGGATGCTAAGACTCAAGACAAGGGCTGCTATGGCTCAACATAAGGTGCATGTTGCGCCATAGATTTTCTATGTCATGCCACAATAGTCATTTTATGGCTTTGGAGGTTTTTGTCATGCTTTCATGACTCGAGAAGCTTGTGCAATACTCGTCCCAAGTTTTTTTACGTCAATTGGGCCTAAAATTAAGCCTCCTGCATGCTTAAGTACACAAATTAAACCTACCTAAGGCCAGTGTCGGCCTAATAGGTCATCAACACTAAAAAATGTGTCAAAAATACTTATTTTATTAACTTTTATGACTTAGGTACTAACTATTGAAAATGAAATAATTAATATTAAAATGCCTTGAAAACAAGCTCCTAAAGTGTGAAAATATACCAAAATAACTACTACATTTGATGTCAAGTTAGTTATGTAAATGATGAATTATTCAATGGTTGAACTATGATTATGCTATGACGAAGATATATGCATGGTGATTGTAAGCAATGTGGCATGAAAATATACAAATGGTTGTAAGTAACTATGTTGAGTAAACATTTATTTGGTGTAATGTGTTATTGCATATTAAATTGATATGATTGGCATATAGTAAGTATGATTATGATAAGTCAATTGAATTGGCATGTTATATGTCGTATGATTCGTAACCTTTATTGGCAGAATCTGTATAAGATATGCATTCTATTTATATGGATTTTTCGAGGTTTGGATGGTCATGCGTAGGTTACTTATGCATTTTACGTATGTGGCTTTGAGGAAGGTTCAGTTGGACTAAGCTAGTAAAGGAGATTTGAAATGATACGAAGAACGATTCACACCAGTATGAGAACCTTTTATGGGATGATTGAGAGCCACTTGTGTGGGATGTATAAGAGCCCTTAGTGGGACTAATGGAAGTCCATGGCCATGACATTACCGTATATGTGAGAAGCCCATCAAGACTATCTGATGTTGAAAGTCTGTCAGGACTATCTTATGTGGAAAGTCCGTCATGACTATCTAATGTGGGAGGTTCATAAGGATTATCTTTTGCGGATGTCCATGAGGACTATCTAATACGGGGAAAGTCCGTCAGGACTATTATTGTGAGGAAAGCTTGCTAGAACTATCTTGTGAATATGATTCAACAATATGTCTACTAGTATTAGTCCAAAAAATGGGTGATCTATTATTATGAGAAGGCCATGGTACTTGTGCTAGAACATAAAGTGAGGTGGATATAAGCTATGACGATCCACAAGCTTATTCTTGTAGATTTGCACCCACATTAGCTATGGAATTAGCTTTGGTAAAAGTTGTAGGAGAATATGAGGATTCAAATTTAACTTCAAAATCCTGTAAAGAATAAGTCCGCGTGCTAATAGCACATCTTAAGCTTGAGCTTACTGTACAGACAAATTGTAAGGGAGTCATATCATATATAGATGACAGTTTGCCAATTTCTTTTGGGGACAATACAATATTCTCCTATACTTTCAAAATGAAGAAACTATATGTGAAATATGCGGTAGTCCACATGACTGTCTCATATGTATGATTCCATAAATAGAGGATTCACTATTAAGAATCCGCCTACAAGTTATCTATTTCAAAGAGATAACCACCAGGAGTGGACTACTTGATTGTGCAAATGGGATGGGATGATGTATCGCCTGATCTATCCATTTGATAGGGACGAGAAGACTTTCTATACTAAACCACAAGGGTGTTTCCCTTATGAATCTAAGAGGATCATAATATGAGTCTGATTTCAATAAGAAAAACACTATCAATATCCCACAATAAAGACTATTCACCAAGAATGGTCTTTTATGAATTTTTGTAGTCATTAGTGCAAGGTGTGTCTTGGGAATTATTTAAGGAGTATCTTTTATTGTATGCAAGTAAGAATCTTCAAGGATTCCCTCTCAAGGAGATAGATGCATAAGGGCCATGACGACAATAAACAAAAATGGGATTAGTAAGGGAAAATCACCAAAGAATCATCCACTGTGACAAAGAAGGTGGCGTGTTGTCCTAATATGGGAAAGATAATCGTGAAATCCAAGCCAAAAAGTTCAATTGTATTAGCATTGTGTTAGTAGGGTATAAAGACTCATTAAGTTCTTTAGAACTTACTAGTTTTATTATGCATTGCAGATAAATAGGGGATTCGAAGAGTTTGAGAAGGGACCAGACCTGAGGTTGTAGTGCATCGGAAAAATTGTATTACTTAGTTGTAATATGCATACAGTGGGGTGACCTAAAGGTGGAATCTCAAGGTTTTTTGTTTACGAAATTAAACGACCAGAATACCAGTTGTTTTAATACTAATTGATTATTTTAACACGTTAAAGTTTACTTGGTGACACTATTGTATATTGAATCATGGTTTTAGCATCGATATAGATGCTTGTAAAATTTAAAATTTTTTAGTAGTAGTATTAGATATATCCTTTATCTTCATTCTTTTAGTTGTGAATAATAATATTGAAAGTCTAAGTTAAGTTTTATTGGAATGTAGCATCTTATAGTTCGGACCCGACGATTAGGCTGAGTATTGGGTGTTACATTAATAGAATATTTTATCATCATTCACTAATTCATATTATAAAATGGTTTAATTACCACTTTAGATCTTTGGCTAATTGCAATTTAAGTCCGTAAGTCTTTGTCCAATTAAAAAATATAGTGATTAGACTTTTACAATTTAGTCCCTACACTAAATTAACTATTTGATTAAGAAAATTGATGGACCAAACATCAATATACTTTTATATTAACCTTGTAAATTTTCATACTTAATATTTACGGACTCGGTTTACGAAAATAGGGTTTCAAAATTACCTTTTTCGGTACCACTGAAAAGTTGGTTGTTACAAGCGATAATTCCTACACCCCTTGAAGTTAAGTCACCTTGGGGCAATCTTAACCAACTAGTAATAACATGGAATTCCATCTAATTAATACCTAAACCTAATTCTTTAGGCATTCACATGTACTAATAATCATTTCGAGTTTGGCCACCATTTTATCTTAAGCATATTTTCTTGGGAGATTACTTAACTAGAATAATCTTGAGTGTTTAACCATCAACTCAACACCTATCACATCATGTACGAAAAATGAGTCAGCTTGGGACAATCTCACCGAGTGACATGCTATGACTAATTGTCCTATTTAAATAAAAACTTCTTGTTATATCGCATTATAATACCTACAATGTGGTTGACCAACTATCATACGATTACAAGATAATTCTTCTTTCTTTAGGAAATCTCCTCAGTGAAATTCACATAACGTCTACCTTAGGGCAGGTCCATTTCATGCCATCAAAAGAGAACATCAATGGAGGCCATAAGTCTTGTTTAGGAATCTTCTCCCGCTCAATCTTTTAAAAACAAATAAGGTTCTTATGTTTGGTTTCAATCATGAATGATTAATAAATGACAAGTACATGTGACATTCTTTTTCTAAACTATATGGCATGCTTATCATACATATACATGAACATACTTTGCAGTCAATTTAAATATCATCATGCTATCACAAAAAAAGCATAAAATTAAATGACTCTAACCAGTCAAAGTTTACATGATTCCATCCTAGAAAATATTAAAAGATTACAATTAAAATGGTTACCCCAAATTATACTTTGGGTATTCTGGTTGAAAGCCAAATATCCTAATTTTTGGGGGATTTCCCTAAAAACTGATATGCCTTGAAAAACATTGAAGGGATTTCTTGTAGCTGTTATGGCTACCATGAACTTTCGTTGTCACGTTAGTTGACATCAACATCACCGAGTAGTCGCCTTCCACTGTTGTCAGCCAATGTCATGCCACCACTAGACCACTGTTGACCACCTTCGTTGGACCATCGACAACATTCAATGTTGGACCACCATCGGTCTTTTTTCTGGTTGGTTGGGTCTAGTTTTCGTCATCTAAATCAGTTTTAGATGCGTCTTGGTTCTCCGAATTTGTCAAAAAATTTGGTTACATAATATTATGTTCATTTTCAGCTCACATTAATTTTTCTAAAAATAAATAAAATAAAATACTTCCTACTTGGAGATGATAGTTCATGATCTAATTATATATCCCAAAAAATATTAAAATAATAATTACAACCATTTTAATTTCTAAAAATCACAACTTTGGCAAATTTACTTTATCATATAAATAATAAAATAATAAAAATTCATTCACATACATAACACAAAATATGTAAATAATTATAAAAATGTCACATATTTTCAAAAAATTAACCAAACATGAAAAAGAGAGAAAAATACGTTATCATTTTGTACCATAAACATAGCACAACCTGGCTCTAACACCAATTGTTGGAAAAAATTTGATTCTAAAATGGTGTTCTTGCACAACAGAAAAATAAAATTTTAAAAACCGAATTGTTTTGTGATATTTATAGCAATAAAATTTTCCTGAAAATTACATGTGCTTTTAGCGAAACGGATCCTTGACGTTCTCAATTTTCAACCGAATGACCCTCTCAACTATTCTCATACCAGGAATTGCTCCGAGTATGGACAATTTTGAATCAAACACAGAACCAAAACAAAATTCGTACCAAAAATAGAATTTATACTTAGAAATAATTTATGATTATATGAGTTTGATTAAGTCAACCTATTTGTCAAATTTTCAAATTATCAAGTTTATCTTAGGTTGCCATTAATTAATTCTTTAAGAGATTAACCTTGAATGTTGAGAATTGTTGAATGGTAAGCTTTGATTATGTTAGGACCATGTTAGAAAATAGTAGGAAAGTGTGGGATTAAGTTAGAATTTAAGCTAAGTTTGTTAGTTAAATTTATGACATTATGGGCCAAATAGAATAAAATGTAAGTTATCGAAAAATTATGTCATGAATTGGAAGCTTGAAGTCCCTAGTGATTAGATACAAAGTTGGATTAGACTCGATTGATAAAATCGAAAGATACAAAGTTTTCAAATATTAAGGTTTGGAGGGACTAAAATGAATAAATCGAATTTCATGAATCATTAACGTATTTCTATGAGTTTTGTATGAAAATGATATCATTTCTATAATTGAATTTTTCATACGTAGCTAAAGACATGTCAAGATGTCGCTTGATAAGGGAAAGACAAAGGCCATAGATGAGTCGCTTTATTCAAGTTTGTGCTTTCATGGCTTTGAGTTCAATACATAGCTTACTAAGTACTAAGTTGATTAAGGTAACAAATGATACTTGTCTTATTAATGGTTAGTTTTTGGTGCTATGTTGAATTGTTGTAATGTGATGAAAGTTTATGTGATTGTTTTTATATTATGTTTTGATGCAAAATAATGGGTATGGATGAATGTAATGAATGATAAGTGAAAGTGTGATCCACTGTGTAAATGATAAGTGAAAGCATAGTAATGATATATAAATGATATGTGAACAATATGTATTTTCCATTATTTAATATGTGAAACATGTTTGCATTGAAATAATGTATACCCTATTAAATGGTCTCGTATAAAATCGGGTATAGTTGGCATGCTATAAGATTAGTTATACAGGGATTACTTCAGTTTAAACTGATGAGGCACAGAATGCATATTACTTCGATGATGTACTAGGTGCAATGTATATTGGTGTGATGGTTAGTTGATCCGTGTATCCATATTGAGCTTGTGTCTAGTTAATAGGGGTTATATATTGTACAATATGTGATTGGATATGATAATTAACATTGGCTAATGAAGTAAATCATGTTGATTCAATTAAGTGAATGTAAATGTAAACATGATAAATGATAGAATGTGAAAGATCATGCAGATTAAGTATTACTAGTCTTGAGGGCCAATGACGTTATGAAACGAATCAATATATTCAATTAGGGAAAAGTGTTATGAATACAAATATGAAATCATTTATGTATCATGTAATTTAAGTTGACATTATAATGGTATGAAATTTGAATTCAAATGTTAATAAATGACATTTGAACATAAGTCATGAAAGTATGATACTAAAAAGCATGGGACAAGGATTATTGACGTTGAATAATATGTATATATTAATTACATAACTAGTTTATTTGCTTAACTTAATTATGCTTTATTTTGTTTTACTTTCAAATCATGTTGGCACCATTGAGCTCTATTGTTTAATGTGTGGATTTTTATGTTTCCATGCGTAGGTGACATTCAGGTCTCAAGGATTTGAGAGGATTGACAACATCTAGGACTCAATTTCTTGGCTCAATAGATTTTGTATAGTTTTTGTGCATTTTGTAACAAGTTGACATGCACCTAATGTCCTAATTTAGTTTTAGAGTCCATTTTGATGTTTTGGTATTTACTATGCTAGAGACTTGTAATTAGAGTGTGATCATATATGTATAATGGTGTTTATATATATATGTTACTCTATGGATATGTTGGTATGCATGAAACTTTTTTTTTAGAAAAGGTATGCATAAACCTAATGATATATTTATGCTATGTTTATGTGTTACTTGCATGCCAAGTAAGTGAAATTGATGCTTGAAATTGGAAATTTTGTGATTATGATTGTAATTATGTGCTCGAATATGATAAATTAGAAATGTATGATGTTTAGAACTTGCTCTTGATGTCCTGTAATGTTTGGAAATGAATTGGTGTTATTTTGGATCAAACTAGGTGAGTTTTGGGTCCTAACAAACTTGTTTTGGTACAAGTGGAGTATTGGAACAAGTAAGTCAATAGCCAAAAAAGAAAAATACTAGGTAGATGTATCGACACAAGTGGGTAATTATGTGGATACAACTATGTTTGATAAGGGTCCCTCCCTTGTTTTGAGTTATTTTGACTCCCGGAGACTTGAACTTGGCTCTGATCACCCTCGAACACCTATAACTTGTTTAAAAAGATTTGTAAAGTCTTTTAAATAACTTGAAAATGACTATAATCAAGATAGGTGCTTGGTTATTGTGTTGAATTTTAATTAGAAGCTAGCTTGATTTGCTTTGGCGTCAAACTCAAATCTGATGATTAGGTTGGATGTGGGGTGCTACAAAGACTAGCGAATAGACTCTAATGGTTCGCTTTTTGTTTAAAAAGGGTGAAAAATTACAAGGAGAAGAAAATGGAGACTTTCCTATATTTTCTAGTGTTGGTCGACCAATGTGTAAAATGAATGGGGGTTCTTCCCCTTTTCATTTATTATGGCATTTTAAAATACCACAAAGAAAAGTCAACAATAGAGACTTTTACAATCTATGAAAAAAGATGATCTAACAGTCCAAAATTCATCCCATCACCTCTTATACTTATAGATTCAAGTATTCTAACATATTCTGTAAAAAATGTCTAAAATACCCTTCTAAGGCAAAATTACCATTTTGCCCCTTATATAGACATCTTGCTTGATCATGACCAAAAATTTAAAAATGGGTCTTAATATGAACTTATGGCTCTAAAAATATTTGAATCAATATTTTGTGTCCAAAGTGTGGCTAATATACCTGAAATCAATTGTATGATTAATCAGGGATATTTATAGTGTTACAAAGCCCTTATCTCGTATCACTTTAGTTCACATATAACATTTATAATTATAGGCAAGTTTTATTATCAAGATTTTAATCCATTTCAACCTTAATAAACTCTAGTAAAACATGACTTGGATACTCAGACTCCCACCCAAGCTTCTCACATATTGCACTAAATGTGTATCCAACATTAACACCATATGTATACATGTAGAAGGCTCAGGAATGCACCTAAGTGTTGTGCCAAAAAGGCATCATTTCATATGATCGTTCCAGGGCATGCAATCTAGTCCCTATTGGCATGCCCATTGTATCCTAACTATTCTACTAAGGTTACTAGGGCATTTTACTTATTAAGGCACTTTAAGCATTCAAGTATTCACGTAAGCACATATAACCATGTATACAATGTTTTCATGATATACAACACATATCATGTTCATGTAACTGGAGCTTATGAACTTCCATGCAATATCTTACATCTTCAATTTTCACATCATATCACATACCATTTTTAAGTACTCATTGGGCAATTTCAATTGAAGATTGCATATTTACTTAATAGGATGTTCAAGAACTTAGTGCTTTCAAAAATGTTTTTCCTATGCATAAATAGAAACATTACACATTTCATTATTTTTTCATTCCCTCTTGTTAGGAGATTGCATTTTTAGCTGATTTTAACATTGATTCACATTTTACCACATTATGCCATGTTTATGGATTCCACCAAGTTACGCCCAACTATCACAACTTACTAAGTTATCATTTTTCTTGTATATATACTACTAATCATATTTGAACCATACAAGGTTATTTTACACTTTATTACACTATTTAAACTAATTTCTCATTGACAACTCATTTCATGCTTAACCCTATGTACTAAGTCACATTTATAACTATTCCATAGCAACCAAGTTTCAATAGCACATTAAAGATTAATACTTCACTTTATGACCAAGGCTTATCAAGCCATAATTTTACAAACCACTTGTTTTCAACACATTGAGTCATGAAACTTAGACACATTCATTACACAATCATTTTCATATTTATTACACAAATTTATAAAGTTTCCTAAACATGTTAACATGGAAAAGTAGGAATATCCAAGGGTACTTACCTCTTGCATGCAGAAATACTCATAATCAAGCTTCCAACACTTGAATTAATCTTTCTACAAGCTTTAAATTTCATTCTCATCATTTCCTCATTTTCCTATACATAAAAATAAAAGAAAATAATTAACATATAAGGTTTCCAATATTTTTCATAACAACCAAACACAAATCTCAAGATAAGGGAGGTGGAAAACACCATTACTAATCTTATTGAAGCTTTGCCTCTCAAGCTTTAACTTCTCTCACTAAACTTATCCACACCTTAGGTTGAAATTTGAGAGATTGATGGTGAAAATGAGTTTTGGAGGTGATTTTTCAAGTAATTTTAACAAAAATTCAAGGTAGGTGCTGATATTTTTTGGTGAGATTCGAAGAAAAGTAAGAAAGATGATGAAAACGAAGAAAGCACCTATGGAAAGAGGGTGGTCGATTGAATAGGGGAGAAGAGGGTTGGTTTTCCTATTTTCTTCCATGTTTAAAATCACTCAAGTGGGCTAAAGGTCCAAATCCATAGTTTAATAATTGTAGCCCACCTTCTTAATTCAAGATCCAATGGTCCAAAATTATTTCATGCATCATACATATCATGAAAATAATATTTTCACTATATAATTTTGGGTAAACTACAAAAATAGTCTTCTTTTATTTTTTTGTCCCAGACTACATTTTAGTCACTTGTGTTTAAAATATTATATTTGAGTCACTTATGTTCTCATTTTATTACGAAGTGGTCACTCTACCATTAAACTCCGTTACCTCTCTAATGACAGTCCTATGTGGCAGTCCAAATGGGTTTTAAATGTCAACTTGGATGTCCAATTACTAGGATTAAAATAGGTTTTTAATTAAATAAATTTAATTTGGACTGCCACGCAGGACCGCCATTAGGGAGGAAACGAAGCTTAACGATAGAGTGACCATTTTGTAACAAAACGATAACGTAAGTGACTAAATGTAATATTTTAAATAGAAGTGACTAAAATATAATCTAAAGCAAACAAAAGTGACTTTTTGTGGTTTACCCTATAATTTTTAATAAATGTCCAAAATGCTATTATATGACTAACTTACCTTTTTGCCTTAGAACATATTTTCTTCATAAAATTAGACACTTAACCCCTTCCAAGCTCATAATTCATATTTTTTATTTAATACAAGTCTATGGGTGGTGAAAATTACAGATTTCCCTTTTCTCGATAAAACTTAAAAATTTACAGTTTAGTCTCTATGCTTATAGATCTTTCTGATCCTAAAAGTGATTTTTATAACACCAATACATATACCAATTCATTCTCATGTCAAATAATCAATAATAATTCATATTTTTCTTCTTGGTCAAGTTTGCACTTTATTCTTTAAACTTTTTAGAATTTAAAATTTGCTCTTTTCTATCACATTTCCACATTCGCAATAATTTCATGATTTCCATCTCAAATAGCAATTTTCCTTTCATGAATTTTTTTATTGGACTCACTTTTCAATATCCTCAAAATTTCATGGTATTTGATCTTAGAACAGTGTTGGATGACATACCAAAAATTTTTAAAGTGTTAAATAAAAATTTTATGGATTGTATATTTTTTCCCAACAAAAATAAATAACTTAATTAGGGTTACTTAATTTTAAACTTAATTTGATCATAATATAAACTATCATAATTTGTAATCTCTTATGGATGATATCATAATTTTTATTTAAATAACAAGTGGATGAGAGTGATCGATAACGTTGATTGAACTAATTTAATTTAATGAAATCCACCTATCATTTTGTTAGGTATTGGGTAGAGGATGAGGGTGAGGGCGAAATGTTGTAGTGATACTGATCTTTAAACTTGCTTGCTACCATATTACTTCAACTTAATTGCACTTTTCATGTCTAACACTCCATCTCCATTTTAAGCAAATGTTGCAACCAACCTTCTTTCTTGGCCATTGAATTTATATATTCTTCTGCTCTTTTATATAATTTAATCAACCATTATTTTTCACGACTTAAGGGTACATTCTCAATTAATAAAGATGTAACTATAAAACGACTCCCAAATACGATAGTTTAGTTCCTAGAACCACGTTCCCCATGAAGCTTTAATTGTTGGGTATTAAGATAATAAAATGTCGTAATGAAACTATTCATTGTGTTTTTTTTTTTCCTTCGTTATTAGATGGAATATTGACTCTTTCTTTTTGATACATGAGATGGAATATTGACTCTCTTTCTTTTTGATACATGAGATGGAATATTGACTTTTGGCATAACAACGAAAAATAAAGATATTCAATTTTTTTATTTAAATCCATATTCTATTAGATTTTAATGAATATTTATATTTGAAATAATTTTAAAAGGTAAAGTATGGGTACGATTAGTTTGCTAGAATAAAATAGAGTTGTAATAAAATAATTTTATGAAAATGAAATAGAATGTATAAAATACTGGTTTGGTGGGATATAATGAAATAAACATTTTAACAATATTCATGTATTTGGCTTAAGGGACAGCATAAGAAAAAAAATGGTGAAATGATGAATATATCATTTAATTAAATTTTTTTTTGGTAAAAACGTAAAAAACCAAATGTATTAAAGTGCTTAAATGAGTAATATATCTTTTAACAGGGGGAAGCTAGGGGGCTGGTATGTCCCCGGACCCTCTAAAATGAAAAATTATTATTTAGGTTTTTAAATTTTTTAAAAATTTTAAATTGGTAAAGGTAAAATTCCACTTTGGCTCTCTTAAAATTATAAAAATTTAATTTAATCCTTTACAAATTATAAAGATAGAAAGTATAAAAAATTAAAATTTCATCCGACCTCCTAAAAAATTGTTCTGACCTGGCCCCTGTCTTTTAATGTAAAAATCCAAAAAAGAAATCCACGTTATAAGGAAGTGTCCTGTGGGATTGTAGAGTACTTTGAACAATTCCCACTAATAATTTTTTGCAATATCTAGAATTAAAACAACTACTGTAAGAAATCCAAATTTCGAACAGTTTCAAATTACATTACTCAGGAAATTTTGGATGCATGTCAAGCAGCACTTTACCAGAAATCATAGAAAAGCACTTTCATTATTAATGAATGCAAATGACATATAACCGTAGGTAAAGCACTCTAGCTATACTCCCCAAAGGGGGACAAGTCCAAACTAATTGTTGAGGATGAAGGGATAAAACTCTATTCACCAGAGATGCAACTTTGTAATCTCTGCATAAACTTTAATACACACCAACAATAATCATTATGAAAATACTATCTTACAAGAAATAAAATACAAATAAAATCATATCCCAAGACTTAAAAAAAAAAAACTTGTTGTTAGATCTCGAGCCTTATAGGACATCTAATTAGGCATAGATGATCATGGACTTTTTCTGTTCAGAATGTTGTAAAAAATTACCTACAAAAATCAAACATAACATTTGTTCTACATAGCAGGAATCCAATGAGGAAAGGTTTCACAGAGAACAAATTCAAAGACTATCACAATCTTTATACTAAAGAAATAAATTTCATTAGAAAAACAAAAATAATCTTAGTTTAAGTTGATAAAATGGATATGGCTCTACTTCAACCATGTCATAGAGACAATTGAAAGAAACAAGTTTGACAAATCTTGATAATAATTCATCACATGATATATTATTTTACCGCTCATAAGATGTTAAAGAATGTCCAACATGTTGAGTCCATTCGTTCTACCAAATACTAGCCATCGGCTAATATAAAACAAGTTAGGCAAGCTCTACTTTGTTCTAACAATAAAGAGAAACAACAACTTCTAGATGCGAAAGATAAACAAGCGGTTGAGAGAACTCAAGCTTTATCAATTAGGGTTTTTATTTTATCAATATTATTAACATAATCACGGTACAAATTATTAAAATGTGTCCAAATTCAAATATGATATATTAAATTATTTTTTTAAATGAAAAATATTATCTTTTAATATTGTTTTTAAGTATTTTCTTTATAATTAACTAGATTTTATCACACTTGGAATCTAGGTGGAATAAAAATTGAATATTAAAATTCTATTTATAAGAGAATTAATTATAGATAGATTGATAAAGTATTTATGAATAAATGTTCATTATCTTTGGGTTCAATCTTTAAGCATTTAAGTTTTGTTTGACTTTTGAAAATATTTTCCATTTTTACTTTTAGACAAAAAAATTCATTTTTTTTTATTTTTTAATAAAAATTGCATTTTATAAATAAAAATATGTTTGTAATTTTTTTTCTCATAATAGAATAGCAATTCTACATTAATATGGATTTAACAAGTGAAAAAAGTTTGATATTTGAAAATTGTTGGAAAAAGAGTTTAAAAATGAAAATTGTTTGGAAAAAAAAAGTTGATTATAGCATACATCTCTAAATTATGACCCTAATTTTAAATTGATCTTTAAAATATTCTAATTACATCTTTAAAATTGTTAATTTAACCATTAAATGATACATAAAATCTTATGTGACATAATTTAAAATGAAAATTTTTAAGTAAAGTAAACTGTTGTCGTATAACTCACTACAGGAAAACAGATTTTTAGCGGCGTTTTTTCCTTTAGCGGCGTTTTTAAGCGCCGCTAATACTTGTAGCGGCACTTTCTCAAGCGCCGCAAAAAACGTCGCTATATGCAACGCCGCAAAAATTAGATTTTTATTTTGTTAAAATTTTTTTATTTTGTCTGCTAAAAATTATTAGTTACATAATTTTATAAAATATTTATTATTACTATTTTTATAAATTAGATTTTTATAAAAAAAACCAAGTACTCTCAAAATAAATATCGTATATTTTAATAACAAAATAAATAATTAAATGGCTATAATAAATTAAAAACATCACTTATATACCCAAAAAATTAAAATTATTTTAAACAGTAGTATTTTAATTTTTTTTATTTAAATAAATAATTTTTAAAAATTTAACTAATATTTAAAAGAATTACATAAAATTTGAAATCTTGAAATTTTTTTAAAATTTTAATTCTTTAAAATTTGAAATTATTTAATATATAGATTAAAAAATAATCAGTAATATACCCAAAAAAAACTTTAAAATTATTTTAAATAATAGTATTTTAAATTTTTAACATATATTTTTCACACTAATTACCCTAAATCCTAAACCCCTAACATCTATATCCTAAACCCTAAACCCCATAACCCGTAAACCCATAACTTTTAACCCTTAAACCTTAAGCCATAAAACATAAACCCTGAACTTCTACCCCTTAATCTTTAACCTGTACCCCCTATCATCTAAACTTTAAATGATTAAAGTTTAGCATATATTTTTATAATTTTGAAATGATTAAATAAAAAATTTTCCAATATTCAAAGGGATGAAGTGCAATTTTACCTTTAAAATTTTTAAAATTTTCAAAAAATCGAAATGGAAAATTTTTCATTTTTAGAGGAGCAGATCCCCTTTCAACCCCCTACTTATGCCCCTAAATATATATTAATTATAGGGTTTAGGATTTAATTATTGAATATGATTCACTTGAGATTAACATAGACCACAGACTTTAAACCTTAAACATTAAACCCTAAACCCAAAAATAAATTTAATCAATATTAAGTATTGCTACCATAATTTATTATGAACATAAACCAGTTTAGGGTTTTAGGGGTTGTAGTTTAGTGTTTAAGGTTTACTATTTTAGGGGTTATAGATTAGTGTTTATGATTTTTTTGAGGTTTATGATCTTAGGGGTTATATGACTTTTAGCGGCATTTTACAAAAAGTGCCGCTAATGCTCCAATTTTTAGCGGCATTTTACAAAAAGCGCCGCTAATGCTCTGGTTTTTAGCGGCATTTCACAAAAAGCGCCGCTAATGCTCCGGTTTTTAACGGCATTTCAAAAAAGGTGCCGCTAATGCTCCGGTTTTTAGTGGCGTTTTACAAAAAACGCCGCTAATGCTCCGACTTTTAGTGGCGTTTTACAAAAAGCGCCGCTGATGCTCCGGTTTTTAGCGGCGTTTTACCAAAAGCGCCGCTATTGTTCCGTCTTTTAGAGGTGTTTTACCAAAAGCGCCGCTATTGCTCTGTTTTTAGCGGCGTTTTTGGTAAAACGCTGCTATTTCTCTGTGTTTTACAATTTTTGCAGCATTTTTTGATAAAACGCCGCTAAAACTCTATTTTCATGTAGTGACTTTTAAATTAAAAACAAAAAATAAAGTAAAACAAAAAAAAATGTAAATGATAGTTTTTGTAAAAGCTTCAGAAACCTCAAAAACAAGATTTTTTTTCACAACACTTGTTTTTTTTTCTAAATTATGTCACATAAGATCTGATGTCTCAATTAATCGGTAAATCAATGATTTTAGTAACAAAATGACCTTACTTATATAACATCGATAGTTTGAAGATATAGCTAGAATGTTTTCAAGTTTGACAACTGTTAGGATCGACCCGATGAAACAACAAACAAGAAAAATAGCGGAATAAATTGAGAAATTGAACACACAAATTCAACGTGGAAAAACCCTCCAAAGAGGATAAAAAACCACAGGCAAAGATAATTTTACTATAATGGCAAAAGAACGAAGAGTACAAAAGATAGAGATAAAGACTAAACCCCGAAAACCCGAAAACAAAGAACCCTCAAAACGTAAACACAAAATTCTCTAAATGTGTTATGAGTTCTAATATCTAATGGGTGTTTTTTTCTAAGGTTGTAAAAGAGCCTATTTATAGGCTAAATTCATAGGTCAAATAATAAAATAATCTAAACTAATCAGTGTTTGATTGAAACAAGTAAACAGAGTTTAACTGAAAGATTATTTTTCAAATTTGACTGAAAATAAGAGTCATATTTAACAAATTTCCACATTGACTCATATTTCCATAACACCATCTTTGCCAAAGCCCGCCACAAGCCTATCTTGAACTATGCAGGGAATTAACTGAGTCGAATTTGTGTTTAGAAACTGGAAGACTTCTAGCCTTTGACTTATACACTGTCAAATCAAAACTAACCCGGGTCTGATTTTCACAAACACAGTGCCCTAACTTTTCAAAACCTGCATCAAAAAGAGAACCTCTCTTCAACGAAACGATCATACATTTTTCCCTCCTATGACCAAGTTGCCTTCGCTCCAAATGAGTTGACTTCAACTCCGTAACGGACAAGGGACGTCCAATTTCACCGATCACTGTAGAACCTTCCAGAATATAAAGACTGTCGGTTCTTTTACCTTTTAACAAAACGAGAGCTCCACAAGATACTTTAATGCCGCTCGACTCGATGTTGATTCTGCATCCTTTCAAGTCTAAAATACTCAAGGAAATGAGATTCTTTCGTAAATCAGGTACATGCCTGACATCTGAGAGTGTCCTAATCGTCCCATCGTGTATCCTAATTTTAACAGTACCAATACCAATTACCTTACTAGATGAATCGTTTCTCATGCGCACAACTCCACCTTCAACCGAATTGTATGTGGAGAACCATTCTCTATTGGGACACATGTGGAAAGAACATCCTGAATCTAGGATCCACTCGGACGTGAGCTAGGAGTTATCATTTGTTGACACTAACAAGAAATCATCACCATTTTCATCGGCCAAATTAGTACCAACTACATCTTTCTCGTTACTCTCAGTAGCTCTTTTATTTCGCAGTTTATAACAATCTGCTTTGACGTGACCTAACTTTTTACAATAGCGACACCTGTTGTCTCGTTTCTTTGATGTTACCAAAACGGAAGCTTGCATATCTATCTTGCTATCCAAATGAAGCTCATTGTCGAGTTTGTCTCTACTCAACAAATGACCCTTCACATCTTCAAACGAAAGATTGTCTCTGCCATAAATCAAGGTCTCCCTGAAAGACTTGTATGAAGGAGGTAAAGAGCAAAATAATAGCATAGCTTGATCTTTATCATCAATATGAACCTCAACGTTCTTTAAATCATTTAAAAGAGTAATGAATTGACTGATGTGATCTCTAAGAAGCTCACCTTTGTTCATGCGAAACGTAAATAGACGTTGTTTCAACACTAAACAGTTAGCCAGAAACTTAGTCGCATAAAGAGTTTCTAACCTTTTCCACAGGGCAGATGAGGTCTTCTCCATCAATACCTCCTGCAATACCGTATTCGCGAGGCACAACTGGATTGCAGACAAAGCCTTTTCATCAAGTTCTTCCCATTCTGTTTTATTTAGATTCTCAGGTTTTTCCCCGGTAACAACCTTTTTCAAACCAGATTGAACTAGAATTGCCATCATCCGAACTTGCCACAAATTGAAATTTGCCTCACCATCGAACTTCTCAATTTCAAACCTTGTTGTTGCCATCTCTGAGTGAGCTGATTTATGAAAATTGAATTAGCTCTGATTAAACAACGAACAAGAAAAATAGCGGAATAAATTGAGAAATTGAGCACACAAATTTAACGTGGAAAAACCCTCCAAAGAGGATAAAAAACCACGGGCAAAGATAATTTTACTATAGTGGCAAAAGAACGAAGAGTACAAAAGATAGAGATAAAGACTAAACCCTGAAAACCCGAAAACAAAGAACCCTCAAAACGTAAACATAAAATTCTCTAAATGTGTTATGAGTTCTAATCTCTAATGGGTGTTTTTTTCTAAGGTTGTAAAAGAGCCTATTTATAGGCTAAATTCATAGGTCAAATAATAAAATAATCTAAACTAATCAGTGTTTGATTGAAACAAGTAAACATAGTTTAACTGAAAGATTATTTTTCAAATTTGACTAAAAATAGGAGTCATATTTAACAACAACCAATTTAAATGAGGATTATAATTTGAGAATGTATGATGCAATTAACTTTGGGAAAAAATTGCCATTTTATAAATCTGAACCAAGTGTCAAATTATCAAAGTTAAAAATCGTTGTTTTCCATTTTTTTTTCAATTTTACAAAAAAATTTTAGTCAAAACAATAAAACCAACTTTTTTCCTTGAAAGGTTTTATTGTTTTATAATTTTTCATGTACTTTCATTTATACTTTTAATTTTTTTTAATCTAACAAGTTTTCTTTAGTGTTTTTTTTTATTTTCTATCAAAATGAAAACAAAAACATCTTATATTTTTGAAAACAAATAGAGCATTAGTTTTTAGTTGTTTTATTTAAATATTTTATATAATGATAATAGAAAAGAAAAAAAAATATTATATTAGTATTCTTTATTTTATTAAAAATTAATAAAATAATTTTTAAATAAATTTACTAACGAATTTGATATTAAATTTATAACACTACTTCAATAAACTACATTATATATAATATGATAATTTAATTTTAGCCCTTTTAATCTTTTATTGATGGGAAATTACATTCTTAACCTTTCTTAAAAATTAATAATTTAAATTATCATTCAAAATTGTATAGTTTTATCCCAACACAAAATTGTTGATCTCTTATTCAAATCTCGTAAAATAAACCCTATTTAAGTCGAACGCAAATCCCTAACCCAAAGCTCTTGCACCTTCGTGGAGGGGTAAGCAAAATTCGATTTGATTCGAAAAATTCGATAAATTTTTCAAATTTTGAATTAAATAGTTCGAGTTATTTGAGTTAATCAAGTTATTTGGATCAACTTGAATAAAAAAATTAAGTTTTTCGGTTTAACTCGAATATGAATTACACAATTCGATTTATCCAAAAATCCGAATAAGAAAAGGCAAAATTGTGCTGTTTTGATAAACGTTTACCTTTTTTAAAGTTAAAAGTCAAAACCATTAAGTTAAAAGGCAAAACTACATTGTTTTAATAAATGTTTAGTCATTAAGTTAAAAGTAAAAACTATTATATTTTCTATATAGTTAAATAAATTTGTACTTCGTTTACTAGTTAAATAATCGGTTCATGTAAACACAACATTAAATATAAATAATAGGGTTCGTTAACTCGACTTGACTCGAATCGAAATTTTTTGACTTGATTCGATCCGATTCGAAAAGAATTCAAATTGAGTTCAGTTGCTAAAATAGGATTTGTCAACTCGACTAACTCGAAATTTTCTGACTCGATTCGACTCGACTCGATCAAATACTCACCCCTACCTTCGTGCCCCCTCATGTACTTTTTTTTTAATTTTATATTTTATAAACTTTAAATAAATTAAAATTTATCTTTTCAATGCTATATTAATTATAAAATAATTAAAATTGATAAGAAATAAAAAAAAGTAAATTGTAAAAGTAAATAAAAATTTAAATCAATCCATCATGGATATATATTAATTTATAGAAAAAATATAGATAACCAAATACATAAATCTACAGCAATAAAATAATTTTTTTTATTAATACAAAAACTCATATTAGTGGAAAAGATTGCTTTTGAGGATATAACGAGTTTATTAAGTTTGAAATAAAAATACTTATAGTTTATAAATCATCAAAATCATTTGAATCTAACTAAGCTTGTGTGCCCTAAACCAATTTAAATATGAGAAATTCAAGTAAATTTTGATTTCAAGAAAAATCTAAGCCGTTGAAAGCCTAAGTTCAAGAATATGTGTTAAATAAAATACGTTAGCGAACAAATTAAATTAAATATAAATAAAAAATATAAAATAAAATAGAATAATTTATATTTAATTTATCAAATATAAGAAACAATCAAAATTAAAACAGAATAAAAGTTTAAATCAGAAGGAAGAATAAGAATTTTACGAAACGTTGAGGCCTGTGATACACAGTTTCTTTAAGACAGATTCGGCCGCTCCTACGGTACTTGGAGAAACGTTAGTCAAATGTCTCCCAGGATACAACAACAATAGTGATCAATGTAGTAGCACATCTACAACGATCAACGAATGAACTTTGCATTTTTCTATCACCAGAATGTTTTAAAAATACGGAGAGACAAAAGAAGAATTTTGAAATAAACAGAATTTCGATAGAAGAAATTATGGAATGTAGGTTTAATCCTACAGAAAACACAACCTTTTATAGGCATGTAGGATGGTGAAAAATTTGGAAATAACCACAAAATCTGCCATTAAGGAGCCAAAGGAAAAATAAATTCATGTTAGGCTAAAATATTTGCAGGCCCATTTGGGCCCGATCGGTCTGGACATTTCACGTCGCCCACGTCGTGCGGGTGTGCCCCAACCCCATCGAGTTTAGACTTGCACCTGCCCCCTACGCGAGACAAGGTTACAAGCTTAGTCATTCAATTACCCTCCAAGAGAGTTTACATATATAAACACATCTCACACTTGGTATTTAACCAATGTGGGATCTAAGCATTTACTTTTCCTCAACAATATTTCCAAGTAGCTTACTTTGCGCATCAATTTCTCATTCATCACTCAACCATTTTGAGTATATGATATACCGTTGTAAAGGTCTCATGGAGTAGAATATGAAACCATAATTATATGATTCAACTCTCCACCTTTACCTATTAAGAATATGCCTCAAAGTTCTCATAAAATGTAATTTTTCCAACAATTCCCACATGAATGAAAATTGATAGTTTCATCGAAAAACATTGACTCGATGTGGTGATAAAATCTACGATCGATAGTTTCATAGGATAGGTAGGTATCCAACCTTGAATATTCCCTTGTGAAAGCATATTTACTTTACCAGCTGACCAGTGGACGTGATGTCCTTGACTGTTATGCCTTTTGGGTAAATGATGATATACCTCGCACAACTACCTCCCTGACAATGTTTTAGTTCCAATAGGTATGTTCATATAGTCGTGAACATCTCCTAGTTGTACAAGATTTTGAGAGAACTAAGCCCTAATTGTCTCCTTGAAGTAGCTCCACTTTACTCTTACATAGGTTACTTATGTTGTTCGGCTCACTGAAACACACAATGGTCATTAAAAGCATTGTTTAACCTATCCCATTTTTAGTCCCTATTTACATCATAGGAACGGACTTGGGATAGGTAACCCCATAGTGACCTCACAAGTTCTATGCAATTAGGTTGTCCCTTTGAACCTAGATCTTGGGATCTCCAGTCAACTAGATAGGGTTTTCCTTCACATAGCGTATTTAATTTTTCATGGGCTTTAGTCTCTTTCCTTTTGATGTTTTATCAACCTGATCTTGTCTAACACCCTAAACTTGACCTAGACGTCCAGGCCAAGTTCGTGGGTTACATCATGCATTTCATAGATCAACAACCATAAAGCAACCAAAGTAAATCAATAGTCAAGTAGTATTCAACACAACGGTAATTTAAACACACAATACTCCTAAATTCATAACATCATAAGACAAATACTCTTACTAGTAGTAGTTATACTAATAACATCGTTTAACAGTGGATCGAGCTTCCACAAAACCGACCCGATCAAGTCTGATTACCACTTGAAATTCAAATAGAAACAGAGCGAGTTATGAACTCAGAGCATCAAAAAGAATGTAATGCAACATTGGTAACTTATAGAGAATTTCCAATTCAGAGATTCAGTTGAACATGGAGATGAGTTCATTCTAAGTTCAGAGCAGAGATTTTTCATATATATATATTTGTATTGTTCCAGTTCAGAAATAGTTCAGATCAGATTCGAATGCAATGTCCTTATTCCATCTGCTACACACCAATTTCAGCCATCCCAACACACCACTATGGACATTTAATGCCCATCCATCCCTGCACACCTTTATAATGTTCAGTGACACTTTCACAGAAACATAGCTTAGCTTCTATTTCAATAAAGAACAAGTGCTAGAATCAAAATAAAATTTATTATGGCATAGCCATGATTTCAATATATACTCCCATCTTCTTCACAACCTCCCACCACGTGTTAATGCAGAATATGGTAGCCCATATAACATGTTTAGTCATGCCAATACATTATATCATTAATAAAGTAGTTCGATAACAGAGTAGTATCACAGCGCACATTCAAATATGAAATCCATAGATCAGTGTCATATAAGAAAATTCAGTCATATGTATATCGAAGAACCAACACCAAATTTAAGTAACCATCTCAACCTCAAAAACAGTTCTCAGACCCAATCATAGTGCCACACGACCTGGGCACACGCCCATGTGCCTTGGCCGTGTGGATTTTAAGCACAAACAGTGAATCACATCGCCTGGGCACATGCTCGTGTCCCTGGCCGTGTGGTTTTATACTATGAACAGTGAGTTACATAGCTTGGGCACACACCCATGTCCCTGGCCGTGTGATTTTATAAGATAAATAGTGAGTTACACAGCCTGGGCACATACCCCTATCCCTGGCCGTGTGCTTTTTACACCTCAAACAGTGAGTTACACAGCCTAGGCACATGCCCGTGTCCCTGGCCGTGTAAAACCTACGCTAAAATGGCCACACACGGCCTAATCACACGCCCGTGTCACCTTAATTCAGTAAACAGTAAGTTACATAGCCGTTTGCACGGCCTGTCCCACGTCCGTGTGGCGTCGAAGTCACCATTTTTGGCGATCCCTAAAACAAGTATTCAATAACACAATTTAGCTAATTAACCAACAGGACTTCTCGATTACTTGCTTAATTCCTACGTTGAAAGTTTCGACATAAAACCTTCAAACATTCCAAAGTTACTGAAACTTCTGTAACAATCACAAAGACTGCTTTGTTGCTACTTTTTGGTGTTAAAAGCTTCACCTGTTAGATAAAACACAACCATTAAGTAGAAATTCCAAACTCTCAATGATATTCCATCCTAACAATGAATAAGGCAAAAAAAAAAGTAACAATCATGAATTTGCTCACAGATACTTACCGACGACCCTCAAAACAGTGACTAACAATAGAAGTCTAGTTAATCTGTACTCTCTCACCCATTCCGATTAACACACAATCAACCGAAAAAAATAAAACTATCAAAATAGCAAAGCCAAAAAGAATAAGGAAAAAGAGAGCGGAAAAAAATAAAAGAAACAAGGAAACTATCGTCAATTAATTCCTAACTTCCAAACGGATTCCCAACACTTGACAATAATGTATTCCTAATGAATACGATGAGATTTGAACTCAGAACTAGACAGAATACAGACAAATGCTTAACCAGTGAACCAGCAGGTTCATTTTTGTCAAACTTTCACACTGAATCAAACTTAAGTGGGAAATGTGTGCTTATGGGTTGATCTCAAAAACAACAAAATTTTAATAATGCGACTCGAACTCTAGACCTTAAACTCAATTGCAGAACATAGAACAAGAAATAATTCTACTTACTGTAGAATCTCGCAATTAAAGTCTTGAAAATTTTGGGGCGTTACAACTCTCGCCCCCTAGAAGAAATTTTAGGCTCAAAATTACCTGAGTCAAACAGATGTAGATATAGTCGTCGTATTGATTCCTCCGGTTCCTACGTGGCTTCCTTAGTACTTTGATTCTGCTATAGAATTTTCACAAGAGGAATAATTTTCTTCCATAGTTTCTTAATATCACGTTCCAAGATTTGAACAAGCTTTCCTCGAATGTCAAGTCCGGTTGTAACTCAACCTCGTCAATAGTAAATATATGTGACAGATCCAATCAGTACCGTCTCAACATAGAGACATGAAATACATCATGAATCCGATCCAGCTCCGACGATAACTCTAACTAGTATGCAACGGGTCCAACTTGCCTTAAGATACGGTAAGGCCCTATAAATCTCGGGCTTAACTTGCCCTTGCATCCAAATTCGAGGACCCTTTTCCAAGGTAATACCTTTAGAAACACTTGATCACCTACCGAAAACTCAATATCCTTCCTTTTTAAATCTGCATACTACTTTTTTTTGATCAGATGCGGCTTTCAATCGTTCTTGAATTACTTTCATAGTGCTCTCGGTTTTAGAAACCAACTCAAGACCCAGTATACAATGTTCGCTCAACTCCGTCCAACATAATGGAGTACGGCACTTATGACCATATAAAGCTTCGTAAGGTGCCATCCGAATACTAGACTGAAAGCTATTGTTGTAAGCAAACTTCTCTAATGGTAGATACTCCTCCCAACTACCCCTGAAGTCTATCACATAAACCTAAAGCATATCCTCTAGGATCTGAATAACCCATTCCGATTGTCCTTCGGTCTGAGGGTGATACACAGTACTAAAATTAAGTCAAATACCTAAAACCTCATGAATTTTCTTCCAGAATCGAGACGTAAATTGCAGATCTCTATCGGAAATGATCGAGAGAGGAATTCCGTGTAGCCTCACAATCTCGGCGATGTACAGTTTAGCTAACTTCTGCAAGGAATAATCCATTCAGATCGGAATGAAATGAGCTGATTTGGTCAATTGATCAACTATGACCCAAACTGAATCTTTTTTAGAAGAGTTAAAGGCAACCCTATAATGAAATCCATTGTTACCCGCTCCCATTTCCACTATGGAATCTTAACCGGCTGAAGCAGTCCAGAGGGAAACTAATGTTTAGCCTTAACCTTTTGACACATCAAACAGTGGGACACAAAAGTGGCTACCTCTTGTTTCAGTTCGGGCCACCAGTAAAGTTCTTGGAGATCCCGATACATCTTGTTCCCACTAGAATGCATAGCATAGGGGCTATTGTGTGCCACCTACAGAATCAAGTGCCTTAATTATTTATCATTGGGTACACAAATCTGACCTTTGGAGTATATTAAATTATCACTATTCAAACTAAAATTAGAATTCTCGTCTGAGCCAACATGTTGCAATTGCTGTACTAAGGATTCATTTGCTACCAAAGTGGAGATCGCGTTAGAGAGATAATCTCGACACTCCCTAATCATTACCACTTCATCATTCTTAATTGATTTCAGGGTAACCTTCTTGGCTGCATAGTTTAGGATGACCCAATACTCAACGAGCCAATCCATTCCCAAAATTAAGTCAAACTTATTAAAGGGTAATTCTATTAGATCATTCAAAAATACCTAACCCTAAAGTTCTAGAGGTACTCGCCTGTATACTCTATCAAACCGAATTGACTGACCTAATGGACTAATTACGAAAAACACTCTAGTAGTATTCTCAGCAGTTAAACCCAGATTTGCAGAAACAACACTAGCAATGTATAAATGTGTAGAGCCTATATCAATGAGAGCATAATATAGGGCAGAATGAATAAAGAAGGTACCTGTAATGACATTAGCATCATCACTCTCTTCACGGCGTCTCGCTGCATAAACCAGTACCGGCTGACGAGCCTTAGCCTAACCCGCACCTCTAGTCGGTGCTCTCTGACCTCTCCTAGATCCGTTACCACCCTACCAGTACCACGACTACAGAATGGGTGTTGTGCCTTTCACGGAGGCCGAACAGAATTCAGAACTGGAGTCTGTACCACAACTAACATTGAATCAGATCGACAGGGGAAATCCCTAACTCGGTGCTCCATCGAACCACAATGGAGGCACGCTCCAAGTTTCCTTTAGCACTTGCCTGGATGGTGCTTCTCGCAGTCACTACACTGTTGAATATCAGTCACTATCACTGATGTCTCAACCTCGGAGGCATCAAACCTCACCCGTTTTTAAGGCGCTGAATAGAATCGGAGGGACCTGAATCCCTCTTAACCTTATGCTGGTCCTTCTCATGGTCATTACGCTCGCGCTCAATGCGCTTCACTTCCTCTACTATTTTCGCTTTATCGACTAAAATCATAAAAACCTGCTTCCTCTGAGGAGCTATCAAAACTCGCAAATCATATCTCAAACCCTCCTCAAATTGTACATACTTTTCATCACCAGACACTACTAAAGTTCGTGCATATCTACTCAGTCGTAAAAACTTAGCTTCAAATTTAGCCACAGATCAGTCGCTCTGAACTAGGATCATAAAATCACATCAACGAGCCTCAACATAGCTCGCCCCCACATACTTACCCCAAAAGGCATTCTTAAAATAATCCCAGTCTATTTGTCCCGGCTGAGCACCTGGCTCGATGGTTAGCCACCATTGGTAAGCTTCATCTTGGAGTAGAGATACAACACCCCTTAATTTTTACGTAGGAGCGTAGTCAAGGCCTGCCATGATATGCTTGGTAGCCTCGAGCCAATACTCAGTAACAATAGGAACGGCTCCTATGACGCCCCTAAACAGTTTAGATACATTTGACCAGAGTCGTTCAATAATCGACCATCGACCTCCTGATCCCGAATGAGTCCTAGTAACCCTCTCAAGTGCCCGTATCATTGCTCGGGACAGTGCATCATCTCCAGCCGTAGAAGTCTAAGACTTTGTCTTTGTAGTAAGAGTACCAACTGTCTCGCTGGTCTCCAAATTAGGCATGCTACCCATAGAAGATGACTCTACTCGAGCTCCTCCTCGGCGTCCTCGACGCCCTCACATACTACGTCCACGACTACCACACGAACTCATAATGATCTAGCTGAACGAATTTCAAAGTATACAAATCAGTTCACACATACAACAAGATGATTTTACCAATTTACAAAAAATAGTTTACCAATAATAGTTAGGTATTGTAATCTTTACAACAGAATAGAAATACTTATTGGGTCGGTGCCGGAGGCTCGGTCACTCATGAAAGTTTCAGTGTTTTCATAATAGTTTGGATGCTAGTTATTACTAACTACGTTTCTCACACATTAAGAGCCCAAACACAGTCCGAATATTGTTAAACTTGGCTCTAATACCACTAAATGTAACATTCTAAACCCGACCTAGATGTCCAGACCAAGTTTGTGGGTTACATCATGCATTTCATAGATCAAAAAACCATAAAGCAACCGAAGTATACCGATAGTCAAGTAGTATTCAACAAAACGGTAATTTAAACACATTGTTCTCCTAAATTCATAACATCATAAGACAAATACTCTTACTAGTAGTAGTTATACTAAGAACATCGTTTAACAGTAGATTCTGATTACCACCTGAAATTTAAACAATAATAGAGTGAGTTATGAACTCAGTGCATCAAAAAGAATGTAATGCAACATTGATAACTTATAGAGAATTTCCAGTTTAGAGATTTAGTTTAACATGGAGATGTGTTCATACTAAGTTTAGAGTAGAGATTTTTTTATATATATTATTCCAGTTTAGAAATAGTTCAGATCAGATTCGAATGCAATGTCCCTATTCCATCCGCTACACATTAACTTCAGCCATCCCACTATGGACATTTATTTCCCATCCATCCCTGCACACCTTTATACTGTTCAATGACACTTTCACAGAAACGCAGTTTAGCTACTAGTTCAATAAGCGACAAGCGCCAAGTGCCAGAATCAGAATGATATTTATTGTGGCATAGCCATGATTTTAGTATAGACTCTCATCTTCTTCAAAACCTCCCACCACATGTTAATGCAGAATACGATATTCTATATAACATGTTCAGTCATACCAATACATTACATAATTTATAACACCCCAAACCCGGCCCAGACGTTATGACCGGATCCGACATGCCACATCGAAGCGTTCAAAACATTTTATATTGTTGATCCAGAAAAACTTACTTAGTCTTTTAAAAGATAATTTCATTATAGGTTAAAGTGAATGGAAGCTGTGCACTAGGTAGGAAACCGGAAAAGAGGTTGTGAGTCCATCGGACTGCTTAAGTACCAAGCTCCCTTCGGATCCAATCCTAGACATGCATACCGCCATTGCCACACCTTAACGTCATGGATATTTCTAGGAAAACGATTTGATTAAGTCATTTTTAGGAAAAGTGATTAATTTTGGAAAATACTTTCATTGCGGAAGCTTTGCTTGTTGTCGTGTTATTTTAAAATCAATTGTTGTTTTTGAAAATGCGCCCTAAAGCTATCCAATTTCAACAGTTAAAATAAGTAATACCTATCTTAGTAATACATATTAAAACCATAAAAAATAATTAAGCGGCCTTATTACATTTAAAAACCCAAAACTTCAAACGTAAATAAAAGGATGTCCAGTTCACCAGAAGAAAATCAAACTTTTAGAACGGGTGGCCACTCCGAATTCCCTCACAGCTTCAAGCCCACTATGGTTGGGGATTACCTGCGTGGATGAAAATAAAAGGGGTGAGTTTGGGGAAACTCAGTGTGTAAATTAACCCAACCATAGCCTATATCAGCTCAAACCACAGAAATAGAATAAGTTGGCCTTAGCCCATAACAGAATTCAGAATAAAGCCCATAGGCCCATAACAGAACAGAACATATATTACATGTTTATGCAGAAACCCAACCATATCCAACCGTATACACCCCCGTACCAACCTTACACCGTGTGGGGAGACAACTCGACCCACCCAACCACTATACACCACAGAATTTGCAGCATGGCTGTCAGAACAGATAATGTGACAGAGTCACCAGATACAGATAATGGTGGCAGAGCCACCAGAACAGATATATGTGGCAGAGCCACCAGATCAGATATTTGTGGCATAGCCACCAGGACGTTTCCTCCATAATATAACCCATGTCCCCATGTAACAGAAATAATATGTCATGGCATACGTATACAGAAACAGAACATCATGCTTTTCAGAAAAAAATAACCCTAAGGGTAAAACGATAATTTTACATACATAGGGGTGTTCAAGTAATTTCACTATTCTTAAGGTTTCCATACATAACATAGCCATTTACGTATGATCAGAAACACTTACCGCGTTTTCTTACCAACTTGGGCCTGTTGGCCCATTATCCCGTTTTTGGCCCATTAAGCCCAAAAACATTGAAATGCATGGAATCGCGCACTCTGCAGTCTTATCACTTTAATTTACCATATACATCAAACAATTAATCTCATGAGCATTAGCACACTCGCAAGATCTCAAAATACTGGCTTTTCAGATTTTTCCGATCTAGTCTATAAGAGGGTGTTAGTTACACACCTGTTTGCGACGATATGCTGACGAGATCCACACACGAACTGCCTACAATTGGATTACTAACACGTTAATCTAACTATTCAAATACGAACTACATATTAACCCCTTACAATATTCGGCCAACCACACCTACAGGTCATAGTAAGCTTATAAGAAATCAATAAGCAACTCATTAACAAATTTTTGTCAATGTTTACCACATAATCATAATTTCACTGCAAGCTGCCTTCCTAAGCAACAGTCACTAAATCATTTATAACTGGAGTTAAAAAACTCCAAATCAAGTGCTGTTAATTTTACCTGAAAATAGACTCATATATCTTCTATCCATAAAATTTTCAGAATTTTTTGTTTGGCCAATCAATACCAGATTTTTCTTAAAGTTTCCCATGTTTCACTGTTTGACTAATCTGACCACTCTTCATTACGAGTCAAATTTCTCATTGTACAGAATTCAAAATATGTTATCGTTTATTTCATTTGAAACTAGACTCATTAAGCTTTAATTACATAATTTATTCACCTTCTAACTCATCTCTCACAATTTATGGTGATTTTCCAAAGTCAGGTTACTACTGCTGTCCCAAGCAGATTTATTACCAAATCACTCTTTCACACATAACTTGCATGCATGTTATTTAAACATGTATATCACCAATCAATCATCACATATCTATGATTTTACTTAAGTATAATCTCCATTTCATCATTTTAAAGCACAACATGTTAGCCGATTTTTCCCTTTAGTATCTAAGGCACATGCATGCTCATTTGTTTGGCTCAACTTCACCTATCTTTCATTTTTCATCAAAAGAACATGAAACAACAACCATTTCCTTGATTTTAATTCATGACTAAATGCTCACAACACAACTAAAAACCAAAATATGCTTCAAGAGTTAAGGTAGAATCAAGAAGAACTCATGAACCTCAAAATAGAAGCAAGGTACCAAGAACTTACCTTCAATTTTCCTCCTCCTAGTGACTGAATACTCAAGAGCTTTCTCCTCTCCTTTCTCTTCTCTAACTTTCGGCTATGATGAACAAAGATGGACAAAACTTTGTTCTTTTCATCCTTTTGTTATTTTATTACCCAACATTTTATGACACAAAATAACCTATATTATTTGTGCCATACCTATGCCATAATGTCAATAAAAAAAATGCTCATAATGCTTATCATGCCCATCATGGAACATTTATCTAACCCATTATCAATTTTTTTATCAATTTGTACCATAAATTATGGATATCAAGTGCACATATTGTCTTCAACAATATGATGGCCGGCCACTTCATGTAAAATGGGAGGTTTGTCATGCAAATCCTCCTATTTTGCACTCCTATTTATTTGGCCACTTCAATTTAGCCTATAGCATTTTCAAACATTTTCACATAGGTCCTATTTCATAATTTCACCCCTTTTTTCTTATGGAACAAAAATTAACTAAAATTGCCAGGTTCTATCTTAAGCTTGGGCCTTCTAGAGGCCCACTAACATAATTAAACCTATTCCAACATTCACAGAATTCCCGAAAATTAGGGCGTTACATAATTAATAAAGTAGTTCGATAACAGAGTAGTATCACAGTGCACATTCAAATTTGTGATCCACAGATCAGTGTCATGTAAGCAAATTCAGTCATTCGTATATCGAAGAAACCAATAACAAAATTAAGTAACCATCTCAGCCCCAAAAATAGTTCTGAGACCCAATCATAGTGCCACACAGCCTGGGCACACACCCATGTGCCTTGGCCGTCTGGATTTTAAGCACAAATAGTGAGTCACACGGCCTGGTCACACGCCCGTGTCCTTAGCTGTGTGGTTTTATACTATAAACAATGAGTTACATGACTTGGGCACACGCCCGTGTCCCTGGCCGTATGATTTTATATGATGAATAGTGAGTTTCATGGCCTAGGCACACACCCGTGTCCCTGGCCGTGTGGTTTTTACACCTCAAACAGTGAGTTACACGACCTGGGCACACGTCCGTATCCCTGGCCATGTGAACCCTGCACTAAAATTGTCACACACAGCCTAATCACATGCACGTGTAGCCTTAATTCAGTAAACAATGAGTTACGCCCGTGTGGCGTCGACAGTCACCATTTTTGGAGATCTGAAACTTGAAAAGTAGAGTTTCTGACACACACCTAACTAATTTTAAAGAAAAAACGATTCTAGGAATCCTCAAAACCTAAAACAAGTATTCAATAACAAAATTTATCCAATTAACCAACAGGACTTCCCGATTACTCGCTTAATTCCCACGTCAAAAATTTAGACATAAAACCTTTAAACATTCCAAACTTACCAAAACTTCAGTAAAAATCATAGAGATTGTCTTGTTGCTACTCTTTGGTGTTAAAAGCTTCGCCTGTTAGGTGAAACACAACCATTAAATAGAAATTCTAAACTCACAACAGTATTCCATCCTAACAATGAATAAGGAGAAGAAATAGTAACAATCACGAATTTGCTTGCAGATACTTACCGCCGACCTCCAAAATAGTGACTAACAATAGAATTCCTGTTAATCTATATTCTCTCACCCCTTCTAATTAACACACAATCAACTGAAAAAAAGAAAACTATCGAAACAGGAAAGCCAAAAATAATAAGGAAAAAAAGAGAAAAGAAATAAAAGAAAGAAGGAAACTATCATCAATTAATTTCTAACTTCCAAACAAACTCCCAACACTTGACAAAAATGTATGGCTAACGCATACGATGGGATTCGAATTCAAAACTAGACAAAATACAGACTGATGCTTAACCAGTAAACCATCAGGCTCATTCTTGTCAAACTTTCACACTGAATCGAACTTAAGTGGAAAACGTGTGCTTATGGGTTGATCTCAAAAACAACAAAATTTTAATGATGCGACTCGAACTCCAGACTTCAAACTCAATTGCAGAAAACTGAATTACAGATACCTAATTCTAATTACTGTAGAATCTCGCAATTAAAATCTTTAATATTTTGGGATGTTACATCTCGATTCAAGCCTTTAGGTAGTGGATCCACAATGTTATCTTTTGATTTTACAAAATCAATAGAAATAACTCCATTTGATATTAGTTTTCTAATAATATTGTGTAAACGACGCTTACGTCTCGACTTACCATTATACATTATATTATGTACTCTACCAATTGTTGATTGGTTATCACAATATATGCCTATTGTGGGCACAGGTTTTGGCCAGTTAAGAATATCCTCCAAGAAATTTTGAAGTCATTCTGCCTCTTCTCTAGATTTTTCTAGAGCTACAAACTTAGATTCCATTGTGAATCTGGTTATAATCGTTTGTCTTGAGGAATTACATAACACAGTTCATCCTCCCAATGTAAAGACATATCCACTTGTGCCTTTGGTATCTTGAATATCAGATATCCAACTGGCATCGGAGAATCCTTCTAAAATAGCAAGATCACTGGAATAATGTAATTCATAATCCCAAGTATATCTGAGATATCTCAGTATTCTCACAATTGCTTTCTAATGGTTTTCCCCTAGATTGCTTGTGAATCTGCTTAAACTACTCACGGTGAAAGCTATATCTGGTCTAGTGTAACTCATAAGGTATATTAGACTGCCTATAACCCTGGCATATTCCACTTGGTTAATGCTTTCACCTCTATTTTTGGACAGATGTTGGCTTATATCTATTGAAGTTATGGCTATACCAGAATCATCCTTACTAAATTCCCCAAGAATCTTGTCCACATAGTGTGACTGAGCCAATATGAGACCTTTAGATGACCTTTTAATTTGGATACCCAAAATTACATAAGCCAGTCCCATGTATTACATGTCAAATCTTGAATTTAACATGCCTTTGGTACTTTTTACCATTTCATTGTTACTTCCAACAATGAGTATGTTATCAACATATAAGCATAGGATTAAATATCCAGCATCGGTAGTTTTGACATACACATATTTGTCACACCAATTAATCTTCAAGCCATTTGTCATCATGACATTATCAAACTTTTTATGCCATTGTTTTGGTGCTTGTTTAAGTCCATATAAAGACTTCATCAATTTACAAATTTTCCTTTCTTGTCCTAGAACTATATAACCCTCAGGTTGCAAGTTGTTTCATGTAAATTTCTTCATCAAGATCTCCATTTAGGAAAGTTGTTTTAACATCCATTTGATGTACTTCTAGATCCTTCAAAGCGACAATTGCAAGTATCATCCTTATGGAAGTTATTTTAGATACTAGAGAAAAAGTATCAAAGTAGTCAAGGCCTTCCTTTTGTCTATAACCTTTGATAACCAATCTAACCTTGTACTTATCAATTGTTCCATCTACTTTCATTTTCTATTTGAAAATCTATTTAGAATTTAGTAGTTTAATTCCCAGAGGAAGATCCACTAATTCTCATATATGATTTTACATGATGGAATCAATTTCACTTTTAATAGTTTTCATGAGATGCTTTCGAATGATCGTATAGCATCATTATATATTTGAGGTTCAGCCTCTAGCATGAAGGTTAGAAAATATGATTCAAGAGGCTTTTCTACCCTTGCTCGTTTACTCCTCATTGGCTCTATCTCAGTTTCAGCCTTATTAAGACTATTTTCATCTATAGTCTCTGAAGTTCATTTTGTTGAACTTGAATAAACTTTTCTAGCTTTACAAGGGAAGATATTTTCAAAGAACGAAACATTTTTTGATTCCAATATGGTATTCTTATGAATGTTAGGATTTTTCGATTCATAAACAAGAACCTTATATGCATTGCCATGATCTACATAGCCAATAAAAATACAATCCATCGCTTTAGGACTTATTTTCATTTGCTTTGTAATGGAACCATTACCTTTGCAAGACACCCCCACACTTTCAAGTGGTTGTAGGAAGGTTTTCTACCTTTCCATAACTCATATAGTGTTTTGTCCCTTTTCTTGATGGGGAACCTTATTAAAAGGTAATTAGCAGATAGAATAGCTTCCCCCCACATGTTTTGTGTTAACCCAGAGCTTCTTAGCAATGCGTTCATCATTTCCTTTGAAGTCTGATTTTTCCACTCGACTACTCCATTTGATTGAGGAGAGTATGGTGGTGTTTCTTCATGAATAATACCATGTTATGCACAGTATTCACCGAATGGTTCAACATATTTGCCACCATGATCACTTCTCACCATCTTAATCTTTTTATTAAGTTGGTTTTCAACATTCTGCTTATAAAGAATAAATTTTTCTATAGCTTCATCTTTGCTCTTTAGCAAATAGACGTAGCAATATTTTGTACTACCATCATTGAAGGTAATAAAATATTTATGCCCTCATCTTGTTTGCACAAACTTTAAGTCACAAACATCATTATGTATTAGATTAAGTGGTTCTATGCTTCTTTCAACAGTTTGAAATGAAGACTTTGTTAATTTTATCTCAACACAAGTTTCACATTTATGTTTATAATTAATGTGAAATGAAGTAATGTGCTCCAATTTAATTAATCTACGTAAATGAATCAAGCTGTAACAACCCATTTTTAGTGAAATCGAATCAGTGGTTTCAGGACCACAAATCTAAGTCCGGAAAGAAAATTATTTTAATATTATTTCATGTTCTGCATTATGATTGAAATATTGTATAAAAATTTTGTTAAGAAAATTTTACCTATTACATGTCTAATTGATAAAAAGACCAAATTGCATAACATGCAAAAGTTGAATTTTAGCAGCTAAAAGGATCCAATAACTATGGAATTCAACATTGGAGATCATTATATGGCAAATAGACTATTAATAGGAGATAGTAGATAAGTATGATGATTCATTCATGAAAAATTAAATAAAGAAAAGAATGAAATTGGAAAGACGAAATAATTAAAGATGATAAATAATAAAAATCTAATATATCATCATTTATCGTCATCTTTCCCAAATTAAAAACATGGAAACCCAAGCCATGAGAATTTGAGCTCTAGAAAACTTATTTGACTCAAATAGGTATGTATCATTGTCTCGTTTTTAGTCATTTTTATATTTTCGAGATCGTAATAGTTTAATTTACCTATCTCGGGGATTAATTGTAAAGTTATCAAAGTACTAGGGTTTTACCATGGATAAATATGCAAGAATTATGAAGTTTTATGGTAGAAAATGGAAGGTTGATAAATAAAAAACTTTTGTAAAGTGAATTTTGATGAAATTGTGGTTTAGGGACACAATTGAAAAGATGTAAAATTCATGGAAAAATTTTGAATTTTATTAAATAAATGGGCTAATATAGTCATATGTGAAAATTGGCTAGGCTTGGAATAAGGATTAAATTGCGTGAATTTCATTTTTAGAGCCCAGGGATGAAATAGTAATTAAATAAAAGTATAAGGAAAAATGGTAATTTTGCCAAAGATGTGAATTGAAATGAATTGAATATGAATTGATGTTAAATTCATTTATATAGATCCGAATAGACCAAATACGGAGTTAGAACGAGGAAAAGAGAAGGTATCAGATTAGTAGATTACAAATACACGAACATTTGTCGAGGTAAGTTTGTGTAAATAAATTTTGTATAATTATATATTTGAATTGAATGTTGTATATGTGAATTTTGTAAATGCCATATATATGAAATTGATCACATATCCGACAATGCCCGACAAATATTAAGTTCCGTTTGAATAAATGAAATTCGATGGATACAAGTTTCCCGAATTAGTTATGGTCCTACATGTGTTGCAGACATACAACAGCTCAAAAGAGCATCCCATAATTAGCTCTCATAAGCTTCCCATTATATGGTTCTTACAAGCTTCCCGTTAATAGCTCTTTGGAGCATCCCGATTGGTTGTGATCCTACATATGTTGTGGACACATCGCAGCTTTTATGAGCGTCCAGTTATATGGCTCTTCTGGGCTTCCCGATTAATTGCTCTTTGGAGCTTCCTAATATTGGCTCGCTTGAACCTTCCCGTTATTGGCTATTATGAGCTTTCCGTTAATGGCTCTATGGAGCTTCCCATTACATGGCTCACATGAGTTTCCCATTTTATGGCTTGAAAGAGCTTCCCGTTTACATGTTTGCATGGGCATTCATGTATATGAATTGACGGATTATAGTTTTTTACACTTTGTGTGTACTTCCTGTGTATCCATTGATATTTTCAATGATTCAAAGGGAAAAATCCAGACATGAGAAAAATATAAGTACTAAATGAATCATTTCTCGTATAACCTTGAGATACGTGGAATTGATATATGTGAATACAAGATGTGGGAAATTTATGAGCATGGGGATTTGATATTTAATAAGCTCATTCATGTTTCTTGAAATTCATATGAAATACATGACTAACTTGTTTGATGAGGATATGTGTTTAGATTATTGGCCAAATTGCTTTGGATGTATTTTGTGTACTTACCTTATTTGTAAATGAATGGTAAGATAATTTTTTGTTATACGAACTTATTAAGCTCTAAAGCTTATTCTAATTATTTTCTTCTGTTTTATAGTACTCGAAAGCTCGTTAAGGTTGGAAGCTGGTCTGAGACACATCACACTATCCATCGGCCCATTTTGGTACAAATATAAAACTAATTTTGGTTATAATGGCATGTATAGGTTAATTGGCCAATGTTGGAAAGTAAATGTTTTATTGAGATTAGCCATTTGAATGGCTAGTGTTAGATACATTTTGATGTGTATATATATATGTAAGTGGTATCATAAATTGGGTTTGTGTGTGGATGAATGAATGAAAGCGAAATGGAGATTGAATATGCATACGAGTATTAGGTAGACATGAAAATAAATTGTCAATTGAGGTGCGTAAAGGCACATTGGTTGAATGTGGTAATATGTCATGTTTAATACATGATTTTGGCATATTTTGAGTACTTTGATATGGTTTGTAAATGTGAAATTTATTGTGATAGGTGGATGCCAAAATTGGGTGAGAAATTTGGCTTAGAAATAACCTTATTTCGTCCACACGGGCAGAGACACGGGCATATGTCTCAGCTGTGTGTGACACACGTCCTAGCACATGGGTGTGTGTTTTGGCCTTGTGTCCCCTGCATCTTGAAAATGTCAAAACAGAATGCTCACAATTGATCACACAGCCTGGCACACGGGCATGTGGCTTGGCCGTGTGACCTCCGCACCTATTTAATGCAAGTTATTATGTTCACACGGCCTAGCACACGGGCGTGTGACTTGGTCGTGTGACCTAAGTCAGAGAGTTACACGGGTATGGGACACAGGCTGGGACACGACCGTGTGAGCCATATGGCCTGGCCACAAGGGCATGTGTACCTTGCACTTTAAAAAAATTTTAAGATTTCTAAAAAATTCTCTAATTACCCAGTTTAGTCCCGACTTGTTTCTAATGAATGTTTTGGGCCTCGAGAGCTCTTATAAGGGACTTTATGATTAATTCTTGATATGATTGTATAAATTATATGAATTGTCTGTATTTTAATCTGTAAATTTTGGTAATACTCTAAAACCCTATTTCAGTGATAGATATGGGTTACGGGTGTTACATTTATTGGTATCAGAGCCACAATTTAGTCGATTCTCGAACTAACGTAGTATGTACAACCTAGCTATTCATACCATTATATAACCTGTGATAGTGTGATATCTCCTGAACATTTTAAAACATGTTTTTTTATATAGTAATGTCATCCAATCGAGTTGATTCAGAAAAAGCTGAAAGTAATGCTCAAGCTTTAGTACAAAGAGCAACCTTGAGTAGTAGAAGGCCCGTATCTGAGGGACGGGGAGGAGAGGCAAAAGAAGCCTTCTTCAAAATGCTGAATGAATGGTTTACATAATATGTAAGAACAAATCTGGCTATACAACAACCTCCACCCCCTCCTGTTTCTCAATCGGTTCCTGATATGCCTCAAAGTACGAAATTTATTAGAACTGGTAAGCCTCCTGTTGATAAACTCTATAAATATGAGGCAGAAGAATTAATAATAATTGGTGATTAAAGTAATTAATTAAAGTTATAATTATAAGAAATGATTAATTAAAAGCTAATTTGGATTAATTAAAACTTAATTACCTATATATATATATAAGAAGCTAGTTGAAGGAGAGATGATAGTTTATCTTCTTCAACTGGCCATAAGAGAAAAAGGAAGAAGAAAATGCCATTGCTAAGGGTTTTAAACTTTCAGCTTTGATTTCAAGTAAGTACTTAGTTATTTTTCTTTGATTTTTATGAAACTTGAATCATGGGAGCTTGATTTAGCTAGTTCATGTACTATTTGTAAAACTGTTAAATTTTTTTGAAGTTTTAATTATTGAGAATTGAATGAAATTGGTGTGAAATTATTAGAAATTAAGTTAATTTAAGAAAATAACTTAATTGTAAAGCTTAGTTGTTAGTTTCGTTAATTAAGGACGAAATTGAATAAAATTAAAAAAATATTATGAAATATTGATTGGAATAGAAAATAGAAGGTCCTTAATGAATTTTGGTGAAACCAAATGTTAATATGAATCCTTAAATTGAAAGTTATGCTTGTCTCGATTTTAAGGAATAAATTGATAAATTGACAAATATGTTTAATTTGGTATTTGATTCTAATTTGGCTGAAATTTGATAATGTGATATGCTTTGTGACTATACGTAGCTAACGTTGACGCGGAACATTCGAAAGGGAAAGGAAAAGAGAGAGTTGTTGACAAGTGACGTGAGACCACGGTTTGTACATTTGCGATTTAAGGTTGTTTTAATTGGTTGCATCTTCATGATAACTAAATTTATAAATATTAGGTGAGTAATTTGTGATAATAAAAGCTATTGAATTGAGCTTGATTATAGATTTGCCGAAATGAGGGACTAAATTAAATAAGTTGTAAAATAGTATGAATTGCAAGAAATATGATGTGTGCTATAAGATTTGATGAAAATGTATCAAATTACATGAAGCTTATGTGATACGTTAATTGATTGGATTGTGATTGTGAGTATAATTGATAAATGAAAATTGTACTTAATTGTAAATGAGTTGATTATGGTACCTTATTAGTTGTTTGACTGTGTCAGATATAGTTGACATGTCATATGATTGAGTTCTGTATGAGATTATGAGCCAGGATGCACCTCGTGTGCCAAATATGTCCTCTATGCATCAATATGCACTTTCTGTGCTAGTATGCGCTTTGTGCGCCAGGATACATTTTGTACACTAGTATGCACTTTACATGCCAGTTACCTTACCTCTTTATCCAATGATGCAGTTCAGTGCCAGTTTGGTGTGTTGGTTGAACGATCTAAGTATCCTTTAGAGTCCCAGTCAGGTTCTAATTTTGATACCATTGGAAACAATTATGTTCAAATGTAAATGTAATGTTGAAAACATACGACTGAGTATGTAAACTTGATGAAATTGAGCCTTGGGGGCCAAAACAAATACAAAATAAGTCAGTAGAATCCAAAAATGAGTTGAAAATGTAATATCAATAATAAATTATATGTCGTGAAACTTAATGGCATGTTGTAAGTGGTATGTGGAAAAGACTTATAATTGTATGCTTGATGTTGAATAACATTGAATTGATATTACTTGTGAATAGTTGGCTATTTGTAAGTTAATTGAAGTGTTTATATATGTAATTGGAGTAGGATGATTTAGTATCCATTATATGTATACTTATGTACTTGGATTGATGATGAAAAGTTTGATAATTGAAATATGGTTGAATATTGATAGGTAAGTTGGAATTGATTATATTTATGGTAAATTGGATATGTTATTTTGGTATTGATACAATATGTTATGTGCAAATTGCATCTTTTAGCTTGAAGTTAATGCTAATGTTTATGTCATATATATATTAAATTGTAAATGTATCATTGAGCACTATTGCTCAACGTACAGTTTGTTTTCTCCGTGCCCAACATCCAAAAATTGATTCTCTAGCTCCACAAAGTTTGTAATGTACCTTTTGAATTGAATTTGGCATGTACCTAGGATTTTTGGTTGGTTTTTGGATTGTAGATGGTTGAAGTTAGAGTTGGTAATTGATGTTATCGTGAATTAAAAATTTGGTATATTTTGACTTGATTCCATTTGGTATGTTAATGATTTAGTTGTATGGGAGTATGTATGTGTAATTGCAAGTCATACAAACTTGTAACAAACTAAATTTTGAGGTAATAGTTTGTCATGTCGCAACGATGTACCCTTGGTGTTGCAGCAAGAAATAGCTCAAGGTTCATGTTGCGACGACATAGCCTCAAGGTCACGACGAACCTAACTCAGAGAGTCACGCCGCGAAGAGAAAACCCTAAATTCGCGACATCAACTTGAAATTTTTTAATCTTTACAATTTGATCCATTTCGACCTCAGGTTAGCAAAGGAGCTTTTGTAAGCTCGTATAAGACCCAAAAATGATTATGTACTATTTAATACACATGATTTGTTTATATGTAAATGTATAATAATGTTAGATTTAATATTATTAATTGTAGTTGCTTCGGCAATAAATATGGTACCTTGTAATTCAGACTTGGAGATCAAGTTAGGTAATGAGGTGTTACATAAGTTGAGGAAAAATACTATGAAATATTTAAAAAGTTAAAATAGTTAATATTGAGGCAAGCTTTTGTTGAAAAGGGTTATATGCTCTATTTTAGTGTCAAGAGTAATAAAAAAAATATTTATTGTAGGTTTGGATTTGGTTGTCTTTGAATTTGGATTATTTTAAGCTTGGATCAGCTCGAACTTGAATATTCTCATGTTCATGCTTTCTTGAACTCATGTTTTTCTTGAACTCAATTTTTTAAATTATGAATTTTCTTGTATTTGAATCGGTTCAGATTAAGTGAACTTAAATTAGTTTGATTTTGATTATATTGATGTTTTTTTAAATTATAAATATTTTTATTTCAATGTTAATAAATTCATTATATCCCAAAAAGCAATCTTTTCCATTGATATGAGTTTTTTTTATTAATAAAAGACTTAATATTTAGTTTAATGTTGTAGACTTTTTTTTTAAAAGGAAAACACAACATACAATAATTATAAAAAAAAAACAAAAAAAGCAAATAAGGAGAGGGTCACTAAAACCTGAGCCATCAGGCTTATTCCATACACTTGGTCCTAGCATCCTATCTTCTTATTAGCACAATCATTATTAATAATAGACACGAGTTCCAAAAGAGTAGTACCCACAAAATCACATTAAAATATATTTTTCCTATAAATTTGTGTATATATATACATGAAGAGTTGGTTTAATTTTTATTTATTTCTCATTTATTAACACATTTTGTTATTTTTATTTCTTATAAATTTTAGTTCTTTTATAATTAATATAAAATTGAGAAGATAAATTTTAATTTTAATTAAAGTTTATAAGATATAAAATGAAAAATGGTTTAAATATGCCAAAAATCTCTATATTCTTTAGAAATTTATTAGTCCCTATACTTTATTTTTGAGACATTAAGTTCTTGTTCTTTTTTTATTTAAAAATGTTGGTCCCACCGTATAATTTTTCCATTAAAGTTAACGGTGTCAAAGGTAAAGTAACTTTTTTATCCCTTATCATTTATAGCTTTTGTCAATTTGGTCATTATACTTTAAAAGTACATAAAAATTGACAAAAGCAATAAATTTTGAGGGCTAAAAAAGTTATTTTAATTTTGGCATTGTTAACTTTAACAGTAAAATTAAATGGAGGGAACAAGATTTTTAACCAAAAAAGTACAAGGGCTCTATGTATCAAAATTTAACTATAAAGACTGAATTTTAAATTTGAAAAGAGTACAGAGACTTTTGACATATTTAAACCAATATATATATATATACACGAGGGGGCAGGGGGGAAGCGCTTGGGGCAGAGGATTCCTGTTTGCAAGTAATCAAACATGATAGATTTTTCGAAGCAACAAAACGAAGTCAACAATATATTGGATTGTTTTACTTTCTCATCAATTGAATCATATCTCAGGCTACCATGTTTCAAACAAAAGCAAATGATGAGGAAAACAATATAATACAATTGGGGGTATTGCCCTCCTCTTTAAGAAGAACCTAAATATGCATAAAAGAACAATCATGATTTGCAGGCTAGGCTAACCCAGCTTTGTCATTAAATATAGACTAAACTCTCACAAACTGCAGATGTAAGCTCAAAAGAAAGTGGGTTTTCAATCCATTTTCCGAGTGTTTTAGCAAAATCAGAAAGCAAGCTAGAAGAAATGAAAAAGTCTTGTCGAGGGGCTACGTTAATCCTGCAAAGTGGACAATTTGGACGAACTTTGAGCCAGGCATCAATGCAGTGAACATGAAAATTATGGTGACATATCGGTAATGACCAGCGTTTTTCTCCCTTGGAGACCTTGCTTAGACAGACCACGCAATCAAAGTCACATCTATTTCCAAACCATTTGACGTAAACACGGCGGCAACTGATGACAACGAGGAAAGCCATGAAAACCAAGATTATTGGGAGCATCTTGCTGAATATGATATGGAAGTGGAAGTTTAATTTATTGTGTTATTTAGCCCGGGGGGGGGGATTTATTTGGTCTGTTTCGAGTCAAATTCAACGGTTCTATTTCTTGGACTGGTAAGCAAGTGGTCGGTCGCTGCCGTGTCTAGTGGCAAGTGGCCAATAAGTTGAGCAAACTGATTGGAAAGAGAAGCTAAACTGGAAACTTGCTACCATAATCTTATTCTCGATCGTCTGGATATTTATGCTTTTAAGTCTTGGGTTTGACTAATTAAAACATGGCTGCTATCGACAGCAGTCTAGAAATAGCCTAACTTCTTTCGCCAAATTATAATAAATGCTACCGCTAAAACTTACATTCAGAAAACGTGTATAATTGGCATTTAGGTACCATTACTTGCGGAAGCATGAAGACAAGAAATAATTATAACAGACCAACTATATGCTTTTCTAAAAACAAATTGGATTGCTAGACAAATCATGAGAAAGTACATGAATTTAGTTCATCGATTTAGTCATATTTTTTTATTTTTATAAGATATTTGTAATACTTTAAAATTTGATCACATTTAACTAATAGTCATCATTATATTTATTATAACAAAAATGATTATACCAGTAACAATTAATCATTTGTCAAAGATAAATGATCCATGATATACAATTCCATTTACCCTTATAGAACTATAATTCTATTATTGTAAATGAAGTTATACCATGCATAAGTCATATGCTAAAGGTATCAATTTTTAGCTTATTACTTTGAGACACATAGGTTTTCAACTCATCAAAGTATATATGTTACACACAGTTATTCATTTAGGTAGAATTTAAGTAAGTCACACTATGAATATTCCAAGTGAATTAATCTATGAATGTATCTAGGATTTGTTGGATCGTCAGTGCACCCCATGACGTAGTGAAAAAATTATTCTGGCGATCACCAACTAAAGGTCCATGTAAGAGGAACCAATCGAGTTGAAACAGAATTGTAAGATATACCTTTAGATATCTGACAAGGGTGAAGGCAGAAAATTTTTTTAGGGGGCTGAAATTAAAATTTAATTTTTACAATAGTAAAAATGCATTTCCACCATTTGAATAGCCTATATCTTTATAATTTTTAAAGTAATAAATCAAAATTTTATCATTTTTAGGGGGGCAAAGTGCAATTTTACCTTTACTAATTTAAAATTTTAAAAAATTTAAAGGGCCTAAATGAAACTTTTTCCATATTAGGGGGGCTGGGGCTCCTGCCAGCCTCCTAGCTACGCCATCAATATCTGATTTACTTCGAGGTGTCGATTCCAAGCTGCAATAGAATCGTTTCGACCTCTACATAGTTCATACAATTAATAACGAACAACAAAACTCTTTGAACTTTTTTTTTCAGAGAATTCAAAATTAGCTGCTAGACCTCTTGAGTTTTCTTACTTCCCCCACACATATTTGTTGGAATCTTTTTCCTTTTATTAATCACCTATAATAAAACAAAATAACTCCCTTTTTACTTTTAGAGAAATCATGGAAGGTATTAAAACTTTATATTCTTTCCAAAAGAATATAGACTTCCATAAATATTAACTCTGAAAAGTAGTTGTGAATCATATTCGCTAGGTGATACTGTCTGCTAGGCAATCCGTCAGACGATACTATCCATCAGACGATGCAGTCCGCCAAATAATACTATCCATCAGGCAATACAGTTCACCAAAGATGTATGTAGGAGGGCATATACCCAATGTATTTTTGTAAAGTCTGTTCGTTTTAACCATAGGGTGTGACCTTATAGGTTCTTGTAATGCCCAATGTTGTGACTATACATAATAATCCAATAAACACACTCACAGCAGATCAGTCCAATATGTTGTTCTCTAACTCATACTCGTGTGTTGATTTTGACATCCCTATGTCAATGACAACACTTTTTCATCAATCAACTACACATTAGTCTCAATGCATTTTCACTGTCCAAACCCACAATAATACTTAACTAAGAAATTTTTAAGAATAATCATATTATTCTCTAGACTTTATTATTAATCGATTTTTATACACATAGAAAAAGAAATTGAAATAATAATGGTAATGTCTTATATTAATAACAAGGTAACACGAGTTTGTAATTACAATCATCTCATGATTGGTCTTTGAGTATACTCTAACATTAAATGATCTTACGAAAGCTCTAAAGCTAAGCCAAGGTTGAATTATGACCAAATTGTAAAAAAATCAAAACACTAGGATGATGCTGTGACGTTAGGGGGTTCCTCATCGCAACGCAACATACTGAGTTAGCCTCGTCACAACGATCAATACTCGGCGTCCCATTGTGGCATGGCAATTTGGTTTAGTCGCGATGTGACATACTATTTTTCAAATGGTCAAGTTTTGGTACTTGTTGGCAATCACCTATAGCACCTCAAATTCATTTGCAAAATATAATTTCAAAAAAACCTACATATAAAATGAATTCCATTATAGCTAAAGTACCATTTATACATATAAGTCTTTATCCATTTCAACCAATCCATTCAAATTCACAATCATTTCATCAATCCTCTTCATAGAACTAATTGGCATATATATATATAGGTAATTAGATACATTACCATAAGTTATACATAACCAAATCTTGTAACATTATCAATTTCATATAGATAATCATACGATCAATTCAATATTTTTAATTCCGACCATAAAATTCACATGATCACCTATTATATTAAGAACTGATTCAACCTAGATACATGTCATATAACGAACAAAAAGAGGCTATACAAGCATTACTGAGTTAGGGGTCTCTGGCTGGATGTTGGAGTCACTACTAAGGACCTCGAGATATATCTAAACCTACGCACAGAAACAAACCATACACTGAGCGATAAAACTCAGTGGTATTTCCATGATTCAAATCAATTTAACACAGATTACAATCAATTACATACAATTTATAGGAATAAACTTTACCTAAAATCACACATGTGCGTAACAACCCGTTTTCAGTGGTGTCGAAAATAATAGTTACAGGACCACAATTCTGACAAGTAAGTTAGTATTTTATTATTATTTAATGTTTATGGGATTATATTGGGGTCGTATTAAAATTTTTTTAAGAAAATTTAAAGTTTACATAGTTAATTAAATAAAAAGGACTAAATCATAAAAGGTGTAAAAGTTTAGTTCTATTAGTTAAAAGGAATAAAAGACTATGGAAAGGAAATCTAATGGACTTAAATGGTAATTATATCATCCTTAAATTTATTGGACAATTATGGACACGATTTGGTTGATTTTGAAGTCAATAACTAAGGTTAAAATAGTAATTTAATAAATTAATGTAAAATAAAATAAGGTAAAATTTGGTATCATCTTCCTTAAGGGTTTTCTCCGTTGAAATTAAGGAAAGAAGAAGCCATTTTTACACTTTAAAGGTTCAGTCAAGCTTGTTTCTTGCATGTGAGTGATTCCGAGTCCCGTTTTGAATGATTTTTATGTTTTTGAGATTGTTTTAGCTTAATCTAGCTAGCCCGAGGGTTAATTTGTAAAACTGTTAATTTTTTAGGGTTATGCCATGGATGTTTTTGAATAGATTTTGATGTTAGTTGATAGATTATGAATCTTTGTTGAAAAAAAATGTTTTGTTAAGTGATTTTTGATGAAATTGCAAATAGGGATTTATTTGTTAAAAGTATAAATTCTAGGGTTTTATTGTGAAATGATGATAAATATAGGTTTTTTCAAGGTCCTTGCATATTTCATTAACATGGATTTAGATTAAAATGGTTAGATTTGAAGTTATAAGGTTAAGGACTAAATTGTGAAATATTAAAATGTTAGGGGCAAATTGGTAAATTTGCATAAATATGAAATATGGATTAAATTGAATTCTAAAAGTACTTAATTGATTGAAATTACCTATTTAGATCAAGAAAAACCACGTTTGGACATAGATCGAAGAAAAGCTAAAACTTCAGATTAATTGGATCTAACTTCTACACCCTTAGTTATTGAGGTAAGTTCATATAAACTATATTTGATTTAATGTTGTTTAAATTGAATGCTTATTGTGTTGTTTTAATGTAAATCAATCAATATATCAATGTAACAATACTATGATGAATTGACGAATATCTAGTCCCGGTTGAACCTTAAGAATTCTTAGGATACAAATAACATGTCAGTAGGGTTTTCATGTTTCGAGTGCTTGTCTTGAATGTCCTACTGATGGCTGAGGTCCTGCATTTGTTTTAGATTCTCCACAGCTCACGTGAGCAGCACCGTGTAGCTTACATTCTAGCCCACAGCTCGTGTGAGCAGACCCATCTCATAGCATGTATGAGCAATGATGTAAAGGAAATGTTACAATTATATGTAAATGCACACTTCGTGTGAGCTTTCCCGAGTATCCGATGTAATTCTAGATGGCTCAATGGGTATGAAAAGGAACAAAATGGAAAGTGTTCAAATGGAGTATATCATGAACTTATGAAAATGATTTATGAACTAAATGATGTGATTACATGTATAAATTTACTTGTTATGGATGAATTCATTTGAACCATGTACAAGAATTCTAACTGGTGAATTTGATGATGTTGTATAGGCTTATGCCAAGCTTATGGTTTTAGTTGATATTACACTTATGTTATATACTTTATGCACATGAAATGGTAAGTTGTGTTTAAGTTTATATGAAGCTTACTAAGCGCTCATTTCTTATGTAGTTTCTTTCCTTATTTTATAGATTTTCGAAAGCATAATCGGTTTGGAAACTTTTCAAGATCTATCATACTATCGAACAATCAATTCGGTAGTTTTTGAGAATTTTCTCCAAAGTTTATAGTGGCATGTATAGGATGTTATGTAATGGTGATTTGGTATGTATTGCTTTGAAGATTATGTTTGGTTGATGGATTTGTAATGCTTGTTAAGTTATGTCATTTTGGTCACTTGTTAAGGCTTGTGAATAAGGCTCTTATGGTATGTTTTGAATGGCTAGGAAATATTTTTATGTGGTATATTTAGTACCTATATGGACTAGGTTTGTATGCACATTATGGTGCCTTTAAATGGCATATAGGTTAAGTGATTTAGGATGCTTGAAATGGTATGTCTATGCAAGTTTGAATGGTGTTTGAACCCTTTAATGTGTGCTTAAATGGTTTGAAAAGTCATGCATGAAATGGTTTTGAAATAGCTTTATTTTAGGTAAATTTTGGGTTCACACAGCTTGTTTTGGATGGTTTTATTTTCAAGCATGAACTAATTTTCTAAATACTTAGGGAGATGAACTCAATGATGGATTCTGTCGTTTGATTTTTATTTTATGCAATATATACTTAGATCTTGCTCTAAATTATGTGTGCTTAATTCTTGGTTTGATGTACTTAAATCATAGGAGGAATAGACCCTGAGTAGATCTTGCGTAATTGAGTGGACTTGCATGCAATCCTAGAAATAGGACAAAATAAATCTACTGAATTAGATTCAAATCTAATAAGAGAATCCATAGATTGAGTTAATGTGATAATAAGGGTTTTAATTAGAAATAAATTTCAATTAATTAACCTAGAGTCAATTGCTTTTACTCTCGAAAGAGATATTAGCATAATTTATGGATTTCTACAGATCAAGATAATAAGTAAAGAATTTTCGTAATTTAGATTGATAGTGAAAAATGAAATCTAGGTGAATTATTTCCTTGGTATTGTTTCACTTCTTGATTATTACTCAATTATTTTCTTGATTTGTTATTTGTCACTTTCATATTTAATTAATTTAGTTAATGTTAGTTTTTAATTGATCACTCGGATTTATTAGTTAAATAATAGAAAGACAGTAATTACTAGTACTTTTAGTTCTCATGGGAGTGATATTTTTTCTCACCATAGCTATACTATTAATTGATAGGTGCGCTACCTTAGTCAAATTCTTAATTAGTTCACTACGCATCAAGTTTTTGGCGCCTTTTTCGGGGGACCAAAATATTAGGAAAACTTTATTTCTATTAATTTAGTTATTTTAATTTTAATTTTTTTAATTTAACTTTTATATTTAATTTTTTTGTTTGATTCTTACATGTTCTTTTAGTTTATGACTAGAGGCAAGTTGTTCGAACCAATATTTTTTGACAGTGAGATATAAAGAACTACTTGTAGAAATCGTAAAGCGGTTAGAGAAACAATGGAAGGTCAATAGGTTTTAATAAATGATTAAGAAGAAAATGATATTACTACAGCGATGGATGATAATCAAAATAATTAGTAGCATCTTGCACCTCCTGCTCTTCGTACTATGTATGATTATGGGAAGGCCATTCTGATTGGGGCTGAATCAAGTATCGTCAAACTGACTATTGCTGTAAACAATTCTGAGATTAAATCGAACACAATTTATATGGTATAGCAATATGTTCAGTTTTATGGGTTGCAAGATAAAGATTTGAATGCTTATTAGGCTAACTTTCCAGTGATTTGTGACACATTTAAGATTAATTGCGTTATTGATGATGCCATACACTAACAGTTGTTCCCATTTTCTTTGAGGAGTAAGACAAAACAGTGGTTGAATTCACTTCCCTGGGGCTTTATCATGACTTAGGCTTAGATGACTAAGAACTTCCTATTGAAATATTTTCCACCATCCAAAATAGAAAAGGTGAAGAATGACATCTCTTCTTTTGCCTAAATGGAGCTTGAGACATTAGATGATGCATGAGAGAGATTTGGATATTTTAAAAAGGTGCCCTAATCATGAGTTTCCTTTGTGGTTAAAAGTTTAAACTTTTTACAATGGTTTGAATCTCTCGGCTAGGAAGATAATTGATGCAGCAGCTGGTGGAATATTAAATAATAAGTCACCTGACGAAGCCTAAGAATTTATTGAGGAGATGATATTGAAAAACTATCAGTGGCAAGTCATGAAACAAAACTGATCAAGGTAGTTGGTGTTTTTAATGTGGACGCAGTTGCTATGTTGGCAAGTTAGGTGGAAGTGCTAAGTAAAAAGATTGATGGTTTGAGTTGAAATAAATAGATGAATCCATTAATGCAATGTGTTGCGGCTAGAGTGGGGATAATCAATCCAGGATGTTTACCCTTCGGTTCTAGCATAGAGCATGAGCAAGTCAACTCTATGGGTAACAATTTCAAACCTCAAAACAACCCCTATAGCAATAATTATAATCTAGGATGTTGGAATCATCCAAATTTCTCTTAGGTCATCAAGGTAATCAAAATACACAACCTCTTCCGGGTTTTCAACAACCTTATCAGCAAGAAAAGAAACCAAACCTGGAGGAGATGTTAACTAAATTTATTTCAATGTTTGAAACTAGATTTCAGAACACTGATATAGCTCTAAAAAAATCAACAAGCACCGATTAAAGGGCTTAAAAATCAAATTGGACAACTTGATAAGTTGGTTTTAGAGAGAATGGTAGCTTACCTAGTAACACTGAAACCAACACAAAGGAACAAGTCCATGCAATCATTGTTCAAAGCGTGGAAAGGTTAGTCAAGCTTGAAAAGAAGATGAATCTGGAAGTTGTTGAGAAAAATGATGGGATTGAGGAAAGAAAGAAAGAGCATAAGTCAGTCGCCAGATAATACAAACCACAAATTCCATATCCGGCAAAAGTAAAGCAAGATCACATGAATGAACAATATGGTAAATTTCTTGAACTTTTGAAAAAATTTCATATTAACTTACCCTTTGTTGAAACCCTTTCGCAAATGCCAAAATATACAAAATTTTTAAAGGAACTGTTAACAAATAAAAGGAAGTTAGATGACTTGTCAATTGTAGAGCTCAATAAGGATTGTTCTGTCATTCTTAAAAATAAACTACCCACCAAGCTTAAAGATCCAGTAAGTTTTACTATTCCTTATTTTATTGGTAGCTTAAATGTAGAAAAAGTTTTGGCTGATTTGGGTGCTAGTATAAATCTTAAGCCTTATAAAATGTTCAAACAACTTGGTCTCGGGGAACCAAAACCCACTAGGATGAGTATTCAATTAGCTGATATATCAATTAAATATCCTAAGAGTATTATTGATGATGTACTTGTTAAAGTAGATAATTTAATATTCCATGTTGATTTATTTATATTAGACATGGATGAGGATATTGGGTACCTATGATCTTACGTTGACCCTTTTTAGCCACTGCTAGAATTGTTATTGATGTACGTAATGGTGAACATGTGTTGAGGGTAGGTGATGAAGAGGTTACTTTTCAAGCAAGTGAATTTGTGAGAGTTTCTAACAAGTGAGATGATACTCGTTATTCTAATAATGTTAGTAATCGTATGACTGAACATTATTTGTAGGAAATCACTCACGAATATATGTTAAAACCGCATACTTTTCAATGTGATAAAAATCAATAGATGAGTGGAGAACTAATGGTTCAACTTGATGAATTAGATGAATGGTGACCAAAGGCTTATGAGAAACTGAGAATGTTTGAAGGAACAACAAAGCAAAGCCATGGTGTGTAAGTAAAAAGGAAAAATCAATTCAAAGTTAGAGACAAAGTGCTGCTAGACAAGTTAGATCCACGAATGTTCCCTGTAAAGCTTAAGTCAAAAAGGTCGAACCCATTTGCGGTATAGAACGTTTTCCCATACGGTACAATAGAAGTAACACAACCTGAATACGACACATTCAAGGTAAATCTTCATTGACTCAAATCTTATCTTGGTGGTGATATTAATAATGAAAGAGAGGAGCTACGACTCTAATATTCGAGTTAACCATATGCGTGAAAAGGAAAGTCGTGCTTAGACTCTAAATAAGAGCTTCTCAGGAGGCAACTCGTGTGTTGATTTTTATTTTTTTTAATTTTGAGGCATGCCAAGTATGTTATTAAAAAAATCAAATAATAATAAAAGGGTCCACACGGTCTTGGAAGCACTACACAACCTGACAACACGACCATGTGAGACACACAGACGTTTCCTAGATTGTGTGAATACTGAAGCCAATTTTTTCCAATTTTATTTTAACTCACATGGTCACAGAGAGTTACACGGCCTTGTGACTCACACGCCCATGTACACGGCCATGGGAGAAGTGAACGAAAGGATCACATAGTTTAAAAGAGACCATATGGCCTGGACACATGGGCATATCCAAGGCCGTGTGGATACTGAAGCTTATTTTTTTATGTTTCGAATTACACATAGGCTAAGGGGCTTTACATGGTGTCCAGACACGGTCGTGTGGCCTAACACGAGCCATATACACAATCGTGCCTTCTATTCAAATCTAGGGTTTCAAAATTTATGTCTCACTTTTGTCTTTTCCTGGCCGTCTTTCACATCCTTAAGCTTCATCCAACCCTTCACCATCGTTCTCCACTTCTTGTCATCATTCTTTCCTCCCCTCATCCCTGTTTGCTTCCCTTTTCCCTCGTCGCCACCACACACCACCACTCTTAGTTACACCAACCATGATGATCACAAACAACTGCGCCCATCAACTTTCTTCTTTCCCCCATTCAACCTCCCCTTTTCAGTCACCGTTCCCTTAGATCTTCTCCTCCATCGACCTATCCCCAACCTACACGCCACCACCAACCCTATTTTTTCCCCTTCCTTTTTCTCTCCTTTTTTTTCATTGAAGAACACCCACTCCCATTCCTTCCTCACTTGTTCGTCCTTATCGTAGCCACTGTTTCTCGTCAGTTGTTTTAGTATTTTGCCTCGACACCACCGACCGTCCCTTCGTCGCTCCGTCACCGTCGTCTACCAACCCCCACTATTTGCCCACCTTATTTACTTTTTATTTTATTTTTTATTAATTTTTATTATATTATTATAATGATTTTATTATTATTATTTTGTTTATTATTAATATTAGTTTCTTATTATTCTACTATTAGTTTAGTTGAGATGTTTTTGGCTCATTAGTTTTAGTCTTACTCTTAGTTTTAGGATTAGATTTTTTCTATACTAGTTTTAGCATATTTAGTGAATTGGTGTTCATTGGGAAGTGAATTGAAGCATTTAGGTCCTTATATCAATTTGATTATTTGTTATTTAATTTGTAAAGTTGTTGAGTTATTTGATTTTTGTCTGTTCTTTCATGTACATAATGAAAAACACTAGAGGTAAAACTAAGGTCGTCGTCCCCCCCTATAAAAGGCGAAAGACACCAGGTGCCACCTCGTCCTCAGCCCCAACTACAATCGCAAGACATTCATGTCTCCAATTTCCTCTTGATAAATGCCAAAAGTAACTTGTTTTAATTCCATTCTTAATGCATTTTCAGATGATTATTTGATGTAAAATGGTGAATTTGATACTCCTAGTCTGTTAAATTCATGTTTTTATACTTACGAGAGCATTTGAAAGCAAAAGGAGTGAAAATTGAAAAACTGAAGTAAGTTTCAAGAGCCACACGGGCTGAGCCATTCCACACGGTTTGGACACACGGCTGTATAACCACACGAGCTGCCATACAACCATGTGCCAAAATGTGTGGATTTCATGATTTGCACTCTAAACACGCATAAAAAATGCAATTTTTAGGGTTTTCAGGCATTCTAAGACCTATATATGACAAAGATAAGAAGAAAGGAGAAAGTCTTCATGAAATATTCAAGAAAACAACTTGAAAAACACCATTGAAGCCTACTCTGATGTAGATTTCCACAAAGATTGAAGATCTTCTTTTGATTTCTTTAAAGTTTATTATGAATTTATTTATTTCTTGTGAATATACTATCTTTGAGATTTTTTTATTTATGATTAAGAACTAATTTTCTAAATACCTAGTGAAGATGAACCCTTTGATGAATTTTATCTTTTGATTTCTATTTTTACGCAATAAATACTTGGATCTTGTTCTCAATTTTTTTTGTTTAATTCTTGGTTTAATATTTCTAGATTATTTATCCATGTTTAATATGCTTAAATCAGTGGAGGAAAAGTCCCTGTTTAAGAGTAAATCTAGCATAATTAAGTGGAGTTGTATGCAATCCTAGAAATTAGACGATTTAAATCTACCATATTAGAGTCAAATCTAATAGGGGGATCCATCGATCGAGTTAATGTGATAATAGGTGTTTTAATTAAAAAAAATTTAATTAATCAACTTAGAGTCAGTTGCTCTTACTCTTGAAAGAGATATTAGCATAATTTAGGGATTTCTACGGATCGAGATACTAAGTGAAGAAATTGTGTAATATAGGTTGATAATGACAAATGAAGTCTAGGTGGATTCTTTCCTGGGTATTGTCTTGCTTCTTCGTTGTTAATCATTTATTTTCTTGATTTGTTCTTTGTCATGTTCTTTAGTTAATAAGTTTAGTTAATTTTAGTTTTACTCAATCTCTCTAATTTGTCGGTTAAATAATAGAAAGACGGTAATTACTAGTACTTTTAGTCCTCCTGGGAATGATATCTTTACTCACTATAGCTATACTATTAATTGATAAGTGCACTTGCCTTTGTCAATTTTTTAGGTGGTTTCATGGACATCAAGTTTTTGGCGCCTTTGCCGGGGACTAAAATATTAGGAAAATTTTATTTCTATTAATTTAGCCATTTTTTTATTTTAATATTTTTTGTTTTTCATTTAGTTTTTACATTCTAATTTTTCATTTGTTTGCTTATGGCAGGTTCTTCTATAACTAGAGGAAGCCCGCTGGATCTATTACTTTTTGATAGTGAGATTGTCAAGGCTACTTCTAGAAATCATAGAGAGGCTAGAGAAGCAAGGAAAAATCAACAGAATATAGTAGACGATAAAGAGGAAAATAATATTACTGTGGAGATGGGTGATAATCTAAATAATTAGTAGCTTCCTACTCCTCTTGCTCATGTACTGTGTTTTACTATGCTAAGCCCACTCTGATTGGGGCTGAATCTAGTATTGTGAGACCTACCATTACTGCAAATAATTTTGTGCTGAAGCCAAATACAATTCAAATGGTACAACAATATGTTCAGTTTGATGGTTTGCAAGATGAAGATCTAAATACTCATTTAGCTAACTTTCTAGAGATTTGTGACACAATTAAGATTAATGGCGCTGCTAATGACACCATACGTTTACGGTTGTTCCCATTCTCTTTGAGGAGTAAGGTAAAACAGTGGTTAAATTCATTGCCACGAGGTTCTATCACTACTTCAGATCAAATGACTGAGAAGTTTCTTTTAAAGTACTTCCCATTGACTAAAATAGCTAAATTGATGAATGATATCTCTTATTTTGCTCAAATTAATTTGGAGACATTATATGATGCATGTGAGAGATTTAAATATCTTTTGAGAATGTGCCCTCATCATGGGTTACCTTTGTGGTTACAAGTTCAAACCTTCTTCAACGGTTTGAATCCCTCAACTAGGTCATTAATTGATGCAGTAGCTGGTGGAACACTGAATAATAAAACACCCGAGGCAGCTCAAGATTTTATTTAGAAAATAGCACTGGATAACTATTAGTGGCAAGTCATGAGAACAAAAATAATGAAAGCAGCCGGGATTTTTAATCTAGATGCAGTTGCTATGTTGTCAAGTCAAGTGGAAGCACTAAATAAGAAAATTGATGGTTTCAATTTTTCTATGTAGGTGAACCTAGTAATGCAATATGATACGAATGGAGCGGGGATGATCAATTTAGAATGTTTACCTTTCAATTCTATCATGGAGCATGAGCAAGTCAATTTTATAGGTAAAAATTCTAAACCTCAATATAACCCCTATACTAAAAACTATAATATAGGTTGGAGGAACCATCCAAATTTCTCTTGAGGTGGTCAAGAAAATTAAGGTCACAAGCCCCTTCGAGTTTTCAGTAACCTTATCTACAAGAGAAGAAACTGAACCTTGAGGAGATGTTGGCTAAATTTATTTTGATGTCAAAAACTTAATTTCAAAACACCGAAACAATAATGAAAAATCAGCAAGCATCGGTCATGGGCTTAAAAATCAAATTGGATAGTTTGCCAAACTTGTTTTAGAAATACCACAAGGTAGCTTACCTAGCAACACTAAAACTAACCCAAAGGAGCAAGTCCACGTAATCATTGTTCAAAGTGTGGAAGGGTTAGTTGAGCATGAACAGAAGCCGAATCTAGAAGTTATTTTGAAAAGTGATGAGGCTGAAGAAGGTAAGAAAGAGCATAAGTCGGTAATTAGAGAATACAAACATCGAATTTCATATCCAACAACATTGAAGAGAGACTGCAAAAAAGAACAAGTTGGTAAATTTCTTGAACTTCTAAAAAAATTGCATATTAACTTACCTTTTGTTGAAGCCCTTCCAAAGATGTCAAAGTATGTCAAATTTTTAAAGGAGCTATTAACAAATAACAAGTTAGACGACTTGTCAATTGTGGAGCTCAATGCAGTTTATTCGACTATTCTCCAAAATAAACTACTTAAAAAACTTAGAGATCTAGGAAGTTTTACTATTCCTTTCTCATTGGTAGTTTAAATTTTGAAAAAGCTTTGGCTGATTTAGGGGCTAGCATAAATGTTATGCCTTATAAAATGTTCAAACAACTTGATCTTGGGGAACCAAAACCTACTAGGATGAGTACTCAGTTAGCTAATAGATCAATCATATATCATAGGGTATTATTGAGAACGTACTTGTAAAAGTAGATAAATTTATATTCCTTGTTGATTTTGTTGTATTGGACATGAATAAGGATATTTAGGTCCCTATGATTTTAGGTCGACCCTTTTTAGCCAATATTAGAACTATTATCGATGTGGCTAATGGTGAACTTGTGCTTCATGTAGGTGATGAGAAGATTACTCTTCAAACACGTAATTTTATGAGAGTCTCTCGTGAGCGAGATGATACTAATTGTTCTATTAATGTTGGTAATTATGTGGCTCAACATTCTTTCCAGGAAATCCCTTATGAAAATTTGTTGGAACCATATTATTCGAAGTGATAAAACTCGAGGGACAAGTGAATAGCGAATGGTGCAGCTCGACAACCTAGACGGATGGTGAATGAAGGTTGATGAGAAATCAAGAAAGAAAAATGAAGTAACAAAGCAATGCCATGATGTGCATGTAAAGATAATGAACCAATTCAAAGTTGGTGACAAAGTGCTATTAGACAAATTGGATCCATAAAATTTTCCTTCAGAGTTTAAGTTAAGAGGATTCGACCCATGTGTTGTAAAAAACATATTTACATACGGAAGCATTGAGGTAACACACCTTGACAATGACATATTCAAGATAAATAGTCATTGCCTCAAACTTTATTTTGGTGGTAATACTGATAACGAGAGATAGGAGCTTCGGCTTTAAAATCTGCCTTAACTGTGAGCTTATAAAGGGAAGTCGAGCTTAGACTCTAAATAAGTGCTTCTTGGGAGGCAACCCAAGTGTTTTTTATTTATTTATTTATTTTACTTTCATTTTTTTTAAATGAAAAAAATTCAAAAAAATTAAAAAAAAATTGAAAATAAAAAGGAGGTCACACAGCCTAGACACACAGGCATGTCTCAGGCTGTGTGTATACTGGAATGAGTTTTTTTATTTTATTTTATTTTAAAACAGTGAGTAACACGGGCTATAGACACAACCATGTGAGACACACGGCCTATCACACGAGCGTGTTGAGACCACGTTCCCCACACGGCCTCGCACATGAGTGTGTCTCAAGCTGTGTCAGCCCTGGGGCTACATTTTCTTAAATTTTGAAGTTTCACACAACCTGAGAGTGCCCACATAGGTGTGTGGCACGGCTGTGTGGCCCAACACAGGCCAACACACGAACATGCCCTTTATTAAATTTTAGAATTTCATTCTTTTACATTTTTTTTACTTTTGTCCTTACACATCATTCGTTCCCTTCCTAAAACCCTAAACCTCGTTCTGCAACTCGCCTCATCAGTCAGATGACCATGCAACTACAGCCCTCCCCACACAACAACAGTAACTCTCCTCGCTGATTCGTCTACTATGCAACTCCACCGTACACCGCTGTTTTCTCCATCAATCCACCCATGCCAACAACCCTCTACCTTTCTTTGATCCCCTTTCTCTCTTTTCTCCCTCTGTTCCTTGCATTGCCTAAGCCTGCATCAACCAATAGTGCCTCTCCCTCGATCACTAGCCACCCACTTTTAAACTCCGGTCCACCTTCGAAACCGTACCCCTCCATCTCCTCTCCTCTTTCCTTTCGTCGACCCATCCCTCCATCATTTCCTTCATTGTTCCATCATTTGCACCGCTGTTCAACACCCACTCTTGCACGTACTCCTCCCTATCTCCCTTGCTCGCGTAGCCTACCATCATTGTCTGCTTTCTAGATCTAATCTCGCCAAACCTCCCTCGTCCCTTTCCCTAAATTTTCCCTCGTTCATCCACTATTCGCCGCACCTCCACCCTCCTTCCCCTTCCTCTTTTTTTTACACCATTGTCTACTATTTTCTTCTGTCGACCAATACCTCCGCAACGTACGCCACCACCATAAACCTCCACAAACCCCCACCATTTGGCCCTTCCTTTTCCTTTTTGTTTATTATTATTATTGTTCAATTATTGTTATTATTATTACTTTTAGTTTTTTATTTATTTATTGTTATCAGTACTATGAGTAGAAGTAGTTTATATATATATATTATATTATAGTCTTTTAGTTAGTTTTTTATTTTATTTATTTATTTTATTATTTTTTACTATTAGTACGATGTTTGTTCTTACATTATATTACTTAGTATTATAATTGTTAGTTTTAAGTTGTTAGTTATCTTATCTCCATTTGATTCTAATTAGTATTAGTTCTAGTTGATATTAATAATAGACTTTAATTTTGGTAATGTGATTTAGCTTTCGTCATTGGTTGGATTGGTTGTTGTTGTGTTCTATTTTTTTCATGTTGATTTGTCTATATGTTATTTCATTTGTACTGATGTTGCATTATGCGGTTTTTATATGTTCTTTCAGGTACATTAAGACTAATACCAGAGGTAAGACTAAGGTTGTCATCCCCGCTTTGAAAAAGCGGAAGACACCGGGGGTGACTTTGTCTTTTACACCTCATCTAATTGCGAGACACCCATCTCTCCAATCATTTTCGAGTCCACATGAGGACCAATATCAGCACCTTAGGAAGTGATCCTTGGGTTTAGGTCGTTGCATAGACTGGAAGGCATTAAAGGTGATCCACTTAGTTGATAGAGTGTGAGCACTGATTGATACAGCTCCATGGGACCAATTTTTCACCATTATCAAGCCAACTTATTTTGAACTCACAATGGATTTTTGTTAGACATTTTCTCTACAACAAGTTATGTTGCAGTGGGATGAGTCACGCACTGTTTCCTTCAGACTCATCTATACTACGCGTTATCTGAGTGTCCCGGGTTTTAGAGCCACAGTTGGCTTATATTTTGAGGAGTTCATGAGTGCCGAAGGGTTCCCCACATTATACCGACACATCCATCAGTTACCTTCTCTCTGTTGGACTGACATTGCTATGACTGCGACACAATACAACCCAAGTCAATCGAAGGTTACTTCTCTACCTCCGACACTGAGCTACATCCATGCCATCTTGGCGCACACTTTGATCAGTCGAGGGAGAGCACCAGTGTCATAGGTACATATGATGCTTACTTTCTTTAGAGCATGGTAATGCAACGACCCTTCCATCTTGCCTACTTCATTGCCCTATCTGTTCGCCACCAGTCTGACCACAATAGGAAAGCTACTATCTATTTGGGCCGTTATATGACTCACGTAGTGAGGTATTTTGGCCTCCTTGAAACTTCAGAGCAGACGTCCTCCTTTACACTAGTTGGACAGATGATCCTGCAAGGATTATCGATTATGAGTCACATGAGGATGAGCGAGCGACAATGTGGAATGGGTCCACGTCGATACATATTATCTCATTTCAACCCTCAGGATGAGAATAAGGAGTTTCCTGACGATGATCCTCCTCACCATGCAGACTTACCTCGTTCTCCGCCTCCGAGTCGCATTACCATTGCTCCTGCTGTTACACTCGAGGACCTCTTCGAGCGATTCTACCGATTTAAGAAATGATACTTTAAGCGTTTCGATAGCATCGACATGGCTTTGCATCAGATTCGCTAGCACCTCCATATCTCTCATTTTGATTATACACCGCACAATCTCGATGCCTCTCACAACAACGATCACTAATCTACTTTGTTTTTCTACTTTATTTATTTTTATTTCCAATTGTACTTTTATTTTTATTTTATTTTTGTTTTGTTTTTGTGTTTTGTTAGTTGTTTTATTTTTATTAGTATGACTGCTTTATTTTATTTTATTTTTGAACTAAGTTGTTATTTTTTATTTTGATGATTGTTTCTATTCAAGTTTGTAATATCTTTATATTCTTATTTATTTTTCTTATTAGTTTGCTCAGAAATATGCACTACATTTAAATATTCCCACAGTTCCGGTTTTCACTATTTCGAAAATTTCATCCACATTTAGGGTAGTTTTAGTTCTCTCTCTTTTTTGATATTGTGCTTATTTTGTTTATATATGTTTGTACATTGAGGACAATGTACATCTTATGTGTGGGGAGGTTGTTTATTTATTTGTGATAAAATCCCTAAATTATTTGTTGTGTTTAAATAATATTCTCATACCTTCCATTAGAGTGAATTTTTTTCTATTTGGAATTTTTATTGATGTTGTTTTGGATTTATTTGTGGATATTTGTACATTGATTGATTTATACTTTAAGTCACAAGAGAGTCAAGCATGATAAGTTGTTTTTCATAAATAAATGTTCTAGGTTGTCTCCCTGAATTGAAGTATTATCTTCATATTTTAAATTTGCAAGTTTGACATCGAAACAATTATTTTTGTGAGCTTTTGAGCCTATAAAGCATATATTTATTCGTGCTCATTTTATTTTTGGTTGAGAGTATGTCAACTTGATTTGATATTCTAGAACTTGCTTCGATTATGCATGTCGAGACCAGATTATTAATTTGATATACTAAGATCATCGAGGCACTTAGGATTTAACCCACTTAACCTGTAAAAAGCTTACCTACTGACTTAACCGTTAGTAAACCCCATTGATCCTAACACATTTTTCTAACCTGTTAATTTAACCCATACCCCATATGTATGTTGTAAAATTATCCTTTTTATTGACTCTCTTTTTGTCGAGATTTGATTTGGTTAGTTGCCTAACTATCTTTCATGTTTTTTAATTGCTGAATTTTAATTTCTGTTTCCAAAACAAAATAAAAAAAAGAGAAATGAAGAAAGAAAAAAATTGAAAAAAAAGAGGAAAAAAATTTGATTAAGCTTGAATAGTATGTTTCATATTGTGTTAAAAAGCTCATTTTTATTTATTATTTCTTGTTGATGTTAATTATTTTAATTCAACATTTGATTTTTTTCTAGTTTGGCAATTTATCAACTCGATTCTTGATTGTAACCAACTTTACTGCCATTTTCCATACCCTTAACCTATACTCCATTACAACATTTTAAAGACCTCTTGATTGGTGAATCATTTCATGTTATAGTGGTGGAGATTTGATTTTCAAGCAAGCATATGGTAATGATAGTTCTCGTTTGACTTTTGAGTGTATATTTCATGAACCTTAAACACTTTGAGTGCTTGAGTGAATCTTTGTGAGGATGTCAATTCTTTTTGATTTTGAATTTAAGGTAATTATTTAGATAATGGGAGACACCTACATTTTTGTGCTTTAAAAATTAAAGCTTGGATTGCTTGAATCTTTAGTGTTCTCTCTAGTTGAATTTCCAATGCATGATTGTTTGCGAATTATCTTGAGACATTATTGATGAAAATGAAAAATTGAGAAAAGTTAATTTGATTGTGGGTTGAGGATTTTGCTTGAGGACTAGTAAATGTTTAAGTGTGGAGATATCCGATAAATGCCAAAATTAACATGTTTTAATTCCATTCTTAATGCGTTTTTTGGATGATTATTTGAGGTAAAATGGTGAATTTGATTCCTAATTCGATCAATTCATGTTTCTATACTTAGGAGAGAATTTGGGAGCAAAAGAAGTGAAAATTGAGTGAAAATCGAAAAATCGAAGTAAGTTTCAAGAGCCACACAGGCTGGGCCATTCCACACCAGCTGGACACACGACCATATGAGTCACACAAGCTACCATACGACCGTGTGCCAAACCATATGGATTTCGCGATTTGCACTCCAAACACACAAAAAAAATGCAATTTTTAGGTTTTTTGGGCATTCTAAGACCTATATATGACAAAGATAAGAAGAGAGAAGAAAGTTGCTAGAGAATATTCAAGAAAACAACTCGAAAAATACTATTGAAGACGACTCTAAAGCAGATTCCACCAAGATTGAAGATTCTCTTTTGATTTCTTTGAAGTTTATTATAAATTTCTTTGTTTCTTGTGGATATATTGTCTAAATACTCAGGGGAGATGAACCCTATGATGAATTATATCTTTTTATTTCTATTTTTACGCAATAAATACTTGGATCTTTTTCTCAATTTTGTGTGTTTAATTCTTGATTTAATATTTCCAGATTATTTATCCATGTTTGATGTGCTTAAATCAAAGGAGGAAAAGTCCATGTTTAAGAGTAGATCTAGTATAATTGAGTGGAGTTGCATGAAATCCTAGAACTAGGACGACATAAATCTACCATATTAGAGTTAAATCTAATAGGGGTCCACAAATTGAGTTAATACGATAATAGAGGTTTTAATTAGAAAGAAATTTCAATTAATCAATCTAGAGTTAGTTGCTCTTACTTTTGAAAGAGATATTAGCATAATTTAGGGATTTCTACGGATCGAGGTACTAAGTGAAGAAATTGCGTAATATAGATTGACAATGACAGATGAAGTCTAGGTAGATTCTTTCTTGGGTATTGTCTTGCTTCTTCGTTGTTAATCGTTTATTTTCCTAATTTGTTCTTTGTTGTGTTCTTTAGTTAATAATTTTAGTTAATCATAGTTTTACTCAATCTCTCTAATTTGCCGGTTAAATCATAGAAAGATGGTAATTACTAGTACTTTTAGTCCTTTGGGGAATGGTATATCTTTGCTTATCATAGCTATACTATTAATTGATTGGTGCACTTGTATTTGTCAAATTTTTAGTTGGTTTTGTGGACATCAACTCCGGGTCCACATGAGGACCAGCATCAGCATTTAAAGGAGTGACCCTTGGGTTTAAGCCATTGCATCGACTGGAAAGCATTGCAGTTGGTCCATTTAGCTAGCAGAGTTCGGGCTCTAGTCGATACAGCTCCGTGGGATCGGTTTTTCACTATCGTGGAGCCTACATATACAGAACTCACACTAAAGCTCTATTCGACATTCTTTCTGCAGTAGGCTATGTCACGATGGGATGAGCCATGCACTGTCTCTTTTAGACTCTGGGGTACAACATGTTATTTGAGCGTCTTGGGCTTCGAAGCTGCCCTTGGACTTTATTCCGAGGAGTTTATGAGTACCCAAGAGTTCCCGACCTAACCCAAGCATGTCTATAAACCAGCTCCACTCTGTTGGTCCTAGATCGTCGAGACTGTAGCACTGTACAACCCAAGCCAGTTTAAGGTGACTTATCTACCTCACACCCTGCGATATATTCATGCAATTTTGATGCACACATTGATCGGTCAGAGGGAGAGCACAGGCATTTTTGGTATGTCTAACGCTTATTTCTTTTAGAGTATAGAGGCACGCCACCCTATTGATGTTCTTTACTTCGTGGCTCTTTATTGTCTCCACCAGTCTGATCGGAGTAGGAAGGGCCCTCTTTGTATAGGTCCTTACATGACTCGACTGGTGAAGTACTTTGAACTCTTCGACATCCTAGAGTGAATATCTTCATTCACTTTAGTCGGGCAAATGGTCCTGCAGAGATTATCTATTATGAGTCATATGAGGATAATCCAGCACTAACACCGAAAGGGTCCCCACCGGTTTACACTTTTCCATCTCGATCCTTATGATGAGCACGAGGAGATCCCGGATGATGATCCCCTCACTCTGTGAACCTGGCTTGACCCTCTCCACTGCCGAGTCGCTCTACTACTGCACAGTCATTCACACTCAACGATATCTACCGCCTTCAACAGCAGCAGTCAACACGGATCGAAAGCGTTGGGGCATATCTACAACAAATTTACCAGCATTTCCGTATTTACCCACCTGATCATGCACCTTGTGATCCCGATTACTGATTTTCTTCAATTTTCTGGTTTTTTTTAATTTTTATTTTCAATTGTACTTTTATTTTATTTGTTAGTTGTTTTTATTTTATCTTTTAGACTTAATATGTTTTATTCTATTTTACTATGCATTGTTATTTTTTTATTTTTTCTGTTGTTTTTTCTAATTTTTTATCTCTTTAACTTATTTATTTTTGTCTATTTTCTTATTAGTTTGCTTGGAAACATGTACTTCATTTTGAATCACTTACAATTCTAGATTTCACTATTTCAACGAATTCATCCAAATTCAAGGCAGTTTCAGTTTTCTCATTCCCTTATGATATTTTACTTATTTTGTTTGTATATTAAAGGCAATGTACATCTTAAGTGTGGGGAGGATGTTTATACGCTTATGCGATGAAGTCTTTGAATTATTGTTTGTGTTTAAGAAATTTTCTCACACCTATCATTGAAGCTAACTTTTTCAATTTAGAGTTTTTATTGATTCTGTTTTGGAATAATTTGTGGGTTTTTGTGTATTGTTCGATTTATACTTTAAGATATGAGAGAGTCAAGCATGATAAGTTGTTTTTCAAAAATTATTATTTTAGATTGTCACCCTGAACTAAAAAATTATTTTGAAATTTTAAATTTGCAAGTTTGACATCAAAACCATATTTTTTTTGTGAGCATTTGAACCTATAAAGCATATTTATTATTTCATGCTCATTTTTATTTTTGGTTGTGAGTATGTCAACTTGATTTTTTTATTTATTTTAGAACTTGTTTCAGTTATACATGTCGAGACCACATTAGTGATTTGATATACTGAGATGATAGAGGCACTTAGGGTTTAACCCACTTAATCTTTAAACAACTTACATGTTAAATTAACCCTTAGTAAATTTTTTTTCCTAACTCATTTTGTAACTCGTTAATATTAACCTATAACCCACATCTATGTTGACTCCCTTTTTGTCGAGATTTGATTTGGTTAGTTGCCTGACTATGTTTCATTATCTTCATTGCTAAATTTTACTTTAATCTCAAAAAACTGAAAAAAAAATTGATTGAGCTTGAATCGCTAGATTCATATTCTGTTGAAAGCTCGGTTTCATTGTTTATTTCTTATTGATGTAAATTCTTTTAATTTAGTAATTGATTTTCTTCTAGTTTGGTAACTTATCAACTCGACTCTCAATTGTAACAAACTTTTCTGACATTTATCATACCCTTAACCTAAGCCTCATTACAACCTTGTAAAGACCTCTTGATTGTTATGTCATCTTATTCTATAGTGGTGCAGATTTGATTTTCCATCAAGCATTTAGTAATAACATTTCTTGTTCAACTGTTGAGTGCATATTACTTGAGCATTAAATAATTTAAGTGCTTTGAGTGATCCTTGTGAGGGTGTTTATTATTGTTGAGTTTGAATTTTAGGTAATTTTTTAGATAGGGGAGATGCCTTTGTTCTTATGTCTTGAAAATTTCTACTTGAATGCTTGTATTCTTTAGTGTCATTTTAGTTGAATTTTTAACTCATGATTATCTATAAATTATCCTAAGACATTATCGGTGAGAAAAATAAATTAAGGGAAGTTAACTTGAATATGGGTTGAGAATTTTGCTTGAGGATAAGAAAATGCTTAAGTGTGGGGATACTTGATAAGTGATAAAAGTAACATGTTTTAATCTCACTCTTAGTGCATTTTTGGGTGATTATTCAATGTTAGTGATAGGGTGATTATTCAATGTTAGTGATAGGGTGATTATTCAATCTATAAATTATCCTAAAACATTATCGGTAAGAAAAATAAATTAAGGGAAGTTAACTAGAATATGGGTTGAGGATTTTGCTTAAGGACAAGAAAACACTTAAGTGTGGGGATATTTGATAAGTGATAAAAGTAACATGTTTTAATCTCATTCTTAATGCATTTTATAATCCTAATCTTTTAAATTCTTTTTTTTTTATAATTAGGAAAGCATTTGGGAGAAAAAAGAGCGAAAAAATGACTGAAAACCAAAAATTACAAGAGCCACATGGCCTAGCTACACTACCATATGAGCCAAATAGCCTGCTACACGGCCATGTGATAAGTCGACTCGATTTCACAAATTTGCACCCTAAACTGTAGGAAATCATGTTTTTAGGCTTTTCAGCATTCTAAGACGTATATATGAAAAAAAATAAGAAGATAGGAGTGGATCGTCATAGACTATTGCAGAAAACAACTCGAAAAACATCATTGAAGCCGATTTTGAAGCAGATTTTCTCAAGATTGAAGATTCACAGTTGATTTCCTAGGAGATTATCATGAGTGTTTTTTTTCTTTCAGTTACACTGTGTTTTGGATGCTTTTATTTTCAAGCATGAACTAATTTTCTAAATACTTGAGGAGATGAACCCTATGATGGATTTTGTCGTTTGATTTTTATTTTACTCAATAAATACTTAGATCTTGTTCTCAATTACGTGTTCTTAATTCTTGGTTTGATATTTCTATATTATTGATCCATGTTTGATGTGCTTAAATCAGAGAAGGAATAGACCCTATTTAAGAGTAGATCTTGCGTAATTGAAAAGAGTTACATGCAATCCTCGAAATAGGATGACATAAATCTACTGGATTAGAATCAAATCTAACATGGGAATCTATATATTGAGTTAATGTGATAATGGGGGGTTTTAATTAGAAACAAATTTCAATTAATCAACTTATAGTCAGTTGCTCACACTCTTGAAGAAGTTATTAGCATAATTTAGGGATTTCTATGGATTAAGATACTAAATAAAGAATTTGCATAATTTAGATTGATAGTGGCAGATGAAATCTAGGTGAATTCTTTCTTGGGTATTGTTCTGCTTCTTGGTTATTACTCAATTATTTTCCTGATTTGTTCTTTGTCACATTCGTAGTTAGTTAGTCTCGTTAATTTTAGTTTTTAATTGATCACTCAAATTTATCGGTTAAATAATAAAAATACGCTAATTACTAGTACTTTTAGTCTTCGTTAGAACGATATTTTTACTCACCGTAGCTATACTATTAATTCATAGGTGCACTTGCCTTAGTCAAATTTTTAGTTAGTTCACAACATATCACATAGAACTCTTGAACAATTAGGATGCTAGCATATTCGATTGGGAGTTTACAAATATTTTCCCATCTATGGTAACGAACTCTTTCTCGAGTATCGTCGTTTAGCGCGAATAAGGATTCAAAACCTTTTTCTTAAAGAGGTGTTTTTCTTTTGATCTCCTAGAGATAACTCTCAAAATCTCCTTCTTTTTCTTTGATTTGAACGAATTTGTTAGAAAAGGATTTACCATCGAGAAAGTGGTTTTGCATGTTTTCAAGAATGAAAACACACAAACAATTGTACGAAAAAATTGACTAAGGAGTTATTTTGGTTGTAACGACCCAAAAGTCAGTGGTATTTGAAAATGTAGTTTTGAGACCTCATTTTAAAAAATCGGACTCGTAAATATTTTTATTAAATATTTACGGAATTACTTATGAAGTGAATTGAATTTTGGTTAAGTAATTTCGACGAAATAATGTTTAAGTAGAGCTCAAGGATTAATTTATAAAAGGATCAAAACTTTAATTATTAAAGAAATTATAATTAGAGTTGAATATGTAAGACTAAATAAATAAATATATATAGTCATGATAGTGACAAGTTAGTGGGATTAAAAGAATGAAAACACATTCTTTTCCCATTTTTGTTCATGCATGGGGGGAGAAGAAAAGAAACAACAAATGACCTTGAGGGGTTTTAAGCATTCAAGTTTCAATTGGTTAGTAAATTTAGTCTCTTTTCTTGTAATTTTTATGTTTCGGAATCCGGTACTTAGAAATATCCGACCCATGTTATAATTTTTAGTATGCCTAGAGATTGTAAGTCTTATCATTAGTGAATAATTAATGTGATGTTATTTTGATAGATTTTTAAGTTAGAAGTGGATAAGGATTAAATTATAAAGTTAATTGTTGATTTTGAGCATTAGGGACTAAATTCTGAACATTTCAAAATTTAAGGGTAGAATTGACAAATAGAGATATAAATTTGGCCTAGAGTAACATTGGTATATAAATTGGGGGTTAAATGTGAAAGTTAAGCTAGTCCAAATTTTAGAATTAAATTGAATAAAATACAAAAGTTGCATAATTTGACAATTGAATTTGGAATTGGTTGTGTATTGATGGAATGTGTTGTTTGTTTTATTTCGTAGCTAACGTCGACCCGGATTCCTCATAAAAGAAGAGAAAAGACAAGGTTGTCGACGAATAACTCAGAGTTTACAGTTTGTGTTTCTATAATCCAAACTATTTAAAATGTTGCTTTTATACATTGCTTTAATTGGTAAGCATACATTTATAAGGTAAGTTGGTCCTTTGAAATGTTATTATTGAGATGTGAAATTGAATTGGAATGAGTTGATTGAATGGTTAAGAACTACAAGGTGTTAAATTGCATAGTTGTAAGAATTTTATATAATGAATGTAATATTGGATTTGATATGAAATGAGATCAAAAATTGAATTGGAAACATTATTACCCTATTAATTGTTCGGGCAGGGTCGGGTATAATTGGCATGCCATAGGATAGGAAGAGTTTAGGGTTACCTCGACCACGAGTCGATGTGGCACTAGGTGTCAGTTTTCTTTGGTTTAACCAATGAAACACTGGGTGTCAATTTTATTTATAGCACTGGGTACCATTATTTTCTTTGGATTCATCCGATGAGGCACTGGGTGCCAAACTGGTGTGTTGGTTGGATCCACGTATTCATTCTAGTCCGAGTCGTGTTAATAGGTGAAGTAAATGATAAAATTGAGTATCGATTTGAAATGGCAAGTAATATGAAATGAAATGTGTATTGGAAATTCACTTATGAAATGGATGTGTATGAATAGAATTTGCTATGTATTAACATTAGTAAAATACATATAAAAAAAAGTATCTTATGAAGTTGAACATTTGAGTTGATAATTACATAGTATCTTTTTGTCTTACATTGAATATTTGAAGGCATAATATTTTTCTAGTAGTGTTAGAATTATAAAAATTCAATTGAGTAATACTCAGTATACCTTTTAAATTCATGTACAGGTTAGGTAATTTTCGAATTGGTACGTTGACTCAGCATCTAAAGATAATTTCAGACTCAACTTCTTGGTGATGTTTTTATTTTGGTTCTTGGCATGCACTTAAGAAGTATTTTAAGCTATAAAACTCATTTTGTATTTTAATGGACATTTTGTGTTTTGGTTGGAAACATATATAAGTTGTGTGTTTATATATGTTAGTATGAACTTAACAGGTATGTTATGTGTATAATTTGAATAATGATTTCATGTGATAGATAAGTACTTGTATATGTGTTTATAGTTTTGGGATATACATGTCTATATGAACTTGTCTTTAGCCATTTGATAGTCTCATTATGGCATTTGAAATTTGGTAAGTTTGTTATATGTATTATGTATGAATATATGAATTTGAATGCCATTTGTTGGTGTGAAATGTGAAATTGATTTGAATATTGAATTATGGTGTCAATGAAGACACATTGGTTAGACATTAAGTGTTTAAATAGGTGATATTATTGTCTTTTGTTGGATAGGTAAATTTGGCATGAAATGACCCTTTTAATGTTGAAATTTTACCACTTTGAAATTATGTATCAATATTTTAGCATCTAGTATTGATACCTTCCCGTATGAACAATTTTAAAATAAACAGAATGATAAAATGGAATCTATTTTTTACTTGAGTATCAATACTTTTTCATAAAATATTGATACCACCTAATAAATATCAATACTTATGTTTTGTGGTAATAAATAGAATCAAAATTTGGAATCTACTTTTCATAAGGTACCAATACAGTATCGATACCAACTATGAATCATTGATACCAACTTAAAACTTTGAGATTTTACTTTTTAAACCCATTTCATGCCTAGGCTATTGTTTCCTAATTGTTATGTTTGTATGATATGTAAATTAGTGAATTATGTATAAACTTATTATTTATTTATTAATATTAATTTGAATTAAATTATAAATTATAAATTGTTTGTATTAGGTAATATTTTGTTAGTAACATTCTATTGCTTGGTTCTGATGATCGGAACGGGCGAGGGGCGTTACATTGGTGTTTCAGGATGGCTTGGGACATTAGCTGCTAATCAAGGGGAATTTATAAGGGTTTTTAGGGAAACTTTGCCATGTGATCTTTGTAAAATCTTGAAAGATTTTGTTTAGTCTGAAAAAAAAAATGAAAGTTGTCTAATTTAGTTGGTGTGTCGTGACACAGGGAAGGTGTGTCGCAACACAATGTTGTATTACCCCAATCTGGCTAGTTCAATTTTTTGTATCACAACACATGGGTTGTGCGTAGCAACACGACTCTAATATCTCTAATTTCCCTATTTCGAAGTTGTGTATCACAAAATAGGAGTGCATGTGTTGCAACATGACCTTGAACCAGCTAAATTTCTTCTTTCAATTCATTTTGGAGTCCTCTAGTTGTCGGTAGTTACCTTGGACAACTTCGTGCTTCGTATCTTGTTTCCTAAAACTTGTGCCTACTAAATCAAACGATTAAAAAAATCCTAAAAATGAAAAATAATTTACAAAATGTATAATTGTAATTTAATTTTTGATGTTTTAATTATGTATTGTTACCAGAGTCGTCTGGTAATTTGTCAAGTTTTACCATCGACCTATACAACCTTTGTCAATCATCTTCATCCATCCAATAGAGTTCATTCCAATTGGGATCTTTCCATTTGTCTTGTTTTGTGCATACTAGAGATCTATCGGCTAACTGTAGTGTTATCGAAGTATTTTTTAACTAACCTAATTTGAGTTTTTGGTAGATCGATAGAGGCATCAAGTTAATGCTACCACCTAAGTCACAAATTGCTTTGCTCAAATGCTTATCCCTTATCTCTACTAGGATTGTAAAACTCTCTGGTTTTTTTAATTTAGGGGGTATGTTTTTAACAATAATGGCACTACATGAGGCATCAATATCAATTTCTTCACCCTTTTTTAATTTTTTATGTCTTATCATGAGTACTTGGCATATTTAGGAATTTTATCTATGAGTTCCAAGAGTGGCAAACTAAGGTTGATGGATTTAAACAAATTAAGAAAACCTCCAAAATCAACTTCATCCCTTCTTCTTTTTTGTCGTCTAACCTAAATAGGAATGGTACATTTTTCATGCTTGATTTTGATATTACTGGTTCAGCTACCATTTCCACTATTTCTTTTATCGGTTTTTCATTCTCAATTTCTTTCAAAAGCTTATCAATAGCTTCAAGTAATTTCTCCTCTTCATGTATGGGTGCACTTGGGTTGTCAGGTTTCTTACCTGATCGCAGGGCGGTTGCATTCACATGTTCTTTCCCATCTCTCCAATGGTTGTTCTTCGCATTACTTGGGGTGCCTTGGCCGATTTGATTTTGTAATAAAGTCATCATTTGGAGTATTTTTTCCTTCATGTCGTTCATATCTACACACATGGCTTGCATCTCCCCTTCGATTCAATCAAATCGTTGACCATATGCAGTATGGTCATGTCCCATGGATCTTTCTTGAGTTCTTTGCACATTTGGTGGTTAGTATGGAGGGTTCAGTCTATTCTACACATGATTTTCTCTTCCTTGATTACCTCTCCACTTGAGATTCGGATGATCCTTCCAACTGGGATTATATGTATTTGAATAGGAATTTCTACCCATATTACTGATATAGCTAACATCCTCCTATTGGTTCTCCATGTATGGATCTATTCTTGTAAATTTGATAGTTGTATCCAACCGGTTCAGCTTCTCCAAAATTTGTTAATATTTATCTTCTTCATTGATTGTTTTCACAGTTAGAGGTTTTGGTTTGTACTAGAATCTCTTATTTGACCACATGTACGAGTTCATTACCATATCATTTATGATCTGATATGCTCTCTCATATGTGTGGGCATAAGAGATCCTTCAGCCGCTCCATTGATGTTGGCCTTTATGTTACTGCCCACACCGTTGTAAAAAACTTGAATCTGGAGAAAATCTTGCAATCCATGGTAAAGGCACTTTTGTATCATTTATTTGAATCATTCTTATGCTTCGTACAATGATTCACCTTTGAATTGTTTAAAATTGGTGATATCGCATCTGAGTTGAATGGTTCGGCTTTTAGGAAAAAGTTATGAAGAAATTTTTTTGCTAGTTCATCCCATGTTGTTATTGAGCCAAGTTCCAATGGATCTAACCATTCAGCCGCATTATCGAATAATAGGGATGGAAATAACCAAAGACGAACAACATCATCAATTACTTCGTTATACTTGAAGGTGTCACATTGTTAAAGGAACCACTACAAATGTTGATTTGGATCATCAATCATATTTCCCTTGAACTGCAATGTGTTCTAAATTGTAGCCATCTTTATCTCAAAATTATTGGTGTTGATTGTTGATCTTGTTGTTCAGGTGGATCATTAAACAATAGATTCTCTCAAGGTAAATCAATTGTCGCTGCTGGATTGTATTTCCTTACTTGATGGTTACGCCTTAGGAGTTGCTCTTGACCAAGGTACGGCTCGATTTGGATGCTTCCACTTCGAGTCATGCACTAAACCCTAAGAAAAATCAAAGCTAGCAATTAAAATAGAAAATAATTTGTATATATAAATTTTAACTTTCCTATTTATCTTGTTAATTGTATAAAATAAAATTTCGATTTAATGCCAAAACCTCCCCGGCACCGGTGCCAATAACTTGACCGCTGCTAAACATGCGAACATTTCACTAGAAAATACCACACCAAAATATATAAAATTAAGTAAGCAATGTCCACAAGTATACGAGTCAAATTATAATATAGTAAGTGTTACAATAGAACACGGGGAAGTATTCTCAGGATCGTACCCAAGGGAGGACAAATTAAACCCAAAATCTACTTCCACAATAATAAGTCTAAATAGCAATAATTAAATTCTATATTACGACAACTAATGAAAGAGATAAAATTCATAAAATAAGCTTCACTAAATTAAATAATAGAAAAAAAAACAAACAACTCATTATACAATACTATTGAACCCTAACTATATGAACAGGCAGCTTGAAAATCAGTCAATAGAGGCAACTACATCAGGTGGACTTTATTATTACATCTATCCAACATTAGTACCCCCTTATCAGCTCCAGTAAATACGTCTAAGTAGCACACATCTTCTCCCACTCAAAGGCACTAGGTAAAGTTTCAAATTTTTGTTTTAACCAGGAAAATTTCAAATTGGTAAACTTAGCAACACCACCACCCAACGTTCATCCAAGCAACTAATACCAAAGTAACACAAGTTTGATCACTTTACTTGAACCCATGACCGCAACATCACCAGTTGAAAGCTCGAGTTACAATGAACATCTTCTAAGATGATGGTCCACTCCCCACATGGCAAATGAAATATGTAGGTCTCCAGGTGCCACCGCTCAACCAATGTGGATATCAAGTCAGCCCTAAGCTCAAACATTCTAATTAATGTCGTCATTCCAAATCCCCCGACATCCAAATAGGGGAAAATACGTTCATCTGGTCGGTAGCTCATACTGTGAACATGTGCTCTTAAGATGTGATACTCACCCTATCCATAACAAATTACCATATTAGTTAAATATGTTAATTAAAAAATTAATGACGTGCAAATTTATAAAATACCCGTGAATAGGAAGTACCAATTTTTTTACTGAAACATTAATCATCATGGCAGTGTGATCACTTGCTCTAATTAATGAACCCATTTCGATATCTGCACAAACAAAATTAAATAAACATACCATTTTAAAACATAAATGCTTCCACATAATAATATTTACCATAACTCATATTTGTAAATAATTTTTTTTTATTTAAATAAAATATCCACATAATAATATTAACGACAAACTAAACAAAAAATTATTAAAATAAATTACCTTAACCCATATGTTTGCAGTTGAAATTTAAGTATCTTATTAAATATATAGATATAAGTGTAGACACTCAATTTTGCCCGGGCCCAGAAATAAGTCCAAAAACAAAAATAATAAACCCAAAAAAAAACAAAGTCCAAGTTCAGTCTATAATTACAAATGTAATTTGCCCCGATCGAAATGGCCCATTACTTGAAAAGATTTAAGGTCCATCTACAAGCTTGACTCATATGGAAATATAATGTTCAATGATATGCAATCTTAGATGTGATATGCAATCTTAGATATGATACAATCTTAGATATGATTGCAATCTTAGATATGATATGCAATCTTAGAAGATATGATTTTGTAATCTTAGAGATTTAATTTGTAGATATCCTTTAATCTTAACCGTTGATGTAATTGATCTGTACCGTTGGATTTGGGGAGGCTCAACTATAAATAGAGGCCTCTCCCTTCATTGTAAATCACTTGAGTTTTGGGAAGCAATAAGAATTCTTGAGAGCATTCACTCAAATTTCTCCCCCTCTTGCGTTCTTACTCTCTGTGGTTTGTTCTTATTTTATTCTTCGTCTATCTTAGTTTTTCAACCCTTTTTTTATTTTAATTTCTTCATTTTTCAAATATGTATATTTATTCCTATCTTTTATACATTTGATTATGTATTTTATATATTATAATATTTAACCTTTTTATATAGTTTTCAAATATATATTTTCTATGCATGTATATATATTATATTATCATTTCATGTATTTTGAACTATTGCATTATATTTTTATAATTTGTAAATTTTCTATTTATTCATTTTTTAGTGTATGTCATTTATCTTATTTGTGCATATTTTCATTTTTTTTATATGCTATGTTTAATTTTTTCTTTTATGTGCTATTTTATGATATATATTATTGTATAATTTTTGTATGTATTATGTTTTTCTTTTAGTTTACTCATGTTTTTATTTGTTTATTATCTTATATTTACCCTAGTATGATTTTTTTCATTAAACGTATGTTCATGTTATTTAGTTTTGTCTTAATGATATTATTTATGTTTGTATGGAAATGTTAGAATATTTTGTACATCTATGCTTCATGATGCATTAATATGTGATCCTAAAACTTCATGATGCATTAATATGTGATCCTAAAATGTCATTTAAAATAATATTCCAAGGTTTTTTTTTTAAAAAAAATAAAAGGCAATGCTTGATGTTTGGAAACTTCGAGAAAGGTAGTGCCCTAACTTACTGGGTTGCGTCTTTTCTCGTTGAATTCAAATAGTCAAGCACCCTTCTAAGTGATTTTGAGTTTTCAAAACTTAAACAATTATTTTGAGATTTCAAAACATAGTGTCCTAACTTACTGGATATGGTGTTTTGTTGTTTTGAGATAGAAATTTTCGAAAAACGAGCTTAGTTTCGAAGGTTTTAAAATGTTGCATCCTAACTTACTAGATGTGATGTTTTGACTCGTTTGAAATAAGTGAGCCTTAATTTTCAAAATTGAGACATTCTAATTAAAAGAGGTTTGCATCTTAATACTTTCAATTTCCGACATTAAATACACTTGATAATCAATTAGGTACCAATTTTTGGGCGTTACGAGGGTGTTAACCCTTCCTCATACGTAACCGACTCCCGAATCCGTTTTCTCGACTTTCGTAGACCAAAATTAATGTTTTAAAACAAAACATTTTATAAGGTGATCCAATCACACCTAAAAAGATTGGTGGCGACTCCCGTTTTCATTTTTATTAAAGTCAATTCCCATTTTCCAAAACTCGATTTAAAAAAATGGTCTCGACAGCTTGGCGACTCCACTGGGGACTAATAAGAGAGTTAAGCCGTATAATTGATTACCTTTTTTCTTAATGTTGAAAATTTGAAAAATTTTAAAATTCAATCCTCTTTGTATTACACGTGTTTGTATTATTGCATATGTTATATATTCTGATATGCATTGCATTTGTATGACCGTTGTGGTCACACCCTTAAGTGGGAGTGAGAAACTACACCTTCGTGAGGTTTTCGCCTCCGTGCAGGATAGTGGATCACTTTCGGGATACATCCGTACCTATGTTTTCGTGAGATTTTCATCTCCGTGTAGCCATAGGGAAATGTATTCCCCTAAACTGAACTCGATTCAAATGAGCCTATAATGGGTGAGAATCGAGGAATCTGCTGGTTCAGGTACCTCAACTTTAGAACTAAAACCTCATATAGAAAAACCGTAAGAGCTCAACTTAGTTAGAATTATACTTTAGATATTACCTTCACATATCATTCTTGAGTTTATTAATATTATGTGATACTGATTGTTTCTTTTTTTCATTGCATGTCATTTTGCACTTAAAAGGTATTGATTCATGGTCAGTTTCTAAGTTAGAAAGTTTTATTATGGAGAACGGACTTCTTGATAGAGTGGAGGGCAACGCTAACGTCCATAGATGGTCTGAGCAAACTCAGCTAGGAAAAGGGGATAGCATAACTGTGGGATATATGTCAGAGTTATCAGACTACACTCGCATCAGTGTCACACAGAATAATCTGTAGGAGCTTAAGGCGATTTGGGATCAATGGGGCAATGAGACCAAGCAATCATTCTACGGTAAGTACGGAGATTTGCCCTATTTGTTTGATATTCAGGTTGATGAGAACTTGTTTCAAGCTCTCGCTCAGTTTTGGAACCCAGCATACAGTTGTTTTACCTTTGGGGAGGTAGATTTAGTGCCTACTGTGGAGGAATACACAGCCTTACTTCAGTGTCCTATATTTCAGTGTGATAGGATTTATTCTCGAGCTGCTTGTGTCCCAACCTTTGGTAAGAAGTTGATGACCATTACGGGGATGAGCGAGTAGTGGATCATGGCTAGAATTAAGGAAAAGGGTGAGAGTAAGTGCATTCCGTGGGGAGCTTTGAAAGATCTGATCCAGACACATCCAGATGAGGCGAAAAGGGTAGACATTTTTGCCTTAAGCTTATACGGATTGATGGTTTTCCCCAAGGCCTTAGGATATGTGGATGAGGCGACCACGGATCTCTTCCATCAACTTAGCAAGTGGGTCACTCCTGTTCCTGCGATTTTGGCAGAGACATTCAGGTCCTTGAATGCATGTAGGAGGGCCAGTGCGGGCAGGTTTGTTGGTTGTGCTCAGTTACTTTTAGCTTTGTTCTACAGTCACTTCCGTTTGATAGATAGGGTGGTTTGTCGGGTCTTCTTCGAGGATTACTCCCCGTTAAAAGACATAGCAGCTTCAACAAAGAAAGTTGATGTTCTTGAAAAAATTTGGATAGCGCTACTTCAGAATCTGCAGTCAAAGGACGTAGAGTGGAGGGCTCCATGGATGATTCCTGGTGAGATTCTTTACTGATACAGTAGTTTTGATTGGGTCCCTCTGTTGGGAATTTGGGGTGCCATTGGTTATGCCCCTTTGCTTATGCTGAGGCAACATGGATTGAGACAGTTCATACCGGTAACTTACGGTTTAGTTCAGAGTGAGTTCATGTATAGAGGAGCTGACTACAAGAGGAAGGTCAGTGAGATCTCTAGTGCTCAGAATAAGACTTGTCGATTAAAGGAAGTAGTTATTAGCTCTGCTACGACTTCGGAGTACGTCGAGTGGAGAGGTAGAAGGATTAATGATAACATCCCTAAGCCAAGCGTGGAAGGAGCTCGACCGATAGAGGAATATTTGCAAGTGACGCCCTCAGAGTTAAAAATTATGAAGCAAGAGTTTGAGAGAAAGAACTTGGAGCTCGAGAAGAGGATAGCAAAGCTCGAGGAAGAAAAGATATACATGAGCCTAGACGTCGATGTGCAAAAGATGGAGGTCGAGAAGGTAAAAAAGGAAAAGAGAAAGATAGAGGAAGATCGAGATGATTTAAAGGAGCACTACAAAAGGGCACAAGTATCCTTGAAGAAAGCGGTAATAGGAGGGTCTACAGATCAGTTGCAGAAAGAGGTCCGAGGGGAAAAGTCCAAAGCCGAATATTGGGAGAAGAAGTTCCAAGAGGTGCAATTATGGAATTTGACCTTAGAGAAAGAAAATCAAGGGTTAAAAATTAGGGTGACTGAGCTTGGGCGATCCCTTCATCTGCAACGAACTCGTGATTCCACAGTAGAGGTAAAGAAGCTAAAAGGCAAAGTTAAGGAGTTGGAATCAGCATTGCAAGATAGTAAGCTTTTTATCGAGCAGCTTGAGGCACGAGAGGATCATTTAAGGGGAGAACTGCGCCAGTCTAAAGAACAAGTCAGAGATAGAGATTACCTTATTGGAGAAGCCCTAATTCAGATCCGAGAGGTAACTGAACACGTTCGAGACTTGGCAGTACGAGTTGACGTATTGAGTATGATGCATGAGTCATCGTCAGATGTAGGTTGAGAGTTAGCCCTTTTATTAGATAGAGTTAAAACTTTGGGCATTAAGGCGAAAGCGTATTTGTAATCCATTTATATGTAAAGATATTCTTTTTTTAAATAAAGTTTTCTAAATGAGATTGAATCGAGATCGATACCTTTTACTTTCATTTGCATCTTATAGCATTTCATTGCATCATTTGCATTCAAAATTATAAAAAGACCCTAATTAGTTAAAGTTATCAAAAAGAGAAAGAAAAAGAGAGAGAGAGAGAGAAAAGGGTCATAGCTGAGTGAAAAAGAAGTTGAATGGAAATTAACGATGTTCCTTTACATATCCCCGACTTTTGTGTCAGGAGGGATAGCTTACCCGAAGAAGGGGGTGTTTGGAAATGAAAATCATCCCATCAATGTCATACATGAGGAAAGGACTGAACAAAGAAACCTTGAGGGCATTCGCCCTTACGAACGGGGAAGTTCTTTAAACAATTGGACTGCAGAAGAACTTCTTGTAATCTTTAGGAATTTTACAGATAATATTCAGAACACTCTTGTTGCTCTAAAGCCTAAGAGTAATGAGATTTCTTTTGAGAAGTGGGCTCATGTTCAGACATTTTTATTTTCAATAAAACATAATTTTATTATTTATCCGAGTAAATATTCTTTCATTCTGATTCTTTTGACCTTTGACATTATTTATAAATTTTCATTTCATGTAAATAGTCATTCTTGAATACACTTGAATTCATTTATTCCTTGTATATTCTTTTGTGTGCCTATCATAGATCCCTAGATATCAATGACACGGGCAATGATACTATAGATTCAGAGTTCCTTTTGAGTGCGATATGTGTTTAGAGGAATATCAGTACTTTGAAGGTGACAGAAATTGTAACTTGTTTCTGAATTTGTTCAAAATGGTTTTTACCCCATGAAGTGGTGGTAGGAAATATAGCCTTAGAGGAAGGAAAGATTGCAAAATTGGAATTAGCTGAGGAGACAAAACAAGACCTTGTTGAGACTATTATGGGAATTCAAAAATGTGGTCCAAAGACGCATGCAGGAGGATTTGCAATTGCCAGGATAAACATGAGGTTTTGGGGCACTGTTGGTCCACCATGGAAAGGGATCGCATCAATTGTACAATGAATGCCAAATTTAAAGGAGTCAAGACTTATGGGGCATGTATGTTATGGGCCCGAGCTCGTCAAAAGTTTCAAGCTGACAATGACTCATCTTTGTGGACCTCAACCACTCCATTAAGAGGGGGAGATAGCTTCATATGACAATATTACAAAGTCAAAAGTCATCCATTTCAAAAAAAAAGATTATATATAACTGCACAATGCTAAAAGTTTGCAGTCTTTTAAAATATAATGCGCCATACCACAGTACAACAAAGGTTGCCAAAAGAAAAGAAAAAGAAGAAAAAACAAATTACAGAAGATGACCGAGGCTGGTAAAAATTGGCATAAGAAACTACCGCCTACTCTCTATGCTTACGCTGGGGAAAACACCTTCAATTCCAGTTGTTTCAAAGGTTCCAACCATCATCCTTGGAATGGATGCATTGTTTGGCTTTCCTGAGCAGTCTGATGTGCTATCAATAGCTGTAATGGTTAGCTCCAGGCGGTGGCCATTGATTTTCAGCTATGGGGCATCAGGCCGTACACAGTCTCAGAAGCTTAAAATGATAGATTCTTTCTTCAAAACCAGTTTCTGACAAAGTGGATGACGGTATCATGAAGGAAGCTCTCTTAGACTTCTATACAAGTTCAGGGAAGAGGAAACCTGATCAAATCATTATTTTCAGGGATGGGGTTAGTGAGTCTCAATTTAATCAAGTTTTGATCAAGTTATTGAGGCTTGCAAGTTCCTTGACGAGAAGTGGAACCCTAAAGATTGTGGTTATTGTTGTACGAAAAACCATCATACCAAGTTTTTTTTTTCAGCAGGGATCTCCTGACAATGTGCTACATGGTACTGTCATTGACAACAAAGTATGCCATCCAAAGAACAATGATTTTTACCTTGGCACCCATGCTGGAATGATTGGAATCACGAGGCAGACCCACTATCATGTTCTCTTAGACCAGGCTAGGTTTTTGGCTGATGATCTGCAAGAGTTTGTTCATTCTCTACACTATATGTATCAAAGGAGCACCACAGCCATATTTGTTGTGGCTCCTATTTACTACGCTCATTTGGAAGCTTCACAGTTGGGGGCAATTTATGAAAATTAGGGATGCTTCAGAAACATCATCGAGTCATGGTGGGATGTATACTCTAGGAGTAATCTCTGTACCTCAGCTTTTCAGGTTGAAGGATAAAGTCAGCAACTTCATTCTTGTCTGATGAGAATCATTGAACCATCTTTTTGTAGGGTTTGACAAACAATAGCCAGGACTGCTGCTAGGGCAATCCCTTTCTCATGGGTTTATGAATCAAGATTTTTCCTCTAAGCTTTGATGGAGTCAAGAATTGAATACCTCTAGTAAACTTAACTTGAAAGTATTCATCCTAATCAAATGTACCAAGAATGGATGACACAGACTTATGACAAAGAAGGTTCATCCAAAAGAATTTCATAAAAGAAACCTTGTGCTAAAAGAGATCCTTCCCATGCAAAAGGATGCCGAATTGGGAAAGGCCATATGTTGTGAAGAGAGCTTTCTCTAGAGGTGCACTGATTTTGACAAGAAATGGATAGGAAGAATTTATCTGATCCAGTCAATTCGGACTTGGTCAATGAGTACTTTATCTGAAGGAGAAAGAGAAGCCAAGGTGAAAACACGAAAAGGGCACTTTGGGACTTCTATTTCAAAAAAAAAGGAAAAAAGAAAAGAAAAAGAGAAAAAAAAAGAAAAAATGGAGAGGCCAAGGTGAAAACCCGCAAAGGGCGCCTTGTGACCAAAGGGGTTTTGAGCTGAAAACCCGAAAGGGCAGCTCAAATTTTGAAGAGCACACGGTAATCTTGCTATACTGATTTAACAAAGAGTGAAGCACGTTGCATATCGGGGCATCAACAAAGTACTTTGGATCTTTTAAACACATGTTGAATTCAAGAAAGTCTTCATGTAGCTGGCATATAAACGCTCAAGCGACGATATCTAGGGCATCTAACTTTTGTCCTGTTTGCTACCTTTAGATTCTTTTTCTTCTCAAAGATAGGCTTTCAAATTAATTTCCTTTGTATTTTTGACAAATTTATTCAAATCTAATTATTCTCAAGATTAAATTCATCTTCCAATATTCTTAAAGTATGTTGCATTACAACAATGATAGATGAACTAAACAATTTTCACAAATGAAGTTTTAATCATTACTCTGTAAGTTTCTAGAAAATACAAGAAACTAAAATAGAAAAATTGTTCAAGGAATTCACGTAGGTGAGATTCGAAAGAACTCGAATGAATTCTTTCTTTGGTCCAAAATGATGATTGGACAAATCAAACGATTCGATCCTAAGAGAGGATTATCTTACAAATATCTTTGATGGGTCATAGCATTTGAAGAATGGTACAAACCCATGGGCTGAGTAAAGAATGATATTTCGAGAGAAATAAGGATGAGCTTGGATGAAAGAATGAGTAGTGATGTCTGAATAGGGGTCGTATTCATAAACATTTTGCATTATAACAGGTTTAATTAGGAGCATTTGACCCATTTTAATCATAAGCATCCTAATCAATAGGCATGAATTCATACACATTATACAGGTTGTGTGCTTCAAGGGACAATGAAGATTGGTGCGCCTTAACCCCCTAAGCAGTAGGGTAATAGCTAAAGCATAGCAGATCTGACCTTTAGGTATTTACACTGAAGCAAATCCAAGATGATTTGGCGTCTCTGTATTGTCAGAGAGCAGATCGAAGATAACAGATTTGGCATCTCTGTATTGGCAGAGAGCAGATCGAAGATAATAGATTTGGCATCTCTGTAGTGGCAGAGAGCAGATCGAAGACAGTAGATTTGGCATCTCTGTATTGGCAGGGAGCAGATCGAGGACTTAGCTGATTTGGCTTTCATGTGTTTACGTTGAAGCAAATCTAAGATGATTTGGCATCTCTATATTGGCAGGGAGCAAATCAAAGACATAGCTAATTTGGCTTTCACGTTTTTACGTTGAAGCAAATCTAAGATGATTTGACGTCTCTATATTGGCAAGGAGCAGATCGAAGACATAGCTGATTTGGCTTTCACGTGTTTACGTTGAAGAAAATCTAAGATGATTTGGCGTCTTTGTATTGGCAGGGAGCAGATCAAGGACATAGCTGATTTGGTTTTCATGTGTTTACGTTGAAGCAAATCTAAGATGATTTGGCGTCTCTATATTGGCAGGGAGCAGATCGAAGACATAGCTGATTTGGCTTTCACGTGTTTACGTTGAAGCAAATCTAAAATGATTTGGCGTCTCTGTATTGTCAGAGAGCAGATCGAAAATAACAGATCTGGCATCTTCATTTCGACGGAGAGCAGATACATAGCAGATCTAACCTTTAGATGATTTTACTGAAGCAGATCCAAGATGATTTGGCATCCTTGTGTTCACAAGGAGCAAATCGAAGACACAGTAGATTTGGCTTTCACGTGTTTACGCTGAAGCAGATTCAAGATGATTTGGCATCTCTGTATTAGACGGGTAGCAGATCGAAGACATAGCAGATCTGACCGTCATGTGTTTACATCGAAGCAGATCCAAGATGACAGGTTTGGCATCTTTGTATTAGACGGGGAGCAAATCAGAGATAACAGATTTGGCATCTCTGTATTAGACGGGGAGCAGATTGAAGAAGCAAATTTGGCGTCTCTGTATTAGATGGGGAGCAGATCGAAGATAACAGATTTGGCGTCTCTGTATTAGACGGGGAGCAGATCAAAGATAGCAGATATCGCCTTCCTGAGTTGTAGTGAAGCAGATCGAAGCCATCAAAAGGCCATTTAAAGAAGATCAAGGATCAAGAACTCAATAATCGGTGAGCCTGGGCAAAATTGGTCCTTTTATAGTCTTTGCTCTATTCCTGTTACACAGCAATGACCAAAGAGGGGCAGCTGTAGACACTCAATTTTGCCCGGGCCCAGAAATAAGTCCAAAAACAAAAATAATAAACCCAAAAAAAAAGTCCAAGTTCAGTCTATAATTACAAATATAATTTGGCCCGATCCGAATGGCCCATTACTTGAAAAGATTTAAGGTCCATCTACAAGCTTGACTCATATGGAAATATAATCTTCAATGATATACAATCTTAGATGTGATATGCAATCTTAGATATGATACAATCTTAGATATGATTGCAATCTTAGATATGATATGCAATCTTAGAAGATATGATTTTGTAATCTTAGAGATTTAATTTGTAGATATCCTTTAATCTTAACCGTTGATGTAATTGATTTGTACCGTTGGATTTGGGGAGGCTCAACTATAAATAGAGGCCTCTCCCTTCATTGTAAATCACTTGAGTTTTGGGAAGCAATAAGAATTCTTGAGAGCATTCACTCAAATTTCTCTCCCTCTTGCGTTCTTACTCTCTGTGGTTTGTTCTTATTTTATTCTTCGTCTATCTTAGTTTTTCAACCCTTTTTTTATTTTAATTTCTTCATTTTTCAAATATGTATATTTATTCCTATCTTTTATACATTTGATTATGTATTTTATATATTATAATATTTAACCTTTTTATATAGTTTTCAAATATATATTTTCTATGCATGTATATATATTATATTATCATTTCATGTATTTTGAACTATTGCATTATATTTTTATAATTTGTAAATTTTCTATTTATTCATTTTTTAGTGTATGTCATTTATCTTATTTGTGTATAGTTTCATTTTTTTATATGCTATGTTTAATTTTTTCTTTTATGTGCTATTTTATGATATATATTGTTGTATAATTTTTGCATGTATTATATTTTTCTTTTAGTTTACTCATGTTTTTATTTGTTTATTATCTTATATTTACCCTAGTATGATTTTTTCATTAAACGTATGTTCATGTTATTTAGTTTTGTCTTAATGATATTATTTATGTTTGTATGGAAATGTTAGAATATTTTGTACATCTATGCTTCATGATGCATTAATATGTGATCCTAAAACTTCATGATGCATTAATATGTGATCCTAAAATGTCATTTAAAATAATATTCCAAGGTTTTTTTTTTAAAAAAATAAAAGGCAATGCTTGATGTTTGGAAACTTCGAGAAAGGTAGTGCCCTAACTTACTGGGTTGCGACTTTTCTCGTTGAATTCAAATAGTCAAGCACCCTTCTAAGTGATTTTGAAAACTTAAACAATTATTTCGAGATTTCAAAACATAGTGTCCTAACTTACTGGATATGGCGTTTTGTTGTTTCGAGATAGAAATTTTCGAAAGACGAGCTTAGTTTCGAAGGTTTTAAAATGTCGCGTCCTAACTTACTAGATGTGATGTTTTGACTCGTTTGAAATAAGTGAGCCTTAATTTTCAAAATTGAGACATTCTAATTAAAAGAAGTTTGCATCTTAAAACTTTCAAATTTCCGACATTAAAGACACTTGATAATCAATTAGGTACCAATTTTTGGGCGTTACGAGGGTGCTAGCCCTTCCTCGTACGTAACCGACTCCCGAATCCGTTTTCTCGACTTTCGTAGACCAAAATTAATGTTTTAAAACAAAACATTTTATAAGGTGATCCAATCACACCTAAAAAGATTGGTGGCGGCTCCCGTTTTCGTTTTTATTAAAGTCGATTCCCATTTTCCAAAACTCGATTTAAAAAAATGGTCTCGACAATAAGCATAACTAATCTAGTAAAATATAAATAATAATAAACAAAAAAAAACTCCAATACAAATAAGACAAGTCAACCTTTTTTCTCTCCAAAACTCCAACACAAACAAAAAAAAATTTACAAACAAAAATATATTCTAAAACATCAAATCTAAATATTAAAAAGAAATATAAACATATAATATAATTATTATTATACAAACTAAAAAAAACCTTAAAATTATCATAATCTATCTCTAAAACTCCAATACAAACAATTTTTTTACAAACAAAAATATAATCTTAAATTTTAAATCTAAAGATTAATAATAAATTAAAACATACAACATACAAATTATTATTACAAACAATAAAAATCTACCTTAAAACTATCACAATATCTCCCTTAAAACTCCAACACGAACAAATTTTTCCTCCTAAAACTCCAAAATACACAACCAACTTTTTTTTCACTTGTAACAGTCCGGTTTAGACCCTAGTCGGAATAGTGGTTTCGGGACCATAAATTCGAGTCAAAAAATATTTTAATATTATTTTCGTGCTTATAAAATGTGAATTAGCATGTATGAAAGTTTCATATAAAAATTTAATCGTTTGTGTGCTCAATTTGATAAAATGACCTAATTGCATAAAATGTAAAAGTTATTTCCTATTTGTTAAAGTGCTTAATTTATTTGTCTTATTAAAAGAGAGGTCTTTATGATGCAATTAAACCATTGAAAGCATGAGTGGTCATAAATGGCCTTAATGAATATGAATTATATGTTTAGTTATTAAGGTTAAAAATGGTATTTGATTATAAAATGAATTATAATTAAAACAAAAGTCATATTTTTTTATCATTTTCATATATGGTTCCAAAAATACTAAGTAAAAGAATAATAAAAATAGTTTAGGGTTCGGCTAAGGTTTTGCTTGATTAAGGTATGTGTTTTGATCCGTTTTCGATAATTTCTACGTTTTTGTGATCGTTGCTTTGTATACTATCAAGCCCATATCTCAATGTTTGGATTTTGTTGATGATTTTGAGTTATGTAATTGATGAAACGATGAGTTTTATGAAATTTGATGTTAGTAAATTAATGATATATGTTGGGTTGATATATTTTGTCTTTGAATTTTTGATGAATTTGAGTAAAATGGATTAAATTGTGAAAATGAGATTTTGAGGGACTAAAATGTGAAATAAATGAAACATATGGGCTTATATGAATTCTATGAGAATTCGACCTAACATGGGTATATGAAAATTTTGTGTATTTTGTAATTTTGTGATTTTGTGAAATAGGGACTAAATTGTCAAAATATGAAAATCTGAGGGCTAATTTGTAAAATACCCTAAATGTGTTTGTGGATTGATTTGAATGATTTGGTGAATAAAAGAGTTAAATTTGAATTTATATAGATCAAGAACAAAAGAAAATGGAATTAGATCGGGGAAAGTTGAAAGTCGTCGAGTAGCCGATCCTATTTATTCGAATCCGTACGAGGTAAGTCTATATACAAATAAATGTATTTGAAATGGTTTATTTATGCTTATATGTTATTGAAAAATGATGAATGGCTTTATACATTGAATTTGAGACATCTGAGAAAGTATCGACAAAGTTTCAACGTCTGAAAAGCCTCATACGAACCTTAGGAATAGTTAGGATACATATGTTATGACATAGGATCCGATATGTGTTATCATGTAAGACCACGTCTGGGATGTTGGCATCGACTCATGATTTACGTGTAAGACCGCATCTGGGACATTGGCATCGATATTTGATTACATGTAAGACCACGTCTAGGATGTTGGCATTGTACGAGCTTTCCGAGTTATCCACATATCCTCATGATTCCGAATGGTTCAACAGACATTCCGAGAAATGAAGGATAATATGACATGTGTATTCGATTCAGGTACATTTGAAGTTGTGTAATGCTTGGGTTTGTGCAAGTGTACACAGTCGTTATCAAGTAATAAGTAAGTATCGAGTTATCGTCTCCACAGGGATTGTATTTGTGCTAAGTCACTTAATTTGTAAAAGTGTATTAAATTTTGAAAAATAAAAACAATATAATTGAGAAGTGATGAAAAATTAAGTATACGAAACTAAATGCAATGATCCCTAATGCAATTTATCCTAAGTATGCAAACTATATGAATGAGATAGACTTTAGCAGAATTAACACAATAAGCAACAATTATAACATAAATAAGCTAGGACAATTAATTTAATTAAACTCAAATTATTATCAACATGCTTATCAATATTCGGAAAAACATTCCATGGCAACTCGATCTTTCATGAGTTTGGAAACCATGTTAGGTCCTTTCGGAAACCTTCACTTAGTAAATACGCATTTTACTGATCCTTATTTACAAAGGGTTTCTTAGTATTCATGCGAGGTAACAGGAACGTGTTAGGTTCGAAACAGTTTCATCACACAAATCTAAAAACTATGCAGATAACAGAGCCTGGTTAGAGATGCTATACAACCTGTAATTTAGTCGGGTTAGGATCTAAATTGCGCACGCACATTTCAATTATGCGTCCATTAGCCGTTGTCTGGTTAGGATTGCTCAGCTAATTCAGGTGCATTTTAATCACGTATGAACGAAATACAGACTTGATTTTAATTGAAAAAATGATCGATTAAGGCACAAATATTATAAGCATGAATCAAATAATTACTATTAAATCAAAGCAATCATCCTAGCTGAAATAAAATTAAGCTATCATTGTTGTAAACAAGAACAAATAACACATAGCAAACATTCTTGAATTAAGTTAAAGAAAAGAAAGATTAAACCCAAATCAAAGTGGCTGTCACCCAAAACTCTGACTGACGAGGGCTCTTTCGTTCCTTTACTTTGCTCCTTTGCTGATGGCTCTCCAAGGTGGCCGACTGAGGGCTCTTTAAGAGGCTAACTTGCTAGAAATCTTTATGCAAATATGATGATAGGCGTGAGGGCTAAGAGAGTTGAGAGAGGAGAGAATGATGAATGAATGAGGGATGATTGAAAAAGTGAGAAAGGGGCTCTTATTTATAGGTGAGGCATGGGAGCTAGTTTGCTAAAAATAGGAGTGTCCATCTGTCAAAACTCCTTCCAAGGATGGCTGGCCATGAATTGAGGAAATGTGGCTGATTTTGCTTGATTCTTGGTCAATTTGAGTGCCACAACAACTCGGGACTAAGACTCAGTCACCAGCAAATCTTCGGGCAAATCTCTGATTTCTTCAACTCTTCAAGGACCTTATGTAATTAAACCAAAAGATGGTTTATGAACCTCCATATTTAGCCGAATTTTGGGTTGACTTGGCTCTCCATTTGGACGGTTTTGTAATCAAATTAAAGCTCTCAGACCTGTCCAAAAATAAATCAATAAGTTAGAGGACAAAAGAATTAAATTTTACCAACTTAATTAAATTAATTAAAACTCAAATTATTAATGAAATATTTTAAAATGAATTATTAAATATAATTTTATATTTTATTATTTAATTTAATCATGCATGGCCCACTTTGTGTCATAAAAATACAATATGCTCAATTTAATATAAAATAAGCCATTTTATGCATGAAAACTATATAATATATATAATAAAACATAAAATCACATTTTAATAATTTCTATGTCATGTTTTCATATTTTCACATATTTCATTAATTTATTTAACAATTACTTGGTTTTAACAACAAATTTAAGTAAAAATGTGATAATTTATATAGGAAAAATCCTATATATTTTTTAGTTTACAAGTTGTATATCATATTTGATCTTGAAAGGTAAGTATATGTATATTTATGTTCAACTGAGTATATGTGACAAAAGTATAGGAAAATATGCATTATGAGCAAATGAATGAAGAATATGTGAAATGTATTTGAGCTATGTGTTTTGTGATAGCATGTGGTTAAAGATTATACATATATATTATGATGCTTATACGTTTATATTGTTAAGTTTATTTGTATATGGCTTACTAAGCTTTTGAAAGCTTACTCTATGTGTTTTTCAACTGTTTTATAGATATCAAAGCTATCGGAAGCTCAGGGATCGTCGAGGATCATCACCACACTATCGAAATATATTTTGGTACTTTTTGAAAATGTATATATTGAAGTATGGCATGTATTGGCTAGAAGTACTTTGATTATGTTTTGTGATGTTTATATCTAGCCATGTGATTTGGCTTGATTATGGTTGTGTATATGAATGAGTTCTTGGTATGAAATATGTGATGCAATATGATCATTATGATGCGTTTTGAATGACCAAATGAAATGGTCAATTTTGGTAAGTTTTGGTATGTGCAAATTTGAGATATTGATAAGTTTATAACATGTGTTTGAATGATGTAAAATGAGTTTATGAAACAAATGTTTAAATATGAATTTTTTTTTATGTTTTGGCATAATTTGGTATGAATATTAAGCATGAAGTTGGTTGATAATGATATGGCATCAATGATGTATGTTTTGGTATGGAAATTGGCTGAAATTTTAGTGCAAATGTGCTTGGTTTGATGCTTGTAGGTTTGACCCAAATTGGGTGGCAAATTGGTTTTTCAAATGACCTATTTTTTTCCACATGGGTAGAGACACGGGTGTGTGTCTCAGCCATGTACGACACACGGTTATGCTGCACGGCCGTGTGTCCCCTAGGGTACCTTACGATTTTAAGTCAGTCTCGACCATGGCCAAGGCACATGGGCATGTCTTGTGGCCGTGTGATTAAGTCAGTATGTATGCCCTGTTTTGACATACCCTAGACACATGGGTGTGTCTAAAGCCGTGTGAGGCACATGGCCTGTTCACACGGGCGTGTGACCTCTGTAACTTTGAAAAATATTTAATTTTTGAAAAATTTTGTGTGAGCTTGGTTTAGTCTCAACCCCTTTCTAAAGATGTTTTAGGTCTCATTGACCTATATAAGGGACTCTATAATGATGTTTGACTATGTTGTGGATGATGTTATTGAATTTTTAGTAAAATGATCTGATTTGTCCGGTAATGCCTTTAACCCTAGTCCGGCGACAGATACGGGTTAAGGGTGTTACATCACTCTACTTCACTCAATACTAAATTGTGTGTATGTGAGATAGCCAACTTTCTTTTTCACTCTACTTCACTTAAATATTGAATTGTGTGTGCATGTGAGAGGGGAGACCAGTATCATATATAAAGGTACCAGGTAAGCTAAGAACTAACCTGATGCTTGTCGCCAAAATGACCAATTGGTCATGACCCCCTACCCTATGAACAACAACTTTTTTAACCACATTTTTTTTGTTTCACAGGAACCACTAAAATATATAGACTTTTCAGCACCTTTTAAGCACTAATTCATGCAGTTTCTAAGTATTTTTGGTCAAATTTTATACTTTTATTATAAAATAATTAAATTGAACTTAATTTATGAAAATTTTTAAATTTTACTTATTTTTATACTAAATTTGCATAATTTGGCCAATTTTCGACAACTTTGCACAAAAGGTGAAAAATCAGCTCGGTAGTTACCTTGAGAAGATTGAATTTTCGAAAAATTTCATAGCATTTGGTACATGAGGAAGGCTGATAATTTTTTAGTCATGGAAGCCCCAAATCAACTCCTTGGACCTATTGAAAATTTATTTTTGATCCAACAAAAATTGGATTGAATTTACTCCTAGTTTGGTGTAAAGAAATGGGTCCAGATTTATTAAATTGAAGGGGATTGATCCATCAAGGAAGGAACAGCCCAATGCCGACCCAATTTCTGTACAAATTAGCTAATTAAGCTCATTATAATATTTTCAAAATAGTCCTTAACTTTCTCCCAAATCCCATTCCTAACCCTCCTTTTTTGTGCATTCTCACTTGTGGCATTAAGCTAAATTTACCAGAGTCACTCAACCCCTCTCCCTACTATCAAGGGTTAAACATGAAAAAGGGGATTGGCTACCATTTTTAGCCAATTCAAGCTGTCATCTCCAAGTATAAATACCCCCTTCACCTCCTCATTTATCATACCTCACTCATCTCTTCATTCACCAATCAGTTCCCCTCTTCACTCACATTTGCCTTTCCATTTTTCTTTCTTTCCATTGCTGATTTCCCCTCTTGAGAAAGAGCTAGAAAGCCTTTTGAAGCAGTATCAATCAAGCATCTTGAAGGCTTTTGATCGAAAAAACAAGCAGAGAGGAAGAGAAGCACACTATATTGGTTTCGGAGAATCACCGAGATTTGTCTTCTAGTTTCATTCTCTTAATCTTTTCATCATATGTAACACCCCTAACCCGTATCTGATGCCAAAATAGGGTTACGAAGCATTACCAAATTATACACCTTATTCACATACATTTATAAATTCATAATCAAAACCCCTTCAAATCATTCACAATGTACCTTATAAGGCTCTACAAGACCTTCAAACATGCTTAGAAGTGGTTCGAGACTAAACTGATAACATTTAAAAACTTTAGGAAACTTAGAAAATTTTCTTTGATTTCAAGGTCATAAGCCCGTGTGAACAAGCCGTGTGCCTCACACGACCACAAGACACGCCTATGTCATAGGCCGTGTGAAAACAGGGCATACATACTAACTTGCACCAAACGGCCGAAGACACACCCTTGTGCCATGGCCATAGGAAAACTGGAGGGGTTACTGACTTGAGTCACATGGTCGGCCACACGCCTATGTGCCAACCCGTGTGTCATACACGGCTAATAGACACGACTGTGTGTCTAGCCTGTGTCAAAACTATAGGGTATATTGCCTTAATTCGAAAGGGTACCCTAGGGGACACATGGCCGTGTAACATGACCGTGTGTCACACACGGCTGAGACGCACGCCCGTGTCTCTGCCCGTGTGGACAAAAATAGGCCATTTGCAAAGCCAAGTTGCCACCCTTTTCTCTTACACGCCTAGCCCTCAAAATGGTATCATTTCAATACGTATATAGGCAGCCAAAACATGCCAATTCACACACATATCATGCTAACGATCATCAACCATTTCAATTACTCAATTCCTTATTCAAAACATAATAAACCATTATGCCAAATTCTTCACAACTTACATAACTCCTAAATGTACTTTTTCACCTTTCTATCAACCAAATCATGCTTCTAAATCATACCAATTCATCATCCACAAATCATACCAAAATATACCATTCTTCAAGCATTAGTACATCAACTAATAACTAACCAAATGAGCAACCACTTAGACATATCAACAACCATGGCAAACATGCCAACACATAAGACATTGTATACATCACATATATCATTTATCAAACACATAATTCAAGTCAACTTAAATGACCAAATACATACCAAAATTTTCAACAAAAGCTAGCCAAGTCTCATGGCTATATCAAATCTCAAAACATATCGTCAATTCACTAGCTTATACATGTCACATACCGTATTTTCAAGCATCCAAAAATACCAACAAGTAGTCGGTAGTGTGAAGATGGTTCCCGATAATCCCAGATGTCCGAGCTAGCTTCGATAATCTATAAAACATGGAAAGAACACACAAGTAAGCTTTAAAAGCTCAGTAAGCCATATACAAATAAAGCCATCGTATGAACCTTTGCATATCAATTCAAATATGCTAAACATAACTAATCACAAGCAAATTCACAAACTTTTCTCATTGAACACACATCCAATATCTTAATCAAATTCATCATTTACTTCACTTCTCAATACTCGTATGAATCTTGTATGTACCTGAGTCACTTAGCTCATTCACATATTATTTCTCAACTTGACTTTGCCCATTGAACCATTTAGAATCGTTAAGAATACTCAAAAATCACATAAGCTCGTACAATGCCATATCCCAGATATGGTCTTACATGTTATCACATGTCGATGCCATTATCCCAGATAGGGTCTTACATGAAATCATAATACGATGCCAATGTCCCTGACATGGTCTTACATGTAATCTCAATACAATGCCAATGTCCCAGGCATGGTCTTACATGTAATCACAACTCGATAACCTAATGTCATGACATTCGTATCTTATACTATTCCTAAGGTTCGTATGGGACTTTTGGCTATCAAAACTTCATCGTTTCTTGCTCGTATTTACTCGTTCCACATTTATAACATTTCAATGACAAGTAAATACACATAATTCAATTTAAAGACATTTATTTGTATATGAACTTATCTCGATCGTAGGAATAACGGAACTAGCCGATTAATCGAGTACTCTGTTCTTACCTCAATCTAAGTCCGATTTCTTTTTTTCTTGATCTATATACATTCAAAATTAACCTTTTTAATCACCTATTCATTCAATTTCATCCACAAACACATATTTGGGCATTTTTACACTTTAGCCCTAAACTTTCACATTTCTTACACAATATTACACAAGTTCTTTCAAATACATGCTAGCTGAGTTCTCCTAGTGTATATATCAGCCCATATTTATCATTTATTCACACATTTAACCACATATTTTCACATTTTCTCAATATAATCCCTAATTGACATTTTTGTCAAAAATCATTTAACAAAACTTGTATATCTATCATTAAACCTTCATAAACTATTATTAAACATCATAAAGCTCATAAATTCAACAATTCCACTTCACAAAATCATCAACAATTTCAGAAATTGAGGTATGGGCTAGCTAATACTCAAAGCAACGATCACAAAAACATAGAAATCATCAAAAACTGAGCAAAATACATACCTTAATCAAAGAACAAGCTAGCTGAATAGATGAAAGCTCAAACCCTATTTCTTTTTGATGATTTTCAGCTATGAATGATGATAATATGGTTTATTTTCACTTTGTTTTAGTTAATATTAACATTAGTAACCATTTTACAATTTTTAACCTTTAGTTAAAACATTATAATTCACATAATTCAAGGCCATTTATGTCCATCTCCACTATCCGTGGTCTAGTTACAACATAAGGACCTGTCATTTAATAAGCCATGGCAATTAAGCACTTTTAACAAGTGGAATGCAACTTTTGCATTTTACGCGATTAAGTTCTTTTTCTCAAATTGAGCTATTAAACAATAAAATTAGCTCACGAAATTTTCACACATATATATTCACATGCTATAAACACAAAAAAATAATATTAAAATAATTTTATGACCTCGTATTTGTGGTTTCGAAACCACTGTTCTGATTTAGCTAAAACCGAACTGTTACATCATAAATATGAATGCTTATTGTTTTGATGCTGCTAATTTAATAAAGAAGACTTAAATCTTATTTTTTTTATATTGATTGCATTTTGTTCACTTAAATTGTTAAAACAATATTTGTGTTGTTATAAGCCTTGGTAATTTGTTCAATTAGATAAAATCATGCCTATGTTATGCTTGCCTTATAATTGTAAGGTAATAAATGAATTAATTATTATTCGAATTAAAATTGTAATTAATGGAAAAAATATCTAATTGGTGCATGTTTAATCTACTAAGTGTAAAAGTAGGTTAAATTAGCAATAGTATTAAACAATATTCTTGCATTACATAACTTGTAAGATTTTTGTGATTAAATTGTTTCAGTATAGGAATATATTGTTACTTCACTCTGTCTTATACTTATTTATAATCCAACATAGGAGTATATTTGAAAGATTGATTAATTTAATAAGTATGTATGTACAATAGTTAACAAAAAACCAAGTTGCCATGAAATTATTCGTAACAACATGAATATAGTTTTAATAATTCTAATTTAAAGAATGAAATTAGTCTAACACACTTATGTCATATTAATTAAAACTTTTTTTAGAAATCGTGCACTAGAATATTACTTTTTCTTTCATTTCATTACTTAGTTAATTTTTAGTTTTTAGATCACCTCTTTCAAATCAATTTATTTTCCTCTACCAATTTGCTTAAAATTATATTTCGTAAATACTTGCTTGTACAGTCTCTGTGGGAACACTAAATCGATATTATTTTCAATTTATTACTAGTCTACACTTGTACATTTCTATCGTTCCAAGTTTTTGGCGTCGTTGTCGGTGACTATTTTAAAAGACATTACTTGTGAAATTGTTAATTTTGCATTTTTGGTCTATTTTTTTTGTAAAACTTTAATTTAATTATTTTATGTGATTATTTTAGATGTTTATGAGTATTTATCAAATCATTGAATTACTCCCCATAGATCCTGAAAGTGGAAGGACTTGTAGACAAAGGAGAAGATAAATAGTTCAAAGAAGGACCAAAGAGATGAACCTTGAAAACCAGAATGGAGGAAATGGAGTAAATCATGCTCAAAATCCCATCATTGTTGTTGATGATAGGGATAGAGCCTTAAGACAGTATGCCATACCAATTTTTCATTAGCTTAATCAGGGAATTAGAAGGCCTAAGATCGAGGCACAACAATTCGAGCTAAAGCCTGTTATGTTTCAGATTCTTTAGAGTGTGGGCTAGTTTAGTGGAATGCCTATTGAATATCCTCACCTTCACCACAAGGTGTTTATGGAGATGAGTGATTCCTTCAAGTTAGCCGGAGTACCCAAAGATGCACTAAGATTAAATTTGTTCCCATATTTTTTAAGGGATAGAGCTCGAGCCTGGTTGAACTCATTGCTACCAAATTCCATAAAAACATGGCAAGAGTTGGCAAAACGATTCCTTATGAAATATTTCCAAACTAGCAAGAATTTTAAATTACGAAATAAAATCACTATCTTACAACAGATGGATGACGATCCTTGTATGAGGCGTGGGAAAGATTTATAGAAATGTTATGCAAATACTCTCACCATAGAATCTTGCATTGCATTCAGTTGGAGACATTCTATAATGGTCTAAATGCTCACACGAGAATGGTAGTAGACGTTTTTGCCAGTGATGCTCTCCTTTCTAAGTCTTATAATGAGGCTTATGAAATTATGGAGAGAATTGTCAACAATAATTACCAGTGGTCAACCAATCGAGCAGCTTCAATATGAATGGATTCCCTCATTTCACTTGCAGCTTAGGCATCGAATCGATATCCTCAATGCTTAAAAAATTTTCTACTAATAGGTTTAACAATGTTACAGCTCAGCTATCAAGTCAATTTGAACATATAACCTATGTAGATTGTGGGGAAGGGAATTTGTTCGTATATTGTCCATCAAACCCAGAATTTGTATATTACATAAGTAGTTAGAGCCAAAATAGAGGTAGGATGGGACCACAATCCAATTTTTATAACCCATCTTGGTGAAACTACTTGAATTTTTCTTGGAGTAACTAAAGGGTTGGACCCAGTAACACTTACAGACAACCCAGATCAACCTAACCTTCTGGATTTAGCCAACAAGTTCAAAAACCAACTCAAGCTAAACCTTCAAATGGCTTGGAAAACCTACTGAAGGCTTACATGGCAAGAAATTATGCCTTAATCCAAAGCTAAGCAGCCTCGTTGAAAAACCTAGAGAATCAAATGTTCCAGCTTACTACTGGAACCGACCACAAGGCACTTTGTCTAGTGATATGGAAAATCTAAGAAATTTAGGGTGGGAACATTGTAAAGCATTAAATTTAACGAGTGGAAAAACGTTAGAGCCCAATACTGTCGAATTTGAAAATGTGCCAGCTGACGCTTGAAATAAAGTAGAAGTTCAATCAAGTATTGAAAATCCATCTTCACTAGAACCAGAATCTGTAAATTTTGATAAGGTAACTTCTAAACCAGACAATTCTGATAAAAGCAAAACTGTCACAGTAAACGAGTTGCCTAGTTCAAGTAAAAAAATCCTCCACCACCTTACCCTCAAAGGCTTCAGAAACAAAAGTAGGAAGTCCAGTTCAAAAAGTTCTTAGATGTACTCAAGCAACTTCATATCAACATCTTGTTGGTAGAAGCTCTTGAACAAATGTCGAATTACGTCAAGTTAATGAAGGATATCCTACCTAAAAAGAAGATACTTGGAGAATTTGATATGGTAGCTTTCACGAAAAAGTTCAACGCATTCCTGCAAGATAAACTACCCATTAAGATGAAGGACACTGGATGTTTTACCATACCTTGCAACATTGGAGCATCTTATTGTGGTAAGGTATTGTGTGATTTGGGTGTGAACATCAACTTGATACCCATGTCCATATTCAAAAAATTGGGATAGGTGAAGTTAGACTTACAATTATTCTTCAGTTAGCAGATAAATCCTTAGCACATCCGAAAGGAAAAATCGATGATGTATTGGTACGTGTAGATAAATTCATTTTTTAAGTTGACTTTTTTGTTCTAGATTTTGAAGCAAACAAGGAGGTGCCAATCATTCTAGTAAGGCCTTTCCTAGCAACCGAAAGGACCTTAATTGATGTACATAAAGGTGAGCTTACCATGCGTATTCAGGACGACTAGGTAACATTTAATGTTTTTAAATCTATGAGATTTCCTGACACAATTGATGTGTGTTCTGTAGTATCAGAGTTAGAGGAGTTATCCGTAGAATGGGAACTCAATTTTGTTAAGAACCCATTAGAACAAATCTTAATGTCAAATCCTCTAAGTGAAGAAGAAAGGGAAGAGCACTTAGCTTTGCTTGAAGCTAACCCAAAGGTTTTTATTCCTCAATCCTGCTTTGAATCTTTGGAATTAGAGAACCAGGATTATGTTTAACCAAAAGCATTGATCAAAGAGCCGCCTAAATTAGAACTTAAGGTACTTCCTTCACATTTAAAATTTGTTTATTTAGGTGACATCTCTATTTTTCCTGTGATTATTTCAGCTAAGGTAACTAAAGAGCAGGAAGAGAAACTCATGCTAAATTTGAGACAATTTAAAAAGGCTATTGGATGGACCATAGTTGATATCCAACGTATTAGTCCATCCTTATGCATGCACAAGATCATTTTAGAGGATGGAAAAAAAGGAAAAATTGGTGGAGAATGAAGACTAAACCCTATTATGAAAGATATAGTGAAAAAAAATTATTAAGTGGTTAGATAAAGGTATAATTTACCCCATCTCAAATAGTTCAGGCGTAAGTCTGGTCTAGTACGTGCAAATAAAAGAGGCATTATGGTCATGGAGAATGATAACAATGAGTTGGTGCCAACCAAGATGGTCAAGGGTTGGAGAATCTATATAGATTATCAGAAATTGAACAAAGCAACTCGGAAAGACCACTTTCATTTATTGTTCTTGGATCAAATACTAGTTAAACTTGTAGGGTGAGGCTATTACTATTTTCTCGACGAATACTCAAGATACAACCAAATCATGGTAGCACCAAAAGATCAACTTAACATAACATTCACATGCTCGTATGGTACGTTTGCTTCTAGATGTATGCCCTTTGGTTTATGTAATGCACCTGCTACATTTCAAATATGCATGATGGAAATTTTTGTTGACATGGTTGAGAAGTTTTTGGAAGTTTTTATGGATGAATTTACAATGTTCAAAGACACTTACAATGATTGCTTAGACAATCTAGCCAAGGTACTAAGGCGGTGTAAAGAAACAAACCTTGTGCTCAATTGGGAAATGTGTCATTCCGTGGCACAAGAAGATATTATTTTGGGACACCGAATAACGAGACAAGAGATTGAAATAGGTAAAGCAAAAATAGATGTTATTAAGAAACTCCCACTTCCAACATCTGTAAAAGGTGTTAGGAAATTTTTGGGACTTGTCGAGTTCTACCAAATATTCATTAAAGACTTCTCCAAAATTGCTAAACCTTTACGCAAATTATTGGAGAAGGATACAACATTCATTTGATGAAGAATGCTTGAAGGCTTTTGATGATTTGAAGAATCGATTGGTTCCCGCACCAATTATAGTCACACTATATTATGAATTTCCATTAGAATTGATGTGTGATGCAAGTGACTTCGCGATAGGAGCTGTAATGGGCCAAATAAGGAATAAAGTTTTTCATCATATCTACTATGCAAGTCAGACTTTGATGGGAGCTCAACTGAATTATACGGTAAAAGAGTTACTTGCCATTGTTTTTTATTTTGACAAGTTTCTATCTTATCTTGTAGGTACCAAGGTTATTGTTTTAATGGATCATTCAGAAATCAAATCCTTACTTGCGAAGAAAGTTTCCAAGCCGAGACTGATCTAGAGGGTACTTCTACTTTAGGAGTTCGACCTTGAAATTCAAGATTGAAAGGGGGTAGAAAACCAAGTAGCATACACTTATCCATATTTTAGCAACAAGGAGAGACTTCTCTTCTTGTTCCCATTAACGAAAAATTTTCAGATGAGCACATACTTAAGGTAAATCACGTCCATAAAACCCCTTGGTTTTTTTATTATGCTAACTATTTAGTTTGTGGTGTGATGCTGCTCAATAAGTCGTACCAATAAAGAAAGAAGTCCCTTCATGACATAAAGTACTACTTTTGGGAATAGTCGTACCCATTTAACAATAGTCGAATCAAATAATTAGGAGATGCGTGGAAGAAAATGAGGTAAATGATATTCTATATCATTTTCATTCATATCCAAGTGAGGGACACTTCGAAGGTTCACGTACTGCGACCAAATTATTGCAAGCTAGATCTTTTGGCCAACTTTATTCAAAGACGCATATGCTTATGTACAGAGTTGTGATCAATGCCAGAGGGCTGGAAATATATCTAACAAAAACAAGATGTCACAAACAAACATTATTGAGGTAAAATTATTTGATGTTTAGGGTATTGACTTTTTTCGTCCTTTTCCTCTTTCTTATGGTAACAGGTACATACTAGTAGCAGTAGATTATGTGTCTAAATGGATTAAGGCCGAGGCATATTCAACGAACGACGCCAAACTAGTGATGATGTTTTTTACAAAAACATGTGTTCATAAGGTTTGGAACTCTTAAAGCTATCATCAGTGATGAGGGGTTTGAAATGGTTGCTCGATAAACATGGAGTGAAACACAAAATTGCCACAGCTTACCATCCCAAAACAAATGGGCCGGTTGAATTGGCGAATAATGAAATAAGAGGTATACTCGAGAAGGTAGTTTGTCCAAACTGATGATACTGGTTCAAAAGACTAGATGATGCTTTATGGGCCTACAAGACAACATACAAAATACCCTTAGGGATGTCTCCCTATTGGTTGTTTTTTAGGAAAGCCTGTCATTTACCTTTGGAGTTAAAGCATAAAGATTACTGGGATCTCAAGTAGCTTAATTTAGATCTCAAGCTTGCTAAAGAGAAAAGGATGCTTTAGCTTAATGAGTTAGAAGAATTCTGAATGTTCTCATATGAAAATGCCAAATTGTTCAAAGATAGATTAAAAAGATGGTATGACAAGCACATACGATTCCAAGAATTTGAAGCAGGTCAGCAAGTTTTGTTGTTCAATTCCAGATTAAAGTTCTTTCCAAGTAAGTTAAAATCTTGTTGGTTCAGTCCATTCACTATTCATCAAGTCTTTACATACGGGGTTGTTGAACTTCACCGCAAGAAAGGTAATTTTAGAGTTAACGTTCAATGTTTGAAACATTATGTTAGAATTAAGTGACTCAAATTCTTATTTAAATAAAATACGATGGAAAATAAAATAAAAGTAAAATCCATATAGAACTAGACTTCTTTTATTTTATTTTAGAATAAGGTTTTTAAACCTTATTAAACTTCATCTATTTTATATTGATTAGGATAAGGTGTTTCAATCCTACTAGAATATGGCTTTACAAGCCTATAAATAGACATAGTCTATTCCTCTTGTATTGAAATTCAACTTTTTTGACATATTGAATTTTCTTCTCCTCTGCCCGTGGTTTTTTCCCGAAAGGGTTTCCACGTAAAATTTGTGTGCTCTTTATTTATTTTATTTTATTTTATTTTTTACAAATTGGTATCCGAGCTTCTGGGTTATTCATCTCGATCACGGTAATGGCGTCTTTGAAGTATGAAATTTCGCTGTTGGATCGCAACACCAGATTTGCGTTGTGGCAAATTAAGATGCAAGCAGTTCTTGCACAGATAGATCTGGATGATGCCCTGCTAGGGATAGATAAGATGCCTTCGACATTAACAGATGAAGAGAAGAAGCGTAAGGATCAAAAAACGTTAACACAATTACATCTGTATTTGTCCAAAGAAATTTTGCAGGATGTGATGAAAGAGAAGACTGCCGCTGCATTATGGAAGAGGCTAGAACAAATATGTATGTCGAAAACTCTAACAAGCAAGTTGCATATGAAGCAGCGTCTTTATGCTCATCGTTTGAAGGAAGGTGTGTCTGTACACGAACACTTAATAGTGTTTAAAGAAATTCTCTCAAACTTGGAGGCCATGGAGGTTCAGTATGATAAGGAAGATCTAGGGTTGATTCTACTTTGTTCGTTGCCCCCGTCTTATTCAACCTTTAGAGACACGATTTTATATAGCTGCGAGTCTCTCACAGTTGATGAGGTTTATGATTCTTTAACCGCGTATGATAAGATGAAGCATCTTATGGTTAAACCCGACTCTCAGGGAGAGGGTCTCATTGTTCGTGGGAGACAAGATCGGAATGCTGATAATGATCGTGGTAGGACATAGGAACGGAATCCTCGTGGTAAATCTAAAGGTAGATCGAAGTCTTCAAACAGAGGTAAAACTTGTAACTTCTGCAAGAAGAAATGGCACATTAAATCTGAGTGCTATAAGCTACAAAATAAGATTAAAAGGGAGGCTGCGAATCAAAAGGGAAAATAACCAGAAAATTCCGGTGAAGCTGATGTTGTAGAAGATTACAGCGATGGTGAACTTCTAGTTGCTTCTATCAATGATTCTATAGTAAGCGAGGAATGGATACTTGATTCAGGTTGCACCTTCCATATGAGTCCCAATCGGGATTGGTTTACAACTTACGAAATAGTATCTGAAGGTGTTGTTTTGATGGGAAATAATGCTTCGTGTAAAATCATAGGTGTTGGAACAGTTAAAGTTAAGATGTTTGATGGAGTTTTCAGAACACTTAGTGAGGTACGACATGTTCCAGAATTAAAAAGAAATTTAATTTCGTTGAGTACTCTTGATTCAAAAGGGTACAGATATACAGCTGAAAGTGGGATTTTAAAGATTTCCAAAGGTTCCCTTGTTGTGATGAAAGGGCAAAGAAAAACTTCCAAGTTATATGTTTTGCAGGGTTCTACTGTTACTGGTGATGCAACTGTCGCTTCCTCTTCCTTGTCAGATGATGATATTACTAAACTTTGGCATATGCGCCTAGGGCATATGAGTGAGAATGGCATGGTAGAATTGAGTAAAAGAGGACTTCTTGATGGGCAAGGAATTTGCAAACTAAATTTCTGTGAGCACTGTGTTTTTGGGAAGCAAAAGAGAGTTCGATTCACTAGAGGAATCCATAACACGAAGGAATATTAGAGTATATTCATTCTGATCTGTGGGGGCCATCCAGAGTGCTTCGAGAGGTGGAGCTAATTATATGCTAACCTTTATTGATAATTTTTCCAGAAAAGTTTGGGCGTTCTTCCTGAAGCAAAAAAGCGATGTGTTTTCCGCATTTAAGTCTTGGAAAATTATGATTGAAAAACAGACAAGAAAATAGATAAAATACCTCCGCACAGATAATGGCTTAGAGTTCTGTTCTGATGAGTTTAATAGATTGTGCAAGTCAGAAGGGATCATGAGACACTTGACAGTTCGTCATACTCCACAGCAAAACGGCGTTGCAAAATGAATGAACAGAACGATCATGGAGAAGGTTCGATTTATGTTGTCAAATGCCAACTTATCGAAGTCATTTTGGGCAGAAGTAGCCTCTACTGCATGTTTTTTAATCAACCGATCTCCATCTGTTGCCATTGAGAAAAAGACTCCACAAGAGGTATGGTCTGGTAATCCTGCTAAGTATTCTGATTTAAAGATTTTTGGGTGTCCTGCGTATGCTCATGTTGATAATGGAAAATTGGAACCGAGATCCATTAAAAGCGTTTTTTTCTTAGTTATAAAGCTGGTGTAAAAGGGTATAAGTTATGGTGTCCTGAAAATAGAAAAGTTGTGATTAGCAGAGATGTTGTTTTTGATGAAACTGCTATGCTACCTAACTTATCTCTTAAAAACTTTTCCAATAAAGAAAATCAAAAGCAGGTGGAGCATCAGATTAATACAGAGTCAACTCCTCAAGCCAGAACAAAAATTGAGAATAGAGTTTCTTCTTCACCACAATACTCTATCGCCAAAAATAGAACTAGAACAGAAATTAAACCTCCAAAGAAGTATGTCGAGGCTGATTTAGTTTCTATGCTTTAAATGTAGCTGTAGATATAGATGCGAATCAATAGCCATCTAATTATTCTGATGCGGTTAGCTGTGAAGACTCAGAAAAGTGGATGTTTACTATGCAAGAAAAGATGGAATCACTCCACAAAAACAGAACATGGGACCTTGCGAAACTTCCTAAAGGTAAAAAGGTTGTTCGTTATAAATGGGTGTTTAAAAAGAAAGAAAGGACTCCAGGAGTTAAAGAACCCAGATATAAAGTAAGGCTTGTTGCAAAGGGTTACAGTCAAATTCCAAGAGTGGACTTCACAGATGTGTTCTCTCTAGTTGTTAAGCATAGTTCGATTCGAGCTTTGCTTGGTATTATGGCCATGCATGATTTGGAGCTTGAGCAGTTAGATGTAAAAACTGTATTTCTGCATGGAGAACTTGAGGAGGATATTTACATGCAACAACCAGAGGGTTTTATAGTCTCAGAAAAAGAGGACTATGTTTGCTTGCTGAAAAAGTCCCTTTACGGTTTGAAACAGTCACCAAGACAGTGGTACAAGAGGTTTGATTCCTTTATGACTTCTCATGATTTCAAAAGAAGTAGTTTTGACAGTTGTGTTTACTTTAAGAAAAACAGTGATGGTTCTTTTGTGTATCTACTTCTTTATGTTGATGACATGTTGATAGCAGCAAAAGATAAAGGAGAGATAAGAAATGTCAAAACCCAACTAAGTAAAGAATTTGAGATGAAAGATTTAGGACCAGCAAAGAAGATACTTGGAATGGAGATTCTCAGAAATAGAAAAACAAGTAAATTGTACCTACGTCAGAAATGGTACATTGAGAAAGTTCTTTGCAAGTTCAATATGCAGAGTGCTAAGCCTGTTAGTACTCCTTTAGCAGCCCATTTCAGACTTTCATCAGTTTTGTCTCCACAATCAGATGATGAGATTGAATACATGTCACATGTTCCATACTCTAGTGCAGTGGGATCTCTCATGTATGCTATGGTTTGTTCACGTCTAGATTTATCATATGCAGTCAGTGCAGTTAGCAGATACATGGCGAATCCCGGTAAAGAACACTGGAAAGCAGTTCAGTGATTCTAAGATACTTACGAGGTACTACTGATGTTTGCTTATAGTTTGGAAGAACTAGAGATGGAGTCATAGGGTATGTTGATGCTGATTTTTCTGGAGACCTTGATAAAAGAAGATCTCTCACAGGTTATGTCTTTACAATCGGAGGTTGTGCAATCAGTTGGAAAGCCACTTTGCAGTCTACAGTCGCTTTGTCTACCACTAAAGCTGAGTATATGGCGATTACTGAGGCTTGTAAAGAAGCTATTTGGTTGAAAGGACTCTTTAGTGAACTCAATGAAGACTTTCAAATCAGCACGGTATTTTGTGACAGTCAGAGTGCCATCTTTCTTACAAAAGATCAAATGTTTCATGAGATAACAAAACACATTGATGTTCGGTATCATTTTGTTCGTGATATTATTGCTCGTGGTGATATTGTTGTGAGCAAAATTAGTACTCATGAAAATCCTGCAGATATGATGACTAAGTCACTTCCTATAACCAAGTTTGAGCATTGCTTAGACTTGGTTGGTGTTCATTGTTGAAGTTAAACCCTTAAGGGGTTTTATGGAAGAGGTGGAGAACTTGTTTATTGAAAGTTTGCGATGAAGAACTTGTTCATTGAGAATTTGTGTCAAGGTGGAGATTGTTAGAATTAAGTGACCCAAATTCTTATTTAAATAAAATACGATGGAAAATAAAATAAAAGTAAAATCTATATAGAGCTAGACTTCTTTTATTTTATTTTAGAATAAGGTTTTTAAACCTTATTAACTTCATCTATTTTATATTGATTAGGATAAGGTGTTTCAATCCTACTAGAATATGGCTTTACAAGCCTATAAATAGACATAGTCTATTCCTCTTGTATTGAAATTTAAATTTTTCGACATAGTGAATTTTCTTCTCCTCTGCCCGTGGTTTTTTCCCACAAGGGTTTCCACGTAAAATTTGTGTGCTCTTTATTTATTTTATTTTTTACACATTACTTGGGTGATATAATTGAGCGAAATAAAACCTCACTCATTTTATCATATTTTTATTTTTTTTTTCATTCTTCTTTTCAAATAAATGACTTAGGTTATATTTTCTTGATTATTATGTTAAAAATAAATTATGTCTAGAAGATTGGAATTTAAGCAGGACTGCTTATAACCACTCCAATCTTTCTTGAGAATTGATTTTCACATAATTTTCTGAGAAAATATTTTCTAAGTAACAAAATAAGTTTTAATTTGCTGAATAAAAGTGTTAATATTTTGTTTTCATTTGAAATTATTTTTCAGCACAAGAATTTAATTGAATTGTTTCAATAATTAGTTTTGTTTTCTGTCAATAGTTTAAACAGCTAAAATAATTTTTTTTAGTTTTTATTTTTAATAAATAAGATAATGACAAATAATATATTATATATTATATATTATATATTAATTGTTATTAACTTTGTATAGCATTAGCAGTAGTAATATTTTAATATTATTTTACTTAAGAGTTTGAGTTAAACACCCTCCTACTTGCACTTTGAATACAGTTACCTCTCCACCATCGGCCCTAACACCCTTCATCGTCGCACCCTTCCTCTAACCGAACAACACCAAACACCCTGCTGCACCTAGCGCCGCACGCCCTTAGCCATCTTCAGCAACAGCCGCACGTTCTTGCTTTTCACACCCCAAGCTGTCACAACCTTCAACTCCTTAACCCACCACCCCAATTACCTCCCTTCAAACCTACACCGCACCATCACCAGCCCTTATCCCTTTTAACCACCAATCGTCATCACCCCAATCCCCAAGCCCGACACCTCAAATTTTTCTGCATCTTATAGTTGATATTTTTGTTTCCTTTCGGTAACAACAAAGGTGGTAACAATTCGTGTTCCAAAATTTTTAATTAAAATTAAAATTTAACTTTTCAATATTATATGAATTGATAATATTTTCTTTTTCTAATTAAATTTTGGGAAATTATTACTTGTCTCCATCTTTTGTCAATTTCAGGTTGAATCATGCCTCGTAAAAGAACTCGAGCCTCTATCTAAATCGAAGAATTACAAGAAAAGTTTCATTTTGAAGGAGCAAAAGTGAGATATGAAAGGATCTTCAAGAAACAACAAATACTTCTGAAAAAAGGCTTTACTTTGAGATAAAGTAACCACACTCACTTCATGGCGAGCATTCAAAAATTGCCAAAGCATTGAATTGGGAAGTGTTTTCTAACAAGAAATCGACTCCATATCCTAAGTTAGTTCAAGAATTTTATGCAAATCTGGCATCTTTTACTGCAACAGAAGTAATTGTACGAGGAGTTAAGGTAACTTTTAATTCTAAAACTATTAATGATCTCTTTAACTTACCTAACTTTGAAGAGAACGATTGTTTATTTATAATGAAAAATGTCAAAAAAATAGATGTTGCAATAAATTCTACGAACACTTACATTTCCTAGGTCTAAACGGACTGTGTTGAGGTACAAAGTCATACTTGTCACAGAGAAAATTTGACTCTGTTAGCAAAGGAATGGTTTTATTTCGTAAGCTTTAGCCTAATGCCTATCTTACAAGGTACCACAATTTCTGTGGAAAGAATGGTTTTGTTATATTCTATTATGACAGCAAAGACTATCAATGTGGGAAAGATTATCATAAAGGAAATTTGAGACTGTACTGTAAGACACTCTGGCTCAGCATATTTTCCTTATACCATAATGAAACTATGCATGAAAGCTCGTGTCTGTCCAACTGTAAAGATGGTAGGGTATAATTAATGGACAATTACTGATTGGGACTTTGCTAGAGTAGTAGGCGATGTTATCTTTCAACAGCAATCAGAACAAGTTGATGAAGCTGAAAACGCTTATGTTCCTGTAGAATCAGAACCAACAGAGTCAGTTGAAATTCTTGACGTGGTAGAACCCACTAAAACAATTCCTAAAACAAAGAAGGAAACTCCGAAACTTCAAGTTCCTTCATCGAGTACCAATCCAAAAAGTGAATAGTCAAATATAACAGACATTCTACAGCACATGCAATTGTAACAATAAGCTTTTTGGAGATACTAAAAAATATGGTATGATTCATTCAGAGACGCTTTTAAGAAAATATTTCATAGCTCGTTTGCTTTCGTGCCTAAATTTCCAGACTTTATGCTCAAACCATGGACTCCAATTTCGAGGAAGGAATGAGGCAATTCAAGCAAAAATAAGAACGATGAAGCAAAAGATAGATTGGATTTTGAGGAGTCTACAAATAAATAAAAATGGGGGGATTTTGTCTTTACTTTATTTTGCTAGGATTTTTTTAGTTTTTAGTTTTAATTTCTTTTAGGATATTTCTATTTCTCGCATAATAAAATCATTAATAAATTAAACAAATTGCAAAATAAGAAATGTGTAAATAAATATTTACATGTCTAGTATTGGATTTGTCTAAGAAAAGCTTGGTATTTAAGCAGTCAAACTTGACTCACCTCATTTTCCTGGCATCCTACCTGGTGAACAATATCTATTCACTTCTATATTTTTGTCCTTTCTGTCTATCGTTTTTAACAATGGGGACATTGTTCATCTTGAGTAGGGGGGCCAAAAATTGATTTTTTTTCAAGAATTTATTTTTCCTATCAAATTATGATTAAGTTATATTTTGCTCAAAAAATTATTTTTTGTTGATTATGCTAAACTTTAGTATAAATAAAGTTCTACTATCTCAATAATTGTTATGTTAGTTGAATTATGACATAAATATTAATCTTAATAAAATATATAAATCAAACCATGAAAGTTTTAATTCCTTAGAAAAGCTAAGCATGCATGTAAGTTTAAGTCTCTAGAATTGATTTAGTAATTTCTTGAGGTGAAATCCTAGGAAGCATGGAATTTTGGAAATAATTTAGGCAAACGTTGTTTGGACCATTAGAGCCTTTCAAGTGAACCTTAATGAACATTTATCCCTTGAAACCTGACTTCGAGACTATATGCCTTGATTTTATTGGAACCTTGCGTACATAAGCCATCCATTCTTTAATATTTATCTCTAAATTGTCCCAAACACTAGACTCAGTCTATCCAGAATATTCTCTTAAAATAAGTTTGGGGCATTGAAAAGAAGTATCAAATGCTCAAAAATATTGTAGTACATGTAGTAATATGCTCGAGCCTAAAAAAAGAGCATATTTGCTAAAATATATATATGTACAAGGAGCATGTGTACTCAAGTTCAAAAACAATTGGTGAATTTGAAGGTATTTATTTCGAAGGTCCGATGCAAGCTAAGTATAGGGTTTTTAGCTTAAAATTATCTATGTTTTACCTACCCTTAGCCAAGCCATGTTACAACCTATTTAAAAGACCTATTGATCTGTGCCGACTACATTAGTGGAGAGAGATTGCTGAACTCAACTTTTGAAGGCATAATTAAACTTAGGGATTGCAATTTAATCTTAAATAAGGGAATAAAAGTTAATTGGTAAGAATTTAGCATATATTTATTAAAAAAGCATTTAGTTTATTCTTGATGTCATGATAATAATTGAGAATAATTTGAACATTATGTATACTTAAGTTGCATAATTTCAGAATTTTTATTCTTGAGCATAATTGTGGGAAGACATGATTTTTGAAGAAATTTTTCAAAGATGATTTTCTTAAGGTTCTTTTGTAATTTTTGTATTACTCGGGACGAGCAATGAATTAAGTTTGGGGGTGTGGAAACACTAAAATATATAGACTTTTTCAGCACCTTTTGAGCACTAATTCATGCAGCTTCTAAGTAATTTTTGTTGAATTTTATACTTTTATTATAAAATAATTAAATTGAACTTTATTTATGAAACATTTTGAATTTTAGTTATTTTTATACTAAATTTGCATAATTTGGCCAATTTTCGACAATTTTGCACAAAAGTTGAAAAATAAACTCAATAGTCACCTTGAGAAGATCAAATTTTCAAAGCATCTTTCAAAGCATTTGGCACATAAGGAAGGCTGATAATTTTTCAGCCATGGATGCCCCAAACTCCTTGGACCCATTGAAAAATTATTTTTAATCCAACAAAAATTGTGTTGAATTTAATCCTAGTCTAATGTAGAGAAAGAGGCCAGATTTATTAAATTGAAGGGGATTGATCCACCAAGGGAAGAGCAGCCCAATGCCGACCCAATTGCTTCCCAAATCAGCTAATTAATATGATTATAATATTTTCAAAATAGCCCTTAACTTTCTCCTAAAACCCGTTCCAAACCCTTCTCTTTTTGTGTATTCTCACTTGTGGCATTAAGCTAAATTTTCCAAAGTCATCTCAACCTCTCTCCCTACTATCAAGGGTCAACCATGAGAAGTGGGATTGGCTACTATTTTTAGCCAATTCAAGTTGTCATCTCCATGTATAAATACCCCTTTCACCTCTTCATTTCTCATCCCTCACTCATATCTTTATTCACTTTTCACTTCTCTCATTCACTCTCTTATGCCTTTCCATATTTCTTTCCTTCGTTTATTGATTTCCCATCTAGAGAAAGAGCTAGCAAGCCTCTTGAAGTAGTAGAAATAAAGCATATTGAAGGCCTTTGATTGACAGAACAAGCAAAGAGGAAGAGAAGCACACTAGTCTGGCTTCAGAGAATCACCAAGATTTGTCTTCTAGTATCATTCTATTAATCTTTTCATATTATTTTGTGATCATAAACATGAATTTTTATTGTTTTGATGCTCCTAGTTTAATTAAGATGACTTCAATCTTGTTTGTGTTAGATTGATTACATTTTGTTCACTTAAATTGTTAAAATCATGTTTGTGTTGTTATAGACCTTGGTAATTTGTTCAATTAGATAAAATCATGCATATGTTATGCTTGCATTATAATTGTAAGATAACAAATGAATTAATTATTAATCGAATTGAAATTGTAATTAATGGAAAAATATCTAATTGGTGCATGTTTAATCTACTAAGTATAAAAATGGGTTAAATTAGCAATGGTATTAAACAATATTCTTGTAACACCCCTTACTCGACTCCAAGGCCGAGACAGGGTATAAGGCATTACCGGACTTAAACGTACACAATTATGTAAAACCAGGCCATAAAAAAATTTTTGTTCAAATTAAAAACATTCATTCATATTCATAATGTCCCTTATACGGGCTTACGAGGCCCAAAACATACATCGGGGGTGGTTCGGGACTAAACTGAGAACTTACGAACTTTTTACAACACTTAGAAAATTTTCTAGTTTTGGAGAGTCACATGCTTGTGTGGGTAAGCCGTGTGGTCACACATGCCCGTGTGGCTCGGACACGCCCGTGTCCTCAGCCCATGTAACTCTCTGTTTATGACATCAACAATATTTTAAGGTCACACGGCCAAGACACACGCTCGTGTGCTAGGCCGTGTCTTCCACAGGGCTATGTCTCTGTCCGTGTGACCAACACTTAGGCTATTTTCCAAGCCTTGGTCAACCTTAATCCCTCACACACTTATACAATATCAAAGGCATAGAATATGGTACCCAATTAAAGATTAAACATCCTCAATTAAGTTACAAACATAACATTTGCATGTCATCATACTTGTGTTTCTCATACTCATTTGGCATTGTCTATTATAATACCACTTATACTTTTATTCCACGGTTATCATCATACTAATAAACTTCAACTTAATTAAAGCAAACAAGTATAACCACATCACACAAGATCTCGGTACATATAAGCACATGATCTCAAGGTGTTACCACATTGCACATGGATAAATAGGTTTACAAACTCATAACCAATATAAGCCACATCTCATGGCTATATACACTTGAATCATTATAAGCCAATACATTTGGCCAAACCAATAAAAACATAACACAAAGGACTAAGTCTCTATACATGCCACTCACTTGAAAACACTTAAGGTTTATCGATACCCCAAAATTGATGATTTGAAAGTGTAATGTTGCCTTCGACGATTTCCAACCCCGAGCTAACCTGGCAACACTAAAGAAATGAAAATGAGGGGGTAAGCTATATAGCTTATTAAGTCCGTATGAAAATAATAAGCAATTTATTAACATGCTTCTACCAATTCTCACATCATGATCTCAAGGTAAAACAATCATAATTGCACTTTTTACTTATGTTCATGTCAAGCTGTTTACTCGCATCATAATGTCTAAATTATTAATATCTTGAGCTACAAAATTATAAATTAAGATCTGTTAAAATCATTTGAAACTAGACTCATATATATTTCTACCATAAAATTTTCATAATTTATGGATTAGCCAATAAATACAGTTTATTCTTCAAATTTACCCCTATTCTGTTGTTTGATAGCTTCAACCTTTCTTTACTAAAAATTAATTATCTCTTAGTACGTTATTTGGATGATGTTCCTGTATGTTTCTCTTGAAAATAGCGTATGTTTCTCTTGAAAATAGACTCATTAATAATTTTATTCATACAAATTCTAACCGATAATTATTTTCATACAATTTTTAATGATTTTCCAAAGTTAAGACAGGGGAGCCCGAAATCACTCTAACATTGTCTCACAAAAATCCAAATATCTCATAATATGAAATTCTTTTGTTTACACCGTTTCCTCTATGTGAAGCTAGACTAAAAAATATTTAATTTCATATTTTATTCAACCTCGAACTCAATTTCCACAATTTTTGGTGGATTTTCAAAGTCAGACTACTGCTGCTGTCTAAAACTGTTTTAGTGTAAAGTGATGATACTAAGTTTATAACACATTTACAAATCATTTCCACCATCATGGTAAAAATACATTTTTTTATGCATCACAAGCCTAAACCCATAATCATTTGCATCCTTACCTGTGACAGCCCTAAATTGACCCTAGTCGGAAAGTGGTTTCGGGACCACGAAACCGATTCATAAAAAATAATTAACAGTCATATTCGATGCTTATTATATGTGAATATGAATGTGTGGAAGTTTCATACTTTAATTTGGTCAGTATATGTGAAATTTATTAGTAGGGACTTATGTGAGACAATTGTAAAGTGTGTTGACTAATGTAAAAGTGAGCTAATAGTGCATGATGTAAAAAAAAGTGTACTTGCATGTCAAATTAGCCAAAGTATGGATAGTGGCCGGCCATGGTATGGGTTATTAATGATAATATGTATTTTTCTATTAACATTTTTAGATTATAAAATGAGTTCATGAATTAAGAATAATAAAATATGAGGGGAGTGGGAGGAGAAACCAAAGTTGTTTCATCCTTGCCCCTCCATTTTGCCGTAACTTGAGGGAGGAAGAAGAAAAGGAGTTCTCTTGCTTCATGTTCGGCTTGGATGATGATTAGGAAGAGGTAAGTACTTTGAAATTCTTGGAAATTTATGTATAAATAAGGTGGTTAGTTCAAGTTCTATTCATTCCATGGATTAAGTTTTGGTTGTTTGGAGGTTTGATATTCGACCAAGTAGTTTGAAGCTCTTAGTACATATATTTTTTTTCTTTCTTGAAGGTTGAAATTGGTTTGTTCTTAAGGAGGTGCCGAATGTGGTCATTGAAGGGCCTTGATGAACAATATGTGTGGCTTGGGTTTATAACATTCGGTTAAGGAAGTTTGTGTGCTAGCAAGTTTGGTTTAATATATATAGATGTAAATCACCTTGTATTTGATAATTTGAAGAGTAGGAAATGGCAAATTAAAACGATGTTGGGTAAATTTTTAGTTTAGTTGTGCTTAAGCATTCGGCATTAATAGTTGATATTGGCTATGAAAGTATGAAAGATTAGAGATTATTTTTTTTAAAATGAATTATGACCTTAATATGAACAAGATAGAAAGTCGGTTATAGATGTGATTGAGTGATTCGTTCATTGATGGGCATTATGGTAACCTAATTGCAGTTTGCTACCTTTAATTTTGAGATGGAAATCGTATGTATAAGCTAAGTTGAGCGGTTAGGGCCGAATGAGGTATATAAGATATTAAAGCATGCTAGAATTATACATTAGTGAAAATGTGTGATTGTACTAAATTCCCTACTTGAATCCAGTTAGGTATAGTCATGGTATGAGCCCATTAGGGATACTACCTTATAAGTGAATGTAGCTTTAGTTAACTTTATGTGTTATGCGTGTGTTAAAATAATTAATGATTTGGATGTTATTATAGGTATTTATGCTAAAGAATTTTTAGGCTATGTTTTGTACCCATGTGATGACTCTAATGTCTAATATAATTAGGTATATAGTTGGTTTCATTATTAAAAATAAGGGTTAAGTAACTTGAATTTCTCTTTGATGTTCAAAATGATTAAATCATTTTATTTGTTAAATTAAGCTCAAGAGCAAAGGGGAACTAAATCTGATAAAGGAAAGGAAAAAGTGATCGAATAGCCGTTGAAATCATTCGACAACATCCGAGGTAAGTCTTTGAGTAATGAAATTTAGCTTATGATTTAATAAGGCAATTATTTGTCTATGAGCATAATAATTAACTTGTGACCTGACGATTCTACTTGAATTACATGATAAAATAAATAAGTAAGGTATTTACTTGTAGCCAAATAGTTATGGAAATCTTGTAGATTAACGAAACGGGATCATGTTATTTGTTTAGGATTAATGAATCGAACGATGTATGGTTAGTAAACATGCTGTAATTGTATTCGAGTATCAGGAATGATATCCAGATGTGATATGATATATACATATGCATATATGTGTGAATGCTAATCGGGGTCTAAATCCGAGCTTGGTCTCGAAGGGCTTTTGAGCCAGTGCTAATAACCGAACTTAGTTTCGAAGGGCTTTAGAGCCAGTGTCATAACCGGACTTAGTTCCGAAGGGCCTTCGAGCCAGTGGTCTAATCCGAGCTTGGTCTCGAAGGGCTTTTCAGCCAGTACTAAGAATCGGGCTTGATTCCGAAGGATGTTTGTGCCAGCATAATATTGGAGGGTGAAAACCCATAAGTGTTCGTACGAGAAATCATATAATACATGTTGGAATAATTTTAATCACATGTGCTACTTACTGTAAGATAACCAGGTAAGTAATTTACTCTTGTTGAGAATATGAATATACTTCAATTATGACTTTGAAATTTGATGGGAATGCTTAGCACATTATTTAAATCATCCGATCGTTTATGATCTGATTATGATGTATGAGTTCCGAATTAAAGAGTTCAATGTCATAGTTATGAAATGTATGTGTATATGCATGAAATTTACATGGACATTTGAGATGAGCGCATTCGGTTATGGATTGGATTTAGCTGGATAAATTAGTTTCACCTTTGTGATATTAATGATAAAAGTGATATCTCGGTTATGTTTCTATTTGGCCAAGGGATGAAACAAAAAAACTTGATATTATTATGCCATTCTTTTAAATGATTTCATTACTTAAAACTTACTAAGCATCGAAATGCTTATTCTCTACTTTAATTCTCTGTTTTATAGATTTTGTTCGTCAACTATCAGACTCGGGAGTGTCAAAGTCTGTGTCATCCACACTATCTAAGCCACTTTTTGGTACTCTTTAGTTGAACTTGATAATGGCATGTATAGGGCTGACCTTTGATGTTAATTAAGTATCTTTTGGTAATGTATATTCGTATAGCCATGCGAAAATGGCTTGTTTATTTTGAGTATAACATTATGGTCATTTTGTATATATGGTCTTATGATATGGTTATTAAGTGGTGTGGAAATGTTTGGTAATGATTGGCCATTGGAATGGCCAATCATGGTCCTATTGGTGCTACATACGTCATGGCTAATCGTGATTATACTTGAAAATAATGTATGTCAATTTACTAATTGATTCATGGAAAATTTGAAATAGGTAAAATTTACCTTAAAATAGATGCTGACAGCAGCAGTGATGTTAATTTGAAAAATCACTAAAAATAGTAGGAAAGGAATTAAATAGTGAATAAATTATATAATCGAATCTTGATAAGTCTATTTTCATATGAAAGAAACGAAACGACCATATGAGCCGTATTTTATGAGATGTTTAAGTTTTCGTGAAACAGGGCCAGAGCGTTTTCTGGATTCCCTGTTCTGATTTTGAAAATTTACCATAAATTAACCAAAGACAATTAGAAGTCATGCTTTATATGTACAGATTCATTTTTGAGTCTAGTTTCATGAGAAACAAACAACATAAGTATTGAAGCTCTGTACAGGGAGATATCTAAGTCGTAATGCATGAAGGTCAGAGTAGTTGAACCCTAAAATAGGGGAGAATTTAACTAATAAACTGTACTAATTGACCCGACCAAGAATTCTAGAAAAAAATTTGTAGATGGATATATGAGTCTAGTTTCAGGAAAAATTTACAGAATCAGTTTTTGAGTTTTGGAACTCGAGATATGATTTTTAAAGTGACGTGATGCAGTTAGCCAGCTGGTCTAGAAATTTTAAAATGAACTGTGTAAGTAAATGAATTAAGTCCGTTAACACCTCGTGTTCGACTCCAGCAACGGTCTCAGGTACGGGGCGCTACAATTTTATTGGTATCAGAGCTACGGTTTAGTCAAGTCTAGGACTACCGTGATACGTTCGGGTTTAGTTATACATGCCATTATGTGTTTATTTGATAGTGTGGTGATTTCTTAGAGTTAAAAATGTGTTTACTTATAGTAATGGATCCCGATCCCAACCGAGCGGTAGCTGATGATGTTGAGAGTGTAGCGCCTGCTCCCGCGCAAGGGACAGCGCTGGTAGACTCTCAACCTATTGCTAGTATTCAGAATGATGAAGCTAGACAGGCTTTTTATAGCGTGATGAATGATTGGTTCAATCAGTATATTCGAAATAATACGGCTGTTCCACAACCCCCACTCCCGACTAATACAACCCCTGCACCTGCGATACCTCCGGTAACTGACCAGATGAGGTTAAATAAGCCCCCAGTTAACAGAATCCGAAAACACGGGGCTACTAAATTTAAAGCTACAGACAGCGATGATGCCGAGCAAGCTGAATTTTGGTTGGACAACACTATTCCGGTACTTGATGAACTATCTTGCACACCCGATGAATGCCTAAAGTGTACTATCTCCTTGCTACGTGATTCTGCCTACTATTGGTGGAATACGTTGATTTCGGTTGTGCCCAGAGAGCAAGTAACTTGGGAGTTTTTCCAAACCGATTTTCGAAAAAAGTATATCAGCCAGAGATTCATTGATCAAAAACGGAAAGAATTTCTTGAACTTAAACAAGGTTCCATGTCGGTTACTGATTATGAATGAAAGTTTGTAAGGCTTAGCCGGTACGCTCGAGAATGCATTTCCTCAGAAGCTGTAATGTGTAAACGTTTTGAAGATAGACTGAACGAAGATATAAAACTGTGTGTTGGCATTTTAGAAATCAGAGAATTTGTGGTACTTGTCGAGCGAGCTTGCAAAGCCGAAGAGCTCAGTAAGGAGAAAAAAAAAGCTTATATGGGAGCAAAGGAGTTTCGTAAGAGATCTTCGAGAAAGCCCTTTCAATAGTTTTTGAAGAAAGTTAGAGATGATTTAGGCCGGTCTAAAGGCACTTTAGGCTTTTCTAGACGAGATCGTGATCGACCCCCTGTGAGTACACGAGTCACTTCGGTTGCTAGTGTTGGAAATGATCGTCGAGACAGAACAGAGTGCCAGTATTGTGGTAAATGGCATTCGGGGAGTTGTAGATTCCATGACCGCTCCTGTTATAAGTGCGGATCAGCTGACCATTTTATCAAGGATTGCCCGAGACTGTCTGAACAAAATGTAAATTAGAGTGGGAAACCAGGTGCCACTACTACTCGGGGTAGACCATCTAGAAATACGGGGAATGCCAGTGGCGGTCAGAGAGGATCTAGAGATGCTACAACTAGATCTGAGGTTCGTGCTCCTGCTAGAGCTTATGCTATATGCGCACGAAAGGATGCTTCCTCGCCAGATGTTATTACCGGTACTTTCACTCTCTTTGATACTAATGTGATTGCATTGATTAACCCTGGTTCTACTCATTCATATGTATGTGAGACCTTAGCATCCAGTAAGACTTTACCTGTTGAGTCTACTGAGTTCGTAATTCGAGTGTCGAATCCCTTGGGTCGTTATGTGCTTGTCGACAAGGTGTGTAAGAAATGCCCCTTAATAATCCGAGGCTCCTATTTTCTGGCTGACTTGATGAATTTGATGAATTTGATGTTATTCTCGGTTTGGATTGGTTGACCGTACATGATGCAGTTGTGAATTACAAAAGTAAGACTATTGATTTGAGGTGTGTAAATAATGAGATAATCCGAGTTGAGTCTACTGTTTTGAATGGATTGCCAACAATAATATCCTCGATGTTAGCTCAAAAATATGTGAGAAAGGGTGTGAAGCGTATCTTGCATACGTATTTGATAATAAAGAACCAGAAAAGAAACTTGAATCGGTACCAGTGGTTTGTGAATATCCGGATGTTTTTCCCAAAGAATTACCGGGGTTACCACCTGTTCGGGAGGTAGAGTTTGGCATCGAACTTGTACCTGGGACTACACCAATTTCGATAGCTCCGTATCGTATGGCACCAACGGAATTAAAGGAATTGAAAGCTCAATTGCAAGAGTTGATGGATAGAGGTTTCGCTCGACCAAGTTTCTCACCTTGGGGTGCACCAGTATTGTTTGTGAAAAAGAAGGACGGAACCATGAGGTTGTGCATCGACTATCGTCAGCTGAATAAAGTGACAATAAAGAATAAATATCCGTTACCGCATATTGATGATTTGTTTGATCAACTAAAGGGAGCCTCAGTGTTTTCAAAGATAGATTTGAGATCGGGCTATTATCAGTTGCGAATTTGAGATTCGGATATACCCAAAACTGCTTTCAGAACGAGATACGGTCACTACGAGTTCTTAGTGATCCGTTTGGGCTCACTAATGCCCCTGCGGTATTTATGGATTTGATGAATCGGATCTTCAGACTGTTTTTGGATCGGTTTGTAGTTGTGTTTATCGATGATATTTTGGTCTATTCGAGAAATGAAACTGATCATGTTGAACACCTGGGATTAGTGTTACAAATTTTACGGGATAAGTAGTTATATGCTAAGTTCAGTAAGTGTGAGTTCTGGTTAAGAGAGGTTAGCTTCTTGGGTCATGTGGTATCTGCATCGGGTATTCGAGTTGATCCGAGCAAAATTTCAGCCATACTTAACTGGAAGCCTCCGAGAAATATTACTGAGGTTCGAAGCTTTTTGGGACTTGCCGGTTACTACAGACGGTTTGTAAAGGGTTTTTCGATGATAGCCACACCAATGACGAAACTGCTTCAGAAAGATGTTAAGTTTGAATGGACAGAAAAATGTTAGAAAAGTTTCGATCAACTAAAGACTTATTTGACTGAAGCTCCAGTACTAGTGCAGCCCGAATCAGGCAAAGAGTTTGCCATTTACAGTGATGCATCCTTACTTGGGTTGGGTTGTGTATTGATGCAAGAAGGTCGAGTTGTAGCTTATGCGTCGAGGCAATTGAAGCCACATGAGAAAAATTATCCAACCCATGATCTCGAATTAGCTGCCATCGTATTCGCTTTGAAAATATGGAGACATTACTTATTTGGTGAGAAGTGTCATGTATTTGCGGATCACAAAAGTCTCAAATATTTGATGACTCAAAGAGATTTGAATTTGCGACAAAGACGTTGGCTCGAGTTGTTGAAAGACTATGAGCTTGTCATTGACTATCACCCGGGAAAGGCTAATGTGGTTGTAGATGCTTTAAGTCGTAAATCACTGTTTGCTTTGCGAGCGATGAATGTACACTTGTCTGTTCTATCCGATAATGTGTTAGTAGCAGAATTAAAGGTTAAATCATTGTTGATTCATCAAATTCGTGAAGCTCAGAAAGTCGATAATGAATTGGTTGCAAAACGGGCTGAATGTATTTCGAATATGGAGTCAGAGTTTCAAATAGATGATGACGATTGTTTGAGGTTCAGAAGTCGATTGTGTGTTCCAAGAAATTCAGAACTTATTTCGATGATCTTGAGCGAGGCTCATAGTAGCCGAATGTCTATCCACCCGGGTAGTACAAAATGTACAATGATTTGAAACGTCAGTTTTGGTGGCCTGGTATGAAACGAGACATTTCTGACTTTGTTTCGAAGTGTTTGATATGTCAACAAGTGAAAGTGGAACATCAAGTGCCTTCAGGATTACTTCAGCCGATCATGATACCCGAGTGGAAGTGGGATCGAGTCACGATGGATTTTGTATCTGGATTGCCATTGTCATCAAGCAAGAAAGATGCGATCTGGGTTGTTGTTGATAGACTGACAAAGTCGGCTCATTTTATCCCTGTACGTATGGATTACTCCCTTAACAAGCTAGCTGAAATGTATGTATCTCAGATTGTAAGGTTACATGGAGTACCCGTTTCTATTGTGTCATATAGAGATCCGAGATTCACATCGCGATTTTGGAAGAAATTTCAAGAAGCTTTGGGTACCAAATTGCATTTCAGCACCGCTTTTCATCCCCAGACCGATGGTCAATCTAAGCGGATAATTCAGATACTCGAGGATATGTTGAGATGTTGCATTCTTGAGTTTAGTGGTTCGTGGGAACGGTATTTACCTTTGATTGAATTCGCTTACAACAATAGTTTTCAATCAAGCATTAAGATGGCACCTTACGAGGCTTTGTACGGTTGTAAATGTCGTACACAATTGTTTTGGACCGAGCTCGGTGAAAGTAAAATTTTCGAAGTTGATTTGATTAAAGATGCTGAGCAGAAAGTAAAGATAATTCGTGAAAGTATGAAGGCAGCATCAGATCGTCAGAAGTCGTACGCAGATTTAAAACGAAGAGATATTGAGTATCAGGTGGGAGACAAAGTGTTTCTTAAAGTTTCACCTTGGAAAAAGATACTCAGATTTGGCCGTAAGGGCAAACTGAGTCCGAGGTTCATAGGGCCGTATGAAATATCCGAACGAATTGGTCCAGTGGCATATAGATTGATTTTACCCCCTGATCTCGAAAAGATTCACAACGTTTTTCATGTTTCGATGCTTCGACGTTACAGATCTGATCCTTCGCACATAATTAATCCCTCAGAGGTTGAAATTCAATCTGATTTGAGTTATGAAGAAGAACCGATTCGTATCCTAGCTCGTGAGGTGAAAGAGTTGCGAAACAAAAGGGTTCCGTTAGTAAAGGTGTTATGGGTCAAACACGGGATCGAAGAAGCTACTTAGGAAACCGAGAACTCTATGAAAGAACGATACCCAAACTTATTTACCGGTAAGATTTTCGGGGACGAAAATTTCTTAAGTGGGGGAGAGTTGTGACAGCCCTAAATTGACCCTAGTCGGAAAGTGGTTTCGGGACCACGAAACCGAGTCATAAAAAAATAATTAACAGTCATATTCGATGCTTATTATATGTGAACATGAATGTGTGGAAGTTTCATACTTTAATTTGGTCAATATATGTGAAATTTATTAGTAGGGACTTATGTGAGACAATTGTGAAGTGTGTTAGACTAATGTAAAAGTGAGCTAATAGTGCATGATGTAAAAAAAGTGTACTTGCATGTCAAATTAGCCAAAGTATAGATAGTGGCCGGCCATGGTATGGGTTATTAATGATAATATGTATTTTTCTACTAACATTTTTAGATTATAAAATGAGTTACTGAATTAAGAATAATAAAATATGAGAGGAGTGGGAGGAGAAACCAAAGTTGTTTCATCCTTGCCCCTCCATTTTTCCGTAACTTGAGGGAGGAAGAAGAAAAGGAGTTCTCTTGCTTCATGTTCAGCTTGGATGATGATTAGGAAGAGGTAAGTACTTTGAAATTCTTGGAAATTTATGTATAAATAAGGTGGTTAGTTCAAGTTCTATTCATTCCATGGATTAAGTTTTGGTTGTTTGGAGGTTTGATATTCGGCCAAGTAGTTTGAAGCTCTTAGTACATATATTTTTTTTCTTTCTTAAAGGTTGAAATTGGTTTGTTCTTAAGGAGGTGCCGAATGTGGTCATTGAAGGGCCTTGATGAACAATATGTGTGGCTTGGGATTATAACATTCGGTTAAGGAAGTTTGTGTGCTAGCAAGTTTGGTTTAATATATATAGATGTAAATCACCTTGTATTTGATAATTTGAAGAGTAGGAAATGGCAAATTAAAATGATGTTGGGTAAATTTTTAGTTTAGTTATGCTTAAGCATTTGGCATTAATAGTTGATATTGGCTATGAAAGTATGAAAGATTAGAGATTATTTTTTTTTTAAATGAATTGTGACCTTAATATGAACAAGATAGAAAGTCGGTTATAGATGTGATTGAGTGATTTGGTCATTGATGGGCATTATGGTAACCTAATTGCAGTTTGCTACCTTTAATTTCGAGATAGAAATCGTATATATAAGCTAAGTTGAGCGGTTAGGGCCGAATGAGGTATATAAGATATTAAAGCATGCTAGAATTATACATTAGTGAAAATGTGTGATTGTACTAAATTCCCTACTTGAATTCGGTTAGGTATAGCCATGGTATGAGCCCATTAGGGATACTACCTTATAAGTGAATGTAGCTTTAGTTAACTTTATGTGTTATGCGTGTGTTAAAATAATTAATGATTTGGATGTTATTATAGGTATTTATGCTAAAGAATTTTTCGGCTATGTTTTGTACCCATGTGATGACTCTAATGTCTAATATAATTAGGTATATAGTTGGTTTCATTATTAAAAATAAGGGTTAAGTACCTTGAATTTCTCTTTGATGTTCAAAATGATTAAATCAATTTATTTGTTAAATTAAGCTCAAGAGCAAAGGGGAACTAAATTTGACAAAGGAAAGGAAAAAGTGATCGAATAGCCGTTGAAATCATTCGACAACATCCGAGGTAAGTCTTTGAGTAATGAAATTTAGCTTATGATTTAATAAGGCAATTATTTGTCTATGAGCATAATAATTAACTTGTGACCTGACGATTCTACTTGAATTACATGATAAAATAAATAAGTAAGGTATTTACTTGTAGCCGAATGGTTATGGAAATCTTGTGGATTAACGAAACGGGATCATGTTATTTGTTTAGGATTAATGAATCGAATGATGTATGGTTAGTAAACATGCTGTAATTGTATTCGAGTATCAGGAATGATATCCAGATGTGATATGATATATACATATGCATATATGTGTGAATGCTAATCGGGGTCTCAATCCGAGCTTGGTCTTGAAGGGCTTTTGAGCCAGTGCTAATAACCAAACTTAGTTTCGAAGGGCTTTAGAGCCAGTGTCATAACCGGACTTAGCTCCGAAGGGCCTTCGAGCCAGTGGTCTAATCCGAGCTTGGTCTCGAAGGGCTTTTGAGCCAGTACTAAGAATCGGGCTTGATTCCGAAGGATGTTTGTGCCAGCATAATATTGGAGGGTGAAAACCCATAAGTGTTCGTACGAGAAATCATATAATACATGTTGGAATAATTTTAATCACATGTGCTACTTATTGTAAGATAACCAGGTAAGTAATTTACTCTTGTTGAGAATATGAATATACTTCAATTATGACTTTGAAATTTGATGGGAATGCTTAGCACATTATTTAAATCATCTGATCGTTTATGATCTGATTATGATGTATGAGTTCCGAATTAAAGAGTTCAATGTCATAGTTATGAAATGTATGTGTATATGCATGAAATTTACATGGACATTTGAGATGAGCGCATTCGGTTATGGATTGGATTTAGCTGGATAAATTAGTTTCACCTTTGTGATATTAATGATAAAAGTGATATCTCAGTTATGTTTATATTTGGCCAAGGGATGAAACAAACAAACTTGATATTATTATGCCATTCTTTTCAATGATTTCATTACTTAAAACTTACTAAGCATCGAAATGCTTATTCTCTGCTTTAATTCTCTGTTTTATAGATTTTGTTCGTCAACTATCGGACTCGGGAGTGTCAAAGTCGAAGTCATCCACACTATCTAAGCCACTTTTTGGTACTCTTCAGTTGAACTTGATAATGGCATGTATAGGGCTGACTCTTGATGTTAATTAAGTATCTTTTGGTAATGTATATTCGTATAGCCATGCGAAAATGGCTTGTTTATTTTGAGTATAACATTATGGTCATTTTGTATATATGGTCTTATGATATGGTTATTAAGTGGTGTGGAAATGTTTGGTAATGATTGGCCATTGGAATGGCCAATCATGGTTCTATTGGTGCTACGTACGTCATGGCTAATCGTGATTATACTTGAAAATAATGTATGTCAATTTACTAATTGATTCATAGAAAATTTGAAATAGGTAAAATTTACCTTAAAATAGATGCTGACAGCAGCAGTGATGTTAATTTGAAAAATCACTAAAAATAGTAGGAAAGGAATTAAATAGTGAATAAATTATATAATTGAATCTTGATGAGTCTATTTTCATATGAAAGAAACGAAACGACCATATGAGCCGTATTTTATGAGATGTTTAAGTTTTCGTGAAACAGGGCCAGAGCCTTTTTTGGATTCCCTGTTCTGATTTTGAAAATTTACCATAAATTAACCAGAGACAATTAGAAGTCATGCTTTATATGTACAGATTCATTTTTGAGTCTAGTTTCATTAGAAACAAACGGCATAAGTATTGAAGCTCTGTACAGGGAGATATCTAAGTCGTAATGCATGAAGGTCAGAGTAGTCGAACCCTGAAACAGGGGTGAATTTAACTAATAAACTATACTAATTGGCCCGACCAAAAATTCTAGAAAAAACTTTGTAGATGGATATATGAGTCTAGTTTCAGGAAAAATTTATTGAATCGGTTTTCAAGTTTTGGAACTCGAGATATGATTTTTAAAGTGACCATGATGCAGTTAGCTAGCTGGTCTGGAAATTTTAAAATGAACTGTGTAAGTAAATGAATTAAGTCTGTTAACACCTCGTGTTCGACTCCGGCAACGGTCTCGGGTACGGGGCGCTACATTACCAAAGGTACATCATAAACCGAAGTCGCTTCTCATGAGTTTTACGTACATACCTGTACCACTTCGTAACGTAATCATACATTATCACAACTTTGATAAAATCTTTGAATTACCCATTGAACCACTTAAAATACTAAAGGATACTCGAAAATCTCATACACATGAAAAGATGCCAATGCCATGTCCAAGATGTGGTCTTACATGGGATCTCACATCGATGCCAACAGCCTAGCTATGGTCTTACACGAAGTCTCATAACGGTGCCGATGCCATGTCCCAGACATGGTCTTATACGGGACCTCATATCAATGCCAATGCCATATCCTAAATATGGTCTTACATAGGATCTCATATTGATGCCGATGTCATATCCCAGATATGGTCTTACACGAAGTCTCATAAAGATGCTGTTGCCATGTCCCAGATATGGTCTTACATGGGATCTCATACTGATACCGATGCCATATCCCAGATATGGTCTTACACGAGATCTCATCTCGATGCCAATGTCATATCTCAGATATGGTCTTATACGGGATCTCAATACTCACATGTCGTGATATACGTATCTTAGCTATTCCTAGGGTTCAATTGGGATTTTTGAGACACCAACTTTTGTCGAGTCGTCATTGAGGCATCATGAATCAATTCCATAAAAACAAATACATATACATATACATATACATTTCATGCAATATTTAAGCATTAAACATATAATAATAACATGTTGCATTATTTTCATACAAACTTACCTCGATACTAAAAATGACAAAAAGAGACCTAACCGTCAAATACTCGTTTTTCCCTCGTTCTAGATCCGAATCTCATTTTCCTTGATCCATAATATCACATTTAGCTTATTTATTAGTCACATTATTCAATTTGATCCAAAAATCACATGATGAAAAAATTACATTTTTGCCCCTAAAGTTCCACATATTTACACTTTTTCCCTTAGGCTCGTAAAATGATTTTCATTCAATTTATTTGTTCTTTAAGCCTAGCCGAATCATTTTCATAACTATGGCAGCCCACAATTTCCACTAAATCACACTTTTATGACAAATTTTATAACTTTTACAAATTAG